>NC_085136.1:52167061-52524561 GCF_035046485.1 Aedes albopictus
TATTCAGTTGGATCTCAGTGCAACTGGTACCAGTTCAGATCAATCACGGAGGAGCAACCATTGACATGTATAGTCAGAAATGATCGAATGATCGATCGATCGTGATCGATCGATCGATTCTTGTTACATCAAAAATAGATGTAACACTGACGTAATATCCATCGCATATATTTCAAGATCCTAACTATTTAGAGACAGTTGGTGTCCTCGACAAAATTGTTTGGCTGGTCAAGAACTTTCAATTGATGGACCGTATGATTTCAAATCCTTCCACTAGGAGGCGCTAGATAGCATACACATTTTTTGTTTTACTTATCTCAGGATCGTGATTAATTGGAAAGATGGTTGCTTTATTGAAGTTGTTTGGTAGATCACTTGACTTTCAGTTTAATAGCCGTATGGTATTAGTGTCTGCTACACAGTGGTGGTAGTTGCAAATTTTCAAAAGCGTGCAAATTTTATTGATTACCCAAAACACATTCAACAAGCCGTAACTTTTTGTAAAATATATAAAAAATTCTCAAATTTTGACTGATAGTTCCTCATCTTGTTATCTGTAATTTCTACAATTTTGGACTTGATTGGTTAGCTCTGCACTAAGATGGAGCGCTTTAAGCAGAATAATATTTTTGACTGTGTTCTATTAACTCTTATATCTAAGGAATAAGTGAATCAAATCAAATTAAATTTTGAAAGTTAAGAATTATATATTGATCATTGATTACAATTTGATTTGAATACAATATGTCCAAAGTGAAAAAAGCTCCAGCTTGTAGAATACTTTCAAGAAATTTTAATCCCTTGCCTGCTTTTGCAAAATGGAAACTAAAGTCTTCTAGTAGCAAAATCTCGCATCTATTGGTAAATCAACTGCAAGTCCTTTACTTACCAAACAACTTTGCCGAAGAAATCGTATTTCTATGTAAAAGGGATCCTGAGATGTATGAAATTTAAAATTTGTAAGTTCTCTAGCGCCGCCTGTTGGTGGAACTTTAAATCAAACTATCCATCAACTGTAAGTCTTTGACCAACTTAATAACTTTGTAATTTCGTCAGTGTTTCGTCTGTTGGCCTCTCATATCACAGAAATTTTCGGTTTGAGTGATATTAGATTACGATTAAAAAAATTTACAATATCGCAGTACAATTACATCGTAGATGTTGGCCAAACGCCATCTCCTCCGTC
Source organism: Aedes albopictus (assembly GCF_035046485.1). Taxonomy (NCBI): domain Eukaryota; kingdom Metazoa; phylum Arthropoda; class Insecta; order Diptera; family Culicidae; genus Aedes; species Aedes albopictus. Next base: position 52,168,248 of record NC_085136.1, read on the forward strand.
CTTCAAAAGTCTACGTAGTTTATTAACCGGCAATGGTACGCAATTTATAAACGATATCTCAAAAAAGAGCTTATACACAACAAGAACGAAACTGTTTTGAATATAGAACTACATTTGTCCAATTCAGAAGCCGTCCAAGCCAGAAAGATTTGGTCTTTTCCACAGAATTTTTTTTCGTGACGTTACAACGCAAACTTCAGCCAGGTGAAACTCAGGCTTCCGTGAACCGATTTTATTTTTTTTTAATCTCATTTGAAAGATCTTTTCGAGTACAAAGAGTATACAAAATTTCATATTTGTAACATTTTCCGTTTTTGAATAAAATTTAAAAATGTTGATTTTTCGTGACGTTACAACGCAACAAAAACCCATACTATGATCAGCCATATTTCAGAGTTGTAAAGTCTTCCGATTGAAAATCTTTTTATGCTAAAAAATCTACATATATTTATCTACAAATGATGGAAGACTTTTGAAAAATCAGTGTGTTGGTGTTTGAAATACGATAGTTTGGATGAAAAGTGTGCCTAAAAGACTTAAAATCACGATTTTTATGTTAATCTTATCGTCGTTCAATTTATATTTATTGTCACACTAATATCATGTCGAATACATTTTTGGATGACAAAAGTAATGTAGAATGTGATAAAAATGTCAAATATGTCATAACTTAACTTTGAAAAATTGGTATTGATGATACGGGGCCCGTAGAATGTGTCATGAACGTGTGGAATAAGTGGGTGCTGACTTTTCATCAGACTTGAATTAGTATTTATTTGGAGAAGTGTGCTTTTGATTTTGGTGATACAAAGGTCATAATTTCCATCATTTTTTCTGTCTCTGTTTGCGATGTCCTCCTGCTGGGTTCTACTCTCAAACACGTTTGATTGTTTTTGACGTTACAAATCTTTGCCCATTGGGCGTGTGTTCTCACCAAAGCTTACAATCCACTGGCGGGTCGCAAAGTCTTCCCGAGCAAAACGTATAACAACTCAATAACATATCAAGTATCTCAAGAACTTTCAAGCCTTGATATGCTCTTTATTGGGTGGTAATAAGAAGCAAAATAACAGAAATGAATACCATTATTTTGTGTATACATATAACACCTAGAAAATAGCAAGTATTGTTATTTCAATAATCAATGCATACCTATTTAATTGTATATTTGTTTGATAGATTCATGATATACGATCAACGATAAAATCTGACTATACATGTCATAATTGCTACTCCGAGATTGATCACTTTGTCTTAAAGTGCAATTTAAGCAGCTCATACATTTTTAATCAATAACGGCGCCGGCCAAGTCCTTACAGTCAGTTGGGAAGGGAAAGGACCGTTGGGTCGGTGATGCGATCTATGGATAGGGGATATTTTTAGTGTTCGTAAAGTGATAGATAGCGTGGGTCATCGGAACCGTTTTCTCAGATCAAAGCTTGTTTGGTTCCGTTTCGGGTCCTGAGTATCTGTGCAAGATTTGAGCTCGATCGGTTGCGTCTACACTTTGCGCAATGCAATTGAAATTTGTATGGGATTTTATATGGGAAAACATACTTTTTTGCATTTTTATCATAAGTTGAAAAAGTTTATCGGAAACTTTTTAACCGATAATATAAAATGATAGCCTAGGATGTTCTGAAAAACTTTGTCGAAGACCGCAAAGCGATCCGATGCTTGTGAAACTAGTTATAACCATCGAATCGCATGCATGTGTTTATGTTTTAACATGTAAAAGAATAACAATAGCAACAAAATCAAGCTATTTCGGCAAGCAATGTCAAAGCTATAACTTTTTTCATAAGCATCAGATCACTTCGCAATCTTCGACAAAGTTTTTTTGGACACCCTAATCTATGTTTTCACCTTATCGGTTACATGGTTTTAGAAAAATTCAAGCTTGTCATGAGAGAAATGCAAAAAAGTGTGTTTTCCCATGTATGATCCCATACAAACTTCAAACGCCATGCGCAAAACGTAGACATAACCGATCGTACCCAAATTTTGCACACTTATTTGGATCCTTGAAAGCCTTGATCTGATAGGATACCATTGAATTTTTCATTTTTCCATATAAACGATGACCCACTCTAGTGATAGATTGTGTGATAATTACTGAAGGTCAAACGGCACAGTTCGCTCTGGTTGCATAACTTGTAGGCGTTGTATGCACTGTGCTGTGGAAGTTGGAAAGAAAGGAAACGGCTCAACCATACCTAATGGAATAGAAATAGATAGACACGATGCAGCCCAAATGCTTGCGGTGCGCGCAGAAAAAGTATTCGAATATACCGATACAAACGTGCACACATACCAAGCCAACTATGTCTCTTCTATCTACAGTAGGGTAGCCCACACTTATATAAAATACAAAAAAAAATATTATTTTCAAATCTTCTTTCCTGAATTGGTTGTTTAGGATTCCCAGAAGCAAGGGGGGGGGGGGAAACAAAAAGTCAAAAATAAATTTGTATCAGCCTTAATGAATTTCATAAACATAGAAATAAATCAATTTTTCATTAATTATGAGATACATTGTCAAATATTCATGCTTAGTATGATATCTAGATATAATATTAGGTTAGAAATCACTGTATAACTTCAATATGATATTCTAGACTTGGGTTCAATAAACGAAACTCTTAAGAAAATACATTTTTTCAATAAAATTTACTTTAAATAAGTAGGCCAGGGGTTTTCAAATCGTGCACCACGGTGCACTTGTTGCATCGCAAAGCCTTGACAAGTGCACCGCGGCACTTAAAAATTCTGTATTTACTTTCCATATTTTATGTGAATATGAGTATAAGAGAGATGATGATTCTGGTCCGAGGATTACTTACTTACCGATCAGGCTAAGTTTATGCCAGGTGATCTTGTAGGTCAAGGAGCATTTCACAATACTTCCAAAATAGGCCAGTAATGAAAATGATTAAAGACTGGATGAAACCTGTGGAGAACCATGATGTTCCTTACAAGTTGCACGAAACAACTCGTGCAGATTGGGAAGTCGGAGGTCCCACTGTTCGTCAAGGGTCAATCAAATTCTATACAGATGGCTCAAAAGTTGGAATAAAAACGGGAGCAGGAATCTACGGCCCTGCAATACAAATTTCAGTGGCGATGGGACACTATCCTACGGTGTTTCAAGCAGAGATTCTTGCTATTTTGAAATGCGCAAATATCTGCCTTGAGAGAAAATACAGATATGCAAATATTTGTATTTTCTCAGATAGTCAAGCTGCACTAAAAGCATTGTGCGCTTACAAATGTACTTCAAAGCTTGTCTGGGAATGCCTTCTTTCACTGCGCAGGCTGTGCCAAGGGAATTCAGTAAACTTATACTGGGTTCCAGGTCACTGTGGCATTGAAGGGAATGAAATGGCAGACGAGCTTGCTAAAAGTGGTTCCAATTTACAGTTTGCTGGCCCAGAACCATTCTGTGGTATATCAAACTGTACAATTAAAATGGACCTGAAACGCTGGGCTGAGCAGAGGGTGATATCCAATTGGATGGACGTCAAAAATTGCAATCAGTCAAAACGATTTATAACACCAAATGCTTATAAAACCAAAAAGCTCTTAGAGCTCAACAAGAGAGCTCTATGTACATACACTGGCCTAGTAACTGGACACTGCCCGAGCAGGTATCACTTGAAAAATATTGGCCATATTCAGAGTGATATCTGTCGTTTCTGTAATACGGAACGTGAAACCTCGGAACATCTGCTTTGCAGTTGTGGTGCTTTATACACGCGCAGGCAAAGATTTCTAAATAGTGGTTGCTTGCAACCCAGTGAGATCTGGTCTGCAAAACCTGGAAAGGTCTTGGAGTTTATCAATTCCATTGCACCTGACTGGGAGACGACGCGTCGTGGCAGTAGCTGATTACTTGACACATGGTAATTAGCTGGCTAGATGCGAATATCAAAACGGGACATGCCACAAAAGTTCAGCCTATTGGACGCAGTGGCTTAATTTCCCCAACAGGGGAGGAAAAAAAAAAAAAAAGGTCGGGGTGCTGTCCCTTACCGCGTTAGTGCAGGGCTCTGGCGTGGTGGACATTCTTTCCCGTGCAACTCGTGGGATAAAAAAAATGAGCAAAAATTCAAAAATTCAAAAGTTAGGTGGAAGTAGCGGTGCGATCAACCCCTTCGCAAGAAGCGGGTTGATGAGATCTTCGACAAGGAGAAGTGAGGAGATAGGCGCTGGGAGTTGCGTACGCAGCTCAAGCGTGGGTGCTCCAGTCCACTTCCCGGCAAGCCAGCCGGTGGAGGTTATGGACGGAGCGTGGTTGTTGAGGGCCGTCAACCGAGAATCCAATGGACGGTCCGCAATAGAGGTGGCTTAGCAGCAGCTTGGCAAAATCATCGACTTTGCGTCCACTAAGTCGAACATAAGCCAGGACCTGAAAACGGCCTTGCTTTGACTTAGGGCGTCGATCGACGATGCCAAGCAGGAGCACGCGGCACTCGCGTTGATGACTGCTGCAGCAGCGGAGCCTGCAAATGAGAAAGTGCCGAAGTTTACCCAAACGGAGGCCTTCTCCTTCGCAGGAAGTCCGAATAAGGCGGAAGCGACTGCTCGCGACAAACGGGGCAAGCAATCGCAGAAGCGGGCGAGGAGCTGTCTGGCGGTGCCCGCAAGGCCAGGCGAATCATTACCCCGAAAGTCGGTAATAATGCCGGGAGGTCGGACCCCAGCCAGGGTTCCCGGAAAGCTGGGAAGGGTGGGCCAGAAAAGGCTGGCCCGTCCCGGAACGATGGGAACAAGGGGTTGCGACCGCTGGTGGGCCCTCAACAGCCACAGAGTAGGGCGATTCAAGGGGAGAACCTCCCTTGGACGAAGGTAGAGCGGAAGAAGAAGAAGAAGGTGAATCCGCAGGTAGAAGTGCAGGACGCCAAGCCAAGGCGTAGGAGGGCAGGTGCCAGGCGCGAGAAAGGCGACGCTATCGTCATCAAGACGGAACAACTCGGACGTCTTGAAGACGATGCGACGCGATGCCAAGCTTGAGTGTCTTGGAGTCGACGTACGCAGTATTAGACGTACTCGTACGGGCGAGATGATCCTGGAGCTGAAACACCAGAAGGAGCACAAGGGCGCCGCCTATAAGAGGCTGGCAGAAGAGGTCCTTGGTGAGGGTGTGCAGGTGAGGGCTTTGGCACATGAGGCGACTCTGAAGGTCAAGGACATTGACGAGATCACCGAAGTGGAAGAGCTCGTCACGGCACTGCGGCAACAGTGCGATGTGCAGGTGGCCGCCGCAGCCGTTAAGCTACGGAGAGGGCCAGCAGGGACACAGATAGCCTTGGTTCAGCTACCTGTGGCGGATGTTAAAAAGTCCGTTAAAGTAGGAAGTATAAAGGTGGGCTGGTGTGTATGTCACCTGACATTCCACGAGCCACCAGAGGTTTGCCTCAGGTGTCTGGAACCAGGACACAAGTCGTGGGACTGCAAAGACTCTGACAGGTTCTAACTGTGTAGGCGATGAGGCGCTGAAGGTCATAAGGCCCAAAGCTGCACGAGTCCGCCCATCTGCATGATCTGTACCGGGAAATCCTCGAACAACAGACATCCGATGGGTGGCCCAAGGTGCCCGGCCTTCAAGAAAGCCGCAGTGAACAACAAATCACAGTGCAGGTAACGCAGCTGAACATGAACCACTGTGATGCGGCTCATCAACTGCTTTGTCAGGTGGTTTCTGAGTGGGAGACAAATATCGCCATCATTTCAGACCCATACCGAGTACCCGCCGGCAACGGCAACTGGGTCTCGGATGGGACCAGGAAAATGGCGGCGATATGGACGACGGGCAAATACCCCGTGCAGGAGTTGGTGTCTACTACCTATGAGGGCTTCGTGGTCGCCAAAGTAAACGGGATCTTCTTCTATAGCTGTTATGCGCCTCCGCGGTGGCCGATCGAGCAGTTCACGCAAATGCTGGACCGCTTAACGACCGTGCTAACAGGGCGAAGGCCGGTGGTAATAGCGGGTGACTTTAATGCCTGGGCTGTGGAATGGGGAAGCCGTTTCACGAACCAGCGGGGTCAGATCCTGCTAGAAACACTGGCCATCTTAGATATCGCCTTGGCTAACGTCGGTACCAAGAGTACCTATAGTCGAAACGGAGCGGAGTCAATTATTGACGTGACCTTTTGTAGTCCTGGAGGGGATCATTGGAGGACTTTTTCCGCGTCATGATCCTAGTCCTTGGCCTCCTTTCGTAGGACAGCCGGGGACTGGGGCTGGCGATGAGGAAATGGTCACCGATGTGGAACTTGCGGGGATAGCTAAGTCCCTTAGCGTAGGTAAGGCCCCAGGTCCGGACGGAGTTCCGAACCTGGCCTTAAAAGTAGCTATTGCAGAGGCTCCCGAGATGTTCAGGTATGCTATGCAGAAATGCCTGGACGAGGGAGTTTTCCCAGAAGCTTGGAAGAGGCAGAGCCTGGTACTATTGCCAAAGGCGGGGAAACCACCCGGAGACCCGTCGGCATATAGACCAATATGCTTGATTGACACGGCGGGGAAGGTGCTCGAAAAGATCATCCTCAATAGAATGTTGCGGTTCACCGAGGGCGAAAATGGTCTTTCGAGTAACCAGTACGGCTTCCGGAAGGGGAGGTCCACCGTAGACGCTATCTTGTCGGTTACAAAAACCGCCGAGAAAGCACTCGAGCCTAAGAGGAGGGGAATTCGCTTTTGCGCGGTAGTGACTCTGGATGTAAGGAATGCGTTTAATAGCGCCAGCTGGTCTGCTTTTGCCGATAAGCTCTTGCGTCTGGGGATACCGGAGTACCTGTACAAGATTCTCGGAAGTTACTTTCAGAATCGTGTACTAGTCTACGACACGGAGGTGGGTCGGAAGTGCTTTCACATAACCTCAGGAGTCCCGCAAGGTTCCATCCTGGGTCCGGTGTTATGGAATGTCATGTACGACGAGGTGTTAAGGTTAGAGTATCCAGTGGGAGTGGTGATTGTCGGATTCGCCGACGACATTACGCTCGAAGTCTACGGTGAAACGATCGTGGAGGTGAAGTAGACTACCGACCACTCGTTCAAGGTTGTGGAGGCGTGGATGCGGTCTAGGAAACTGGAGCTGGCTCACCACAAGACAGAGGTGACGGTTGTTAACAACCGGAAGTCAGAGCAGCAGACGGAGATCAGTGTAGGAGAGTGCACTATCCTGTCAAAGCGCTCCGTCAAACACTTGGGCGTGATGATCGACGATAAGCTTACCTTCGGTAGCCACGTCGATTATGCCTGTAAAAGAGCCTCAACAGCTATTGCGGCACTGTCCCGGATGATGTCCAATAGCTCTGCGGTGTACGCCAGTAAGCGCAAGCTTCTGGCTAGTGTTGCTACGTCCATACTTAGGTATGGCGGCCCGGCGTGGGGCACCGCGCTAAGTACTGAATGCTACCGACGGAAGCTGGAAAATACTTACAAACTCATGTGCCTGAGGGTAGCGAGCGCGTACCGTACCGTGTCACACGGCGCTCTCTGCGTCATTACTGGTATGGTGCCTATCAGCATTCTTAACAGTGAGGACATTGAGTGCTTCGAAATGCGCGGCACAAGAGGCATACGCAGGACAGTTCCACCAAAGGAAGGTGGACCCATAGGTTGATACCGAGTGTAGATAGTTGGATTAATAGGCGCCATGGTGAAGTTACATTTCACCTGACACAGGTCCTTACAGGTCATGGTTGCTTCGGACAGTATCTTCACCGTTTCGGGCATGCGGATTCTCCCGAATGCCCAGAGTGCAATGGTTTAGAGGAAACGGCGGAACACGTTTTGTTCGTGTGCCCGCGTTTTCGCACAATGAGTGACCGCATGCTTGCCACATGCGGGGAGGACACAACTCCGGACAACTTGGTCCAGAGGATGTGTAGGGATGAGTGTGGCTGGAACGCCGTTTCAACGGCTATTACCCACATCATCTGGGAGCTACAGAGGAGGTGGCGCGTGGTCTCGGAGAATGGCTAGTCCAGATGCAGTACAAGAGGTGGTCCAGGGGTTTGGAGTCGGCTTCGTAGGTCATACCGGTGCCCTGCGGTCGAGATCGACCCTTACAGCGATTAAGTGGCCGCGGAGAGGAAGTCCCGGTAGCGGTGCTGTCGTGGCGTCGGTCTACTGGGTTGGATCCGAGCCCGCGGTTTGAAAGGGGTCCCCGGCAAGGGTCGAGGCAAGTGGAGACCCTGCTGTCAGCAACCTTCTGGTGCAGCTGATAGGGCCTGAAGGGTAGTGATACCCTTGCCTTCAGCAGGTCAGATCGGGTTGCACGCGGGCATCAGTTCTTGATGTCTGCAAAGCGCGGGGTTGACCCTGTCCGCTTTCCGAGGACAAAGGGAGTGGCGAGGACCACTCGGGAAACTGGCTAAGCGCCAGCATGTTACCGTGATGGACTCTCCAGAGCGAGTCATCGATGTTCGTTGCTGCTAGGCTACGTAGCTAACCTTGAGGGTGCGATGTGCACTAGCCCCTCTCTGAAGCAAGACCTTCTTGATGGTTCCGGAGAGACGTAAGGTTTGGTGACCATAGGAATGTGTTTAGTGGGTACGAGGAGAGAGTAGTCCTGGCTACTTTTGTTTTAGAACACGGCCTCAGCCCCACACTACCCTAACCTTCCTGTAAGGGTGTCTGATGAGCAGATTATCCCCCTATGGTTTAGAAGGAAAAAAAGGCCGGGGTGGCCTCTGCTGTACATAGTAGCCGTCTCCATTCCACTCGGTCCATGGCTGTTTGTCTCCAGTTCCGCACTCTGCGTATGGTCCGCAGATCGTCCTCCACTTGGTCGACCCACCTGGCTCGCTGCGCTCCACGTCTTCTTGTACCGGTCGGATGACTCTCGAGAACCATTTTAGTCGGGTTGCTATCCGACATCCTGATAACGTGACCCGTCCACCGTAGCCTCCCGATTTTCGCGGTATGGACGATGGTTGGTTCTCACAGCAGCTGATGGTACGCAACACCTTCCGTTCGAAAACTCCAAGGGCGCGTTGGTCCTCTGCACGTTGGGTCCATGTTTCGTGCCCATAGAGAACGACCGGTCTAATCAGCGTTTTATTGATAGTTAACTTCGTGTTACGGCGAACTTTATTCGATCGTAGAGTTCTGCGGAGTCCAAAGTAAGCACGACTTCCTGCCACAATGCGCCTCTGAATTTCGCTGCTGGTGTCGTTGTCGGCGGTCACCAGTGATCCCAAGTACACGAATTCTTCAACCGCCTCGATTTCATCACCGTTGATATAAATTCGGGGTGGCGGGCGCGGTGATTCATCCCTGGAGCCCTTTGCCATCATTTACTTTGTCTTCGACACATTAATGACTGGTCCGATTCGCTTGGCTTCACTCTTTAGTCGGATGTACGTTTCCGCCATCGTCTCAAATTTACGAGCAATAATATCAATATCATCGGCGAAACCAAGCAGCTGAACGGACTTCGTGAAAATCGTCCCTCTCGTGTTTATCCCCGCTCTTCTTATTACACCCTCCAAAGCAATGTTGAACAGCAAGCACGAAAGACCATCACCTTGCCATAACCCTCTGCGAGATTCGAAGAGACTCGAGAGTATCCCTGATACTCGAACTACGCACATCACTCGATCCATCGCTGCCTTGATCAATCGTATCAGTTTATCCGGGAATCCGTATTCGTGCATAATCTGCCATAGCTGTTCTCGATCGATTGTGTCATACGCCGATTTGAATTCGATGAAAAAGTGGTGTGTGGGCACGTTGTGTTCGCGGCATTTCGGCGAATAGCGAACATCTGGTCCGTTATAGCGCGTTCACCCATGCATCCAGCCTGACAAGAATAAATTTTAAAGAGGCGCAATATTGAAAGTCATTTCCTAGGGAGTATACCAATATAGGGGGCGCTGAAGTTTGGATATCTTGAGTAACCAGCTTTTATTTTACCATGACAGCACTGGTTACTAATCACACACATGTTCATTGTACACAAAGTACTGACAGACAGTTTTTCAAACTGAGCAAAATGATATGACACATTGGACCGTATTACTTCTCTTCCAGACATATATTTTTGAAGTAAAGATGTGTACAATTCTGTTCTACAAAAAAATTGCAGAAGCTGTTCATTTATCAGCTTTCAGAACAACACAGAGAACCAGAGACCCAATCTCACGCTTTTCTCCCATTCCCCACTAATTAAATCCATCCCTGATCAAAGGTGATAATTTCCAGTGCTTACACACTCCTTCACGGATAAGCACCCATCTTCAGTCATCCAGCCCGCCAGCCAGCCAGCTTCTTTTTGCGAGTGAGTGTGTGCCGTGTACCTAGACTACGAACGAACGAGCGGGGTGCATAAAATTACCTCTTCTCAAGGTGCCAGGATGGAAAATGAGTCTTTCTTGTGCTTCGTTGCGTCACCACGTGAACAGTGAACACCGACACGGAACGTGATGGATTTATGGGGGGAAGGAATGTGCCGGTGTGACTTGCTTCGGTATGCTCGCTCTCATCGCCACTACCAACTGTTTGAAGTCTTCAGCTGTTAGGTGGCAAGGAACGCCCATTCGCGTTAGGTGAAAAATGTTAGATCACGGCGGAGTATCATGGGTGTTGCCTTCTTCAGAAGAAATTCCATAAAACAAAGAAAAGCTTTCACATAATATAGGACACTTTCTAAGCAAACTTAAACTTAAAAAAATGTTTTCAATTTGATCTCACGATCTGTTAAGAAAACAAATATTCCCATTCACCCTTGCAAGATGACTAATATTGCAATTTGACGCGAGCTCCGTTCGCTGCTATCCATCCATTTGCATCGGATTGCAGTTTCCGTCCGTTCAATCTGTTCAACGTCGTGTCGTAAATCCGTGCTTTTTCTTGGTTTCATGACTTATCCAGATTGATCACAGCTGCCTGATGCGATGGAAGTTACTTTCTCAGAAAACCTAGAACTCAATCGATCCATCTTGCGTGCCGAACCGGACGATTTCCATCCACCACTGACTGCACCGGGTTCTATGTTTGCCTTTAACTTTTTTATTCCAGTTTTAGAAGAGAAATCCGTCGGACGACGAAGGCAAGCGCAGTAGCTGATGGAGGCACCGTCGCTTTTTCTAAGAAAGGTTAGGTTGATAGCGATTTTCTGCTTCCCAAGCACAGCCCGCGCCTTAATGTATGCACATAAATCTGAACAGTCATTGCTGGGTTAGGATGGGCTCCCCAGTATCGGTGAAATCCGGCCGGTGAAAATTGAGAACAGACGAAAAAGCTGCCAGATCATGGTGGGCTCTGATTGTTTGCTAATGGATTGTGCGAATTTACTTTGGGATTGACTAGTTTGGGAAATTGATGAGCCACAAGATGCTGGGCTTATGATTTGTTGTTTTTCTGAGAAGTTTTATTTATTTTTTTCTGAGGGATCAGTCAGTTTACCAAAAAACCTCAACAATGTAGTTTAAATCTTCTTGATTTGTTTGCTCGCAATATACTTTGATCTATTGAAACAATTTCAATTTCAACACAGTTCAATATCCCTTTCGGAACGGACTATAAAATACTGATTATCTCTGTTTTGCTCTTATGGACTAAACATCTTCTAGAATGAAACTTTCTTTACTTCGGCTACTTTTTCCACCTTATCTTTATTATTATTGTCTTTATTAACGAGCCTTTAAGCCCTAGGCTGGTTCGTCTCGTTTTGGGGTCTTATTAGGACCCGCATCATTGTGCTGGTTCGTCCTGAAAGGGGTCGATGTTCCATAAGAAATTGCTGGAAATTGCCCACTTTTAGGCGTTTTATGGTATAGCTTATATGAGTATTTCAAATCGTCGAAGTGAATAAAACCAGCAAAGCATGATGCGTCCTTGTTCCAACCTAATTATTTATTTCGATAATCATCCAAGTATTCAAAATTCTTTGAAATACCCGTAGAAGCTAATTTTGTGTTCCTTGAGTTGAAATTATGCGTCCAAAATTTTATAAACTAACAAAGTTATTTAAAAACTAGCTGTACTCGGCAAACTTTGTCTTGCTTACTGCGTTTTTTGACGTTTCAAGTGTCTAGTCAAGCCCAAATCCCCGGTGAAAAATGTATAGAAAATCGATTTTCGGAAACTCTCAATTTTTTCATGTTTTTGGCCTCGTAAACCTTCCTTGGGTGAAAACTAATAGACCAAAACTAAGACGACCAAAATCGGATCTTCCGTTCGCAAGTTATGCGCGGTCAATAGATTACAATCAAAATTTTAAACCATGAAACGCCTAACAGAACACACCCAGAAATATTGTGCTTTTCAACAGAACTGCTTCTTTTCTATCGATTTTTATCTCTACGACAAATAAAACTATTTCAACTTCTAGGGTGATTGTTTACTTTTAGTTTAATTTATTGTGGCGTACACTCTTAGAAAAAATCATGTAAATTTAAGTTCACTTGGATGCACATAAAAGGAGCGGCCCGTTTGACACAAATTTACGTCTTCTATCACAAATAAAGTCGAACTAACAATCGCTAGAGCCGAAGCAAGAAATACAACATATGTACGTGAAATAATGAACTGGATTCAAACTCTGGTCCGCTAATTGAGAGGCACGTACTATGCCTTTCGGCTGTATCACCGAGTTGTAAGACAAGCGATAAATGTATCTACCTATCTGGTCGGATAGGTTTGTTGACATCTTGTGCAACTAACGCGAACTTACATGATGGATGTAAAATTGAGTCAAATTTGCCACACGTCACGTGTAAATTCCTATTTTTTTAAGAGTGTATTTTATTAACAATTCTGATCAAAACTGGGCTCAAAAATACAAGTACAGGTATGTTCTGTTCTTATCAACACGGTCCGCGATTTTCAGTTGACAAAAACGGAATAAAAAACGGAATAATTTTCTTTGGCAAAATAATTTGTAACATTTTAATATGAATTGGAAGTTTTACTGTAGAGCACATTCCAAAAGTAAAAATTTGTAGTTTGCTATGAAATTTATTTGTTTTTTTTTTATGTCTTTTAGCACATCTTGGTTGCACAGTTTAAATTACAGTTTTTTGACTGTGACGCCGACGGCCGACAAGAGGTTTTCACCACATTTATGATCACATTTTTGGAAATGTATTTTCGTTGAACGCAAGAATGACCAGTACCCAGATCGATGTTTTAAAATATGTCATACTTCCAGGAATGATTAATCTCCAGGAACGCAATTTCGATATCCTAACAAAAAAGGATATGTTTATTTTCTTCCGGAAGGCATTTCTCCACGAGTATCATCTTCACAGATTCCTATAAATGTTTCGTCTAGGATACTTTTAGGAAATCTCCAGGAATTTTTCTAAGCAATCACTTGTAACTTCTAGAGAATATTGGATTCCCAAATAAGTTCCTTCAGAATTCTTCTAGGTTACCTTGTAACATGCCGCTTTATCTTTTGAAATTCGAAAATAATTTTTAGAGAGGTGCTGCCCCTTATGATTTCGTCAGAATATTCTTCTCGGATCAACCTAGATGTCTCCTTTCAAATTTCTCCTGGAGTTTCTTTGGGGATCCCTTCAAATATTTTACCAGGAATTGGAATTTCTTCACTTTTCGTATGCATTATGTTGAGAACAGCTCGCTGACGTAGTGTACGGTTTGGATCTTGGTTTGTATCTAGAATGGCCGTAATACACAAGGTGGGCTGAGAAAATCATTCAGGGATTTAACCAAGACATTCTGTTGAAATTCATCCAAGAGTTACTTTGGAGATTCACCAGGATTTTACTTTTGAAATACAGGTCGGATTCGATTATCTGGAGCCGGGTTTTGGCGCTTCCCAAGAATGTATCTCGCAAACGGAATGCTGTAAGAAGCTGAAATTTTGACTGATTACTTATCAATATTGGCTTGACGAAAATGTCAAAATTTCAGCTTTTTGGAGCGTTCCGTTCCACAGATATGTGTTTGAAAAGCATCAGATCCCGGCTGCGGGGAGTTTCTCCATTACTTTAGAATTTTCGTACGGGAATTCTTTCAAGATTACTTTTTGAAATCCCTCTAGAATTTTTTCCTGATATTTCTCCAGGGGTTCTTTCTGAGGTTCCTCCAGAATTCATCAGTTTTTTCTAGAATTTCATCAGAAGTTCTTTCTTGGATTCTTTGAAGAGTTTCTTATGATATTTTTCCCTGGATTGTTCTCCATCCGAACATTTCTTTGAAGGATCCCTAAAGGACTTTGTTTTGATATTTATGCGCAGTAGAAACACCTACACTTACTGGAACTTTTATTATGAATACTTCCAAGATGTTTTCCAAGATTATTCTTGGATTTTTATCTTTCATCTTTATTATTTCCCCATGACTACTAGATGAACCAGCCTAGGGCTGAAAATCTCCGGTAATAAAGATAATATATAGAGTGATAAGAATTCTCCCCGATTTCTTACTGCATTTACTGGGAATCTTCCCGAAGTTTAGTCTTGTAATCTTCCAGGAAATCTTTCCTCAAATCCTTCAGAAGTTTCTGCAGAGAGTCCTCCTGATGTTCTGTATAGAAATCTCCGGGGAGTTATTCCTGAGAATCCTTTAAAAGTTCCTTGCGCGAATCCTGTATAATTTCTTTCAAGAAATCATCCAATTATTCCTCGAGGGACACTTTCAGAACTGATGGGATTTCTTTAGGATTTTTTGGGAATCCTTAGTTTCTTCTGGGTTGTTGTCCAGGAGTTGCCCAGATTTTTTTTCCAAGTTCCTAGACTCCTCTTTCCTAGAGAAACTTATTTCTGAAAGACTAAATCACCTAAAGGAACTGAAAGACTAATCCACCTAAAGGAACGTCTGAGTTATTTCCTGACGATTTCTCAGAAGAAATCCATTAGGAGATCTGGAGGAATACAAAGTAGAATCGCTAGTAGGAATTACTGAAGATAATCAAGAATAACAAGAGAGATCTCTGGTAGAAATTTGAGCCCCGTCGGAAAGAAATAGCGACCAGGAGAGAAGAATTTATCACATCGCCTACTTTCAAGAAAATCGTGTAAACAATTGCGTGAAATTTATTTCACTTGAAAAAAGTTTTGTAAAAAATATTGTAGTGTAAAAATTCAGGCAATGACAATCAAAAAAAGGTTTAAACTGTTAAATTTCTCGAATAACTCTTGAAGAGGCAGGCCAAGCTCCAGTTGGTAGGTATAGCCATAAAGAAGAAGTAGAAAGGTGGTTGCTTCAAATTCATTCATGGATGCATTGCCTCAAGATTAATGTTAAACTGTAAATCACACGAGTGTTCGAGGGAACAAATTTGACAAAAAACTTTAGTGTTGACAAAAACGGAATGAAATGTTTACGAAATCGGATAGTAACAAAAACGGAACATACCTGTATAAGTAACAACCTGGCCAAGTTCGCAGGGGTTGACGGTATTAAAGTGAAGGAGTTTCATTTTGATTATTGTAATGTAGTGTTCTTTGGTGAAACATATCACCTTTTTAACACTTTAATGCGCCTCCAACGGTTCATCACGAACCGGCTGCTGCAGATGGAGTATGACTGATCATATGCATCAGACATGCTCGATAAACACGGAGGATCCGCCAGGGCTCAGTAGAGTCTATTCCCAAGCAATAGTTACAAGTCGGTTGGATTTGAGAAGGTTTTGATGATCGTTACAAATCCTAAAAAAAGTAATATAGGATTTGTGACAGGTTTTGGAACCTTTAACAGCCAGCTGACTTCAAAATGTTGTTTGGGCTCTATTTCCCACGTTTCTGGGTTGATTTTGATTAGTAATTTATTAATGTCATAGTCGCTTTGTCGATTTTTTACCATGTTAGTTGGTCATATTTTCTTTAAATAATGCAATTAAAATCAACCGACGAATTAATAGTGGGAAGGAGATTTGCAGCACTTAATTGTGCTGATAGATTCGAAGCTAACGTGCGAACATTTAAACGCATTGTTGACATCAATGCGTTCGACGTGACATTTCGGACAAAAGCTGACTGCTTTTTATTAACTGAACAAAGTTACTTTTGTATGACTAGGTTGACATTTCTAGGCCACGCATGAGAAAATGACATGGTTTATCGAGGTAGGACCGATAGGACAGAACGAATTTGAATATTTTTCATAGTATTTGTAGGGGGATGAATACATAATAGTTGACAAGCAATTTTTGTTTGGTTTGGCTTTGGATCAATATTGTCTAGGGAAGAGTGTCTTCTGTGGGCCCTCTTGTTTCAATTGTTGCTAGTGTTGTTAAAACATATTTATTTACTACTTTATTGTATATTTTTCTGATATAACAACATTAGACTAATGGGTGCGACAGGAGTGACCATCAAAGCCACTTATGCCCCTGGATAATTCGATCTAATAGCCAACGGCTTCCTCAATGGCCGACTGGGTGCGTGCTTTGGGTGGCGGATTTAAGCAAAGGAAGGGGAATCATACTTCGATTGACTTCATCGGATAAAGTGCCATCCGATAAGCGTTCTTGTGTGAATCACCTTCCATCGTCTCGCAGTCAAAATTGAATTTAATAAAGCCAATGAATGTTAAAAAAAACTTAATTATTAAATCAATTGTATTACAGATTTGTCCTCATTTCAACTCTAAACATTATTTTCATTTTCAGTTTCAATATTTAGTTATAAAGTTTAAGAAAAAGTATAGCTACACATGACTGTGAGACGACGTGGACCACATTGAGGAAATAATTAGTCGATATAGGGTAGTTGAACCATTAGGGAGGGGCCTCTATTTTGGGCATTTTTCTGCTGTTGCTCGGCCGGTTGGACTGGTTGACCGTATTTCTTTTGCGCGGTGAGATATTTGCATTATCTACCCAAGCACGGGAATTTGGCTCAGTTGGTTCGATGTTGATTGGGTTGTGACAGGGGGATGTCCGAGATGGTTGCCACTGCCCAGATGGTTCGGCATCCTAATCAAATGTTGAAATTTTTAAAGGCCCAGCTATGCTGCAAATACAAAATATTTTATTTTCTTGGAAATATAATTAATATTATTCATCAATTACATTAAATTATGATTGATATTCGTGACGATTTTTTCCTGTTTGATCACATACACACTAATACTAAAACAATTACTGCTATTATTCATAACATAAACACTATACACATAAAAATTATTAATCAATTTTTCCTGCCTTGTTTTTCTCTATAAAATGTTGCATGGTTCGAATCCTTGCGGAACATGAACGGTGCATGAGCACAAGCATTTACAGATTAACATATGGAAGATCTTCGAAAGACAACCAGAAGCTAACAAACACAATCTATGGGGGAAGTATCATCGACATATGTAAGTAACCAAATGTAAAATACTCTCCATGGAACCTGAATTCTAAGCGTGCAAAGGTAAATAACTAACATACGGCGGGAAACAAGAATTTATCAGGAAACTAAGTGGATGAGAAATTGTACTTCGGTTTTTCGCATTGTAAATGAAAATTTAACTAACGTTACGTGTACGCAAGTTTTCTTCTTTTCAAAAGCTCTAGTTCTCCTTTTTTTGCAAATTTGTGGAACTTTTTTATCTCGTCGAATTTTGCAGCCGAATAGCATTGATATTTTCAAGTCCATACTAACTCCCGGCGTGAGTTGCAACACTTAATTTTGCTTATAGTTCCGAAGCTAACGCGTGAAATGCTTTGTTAACGTCAATGCGTCTCGACTCGACGAAAACTGATTATCTACTTCTTTGACTAAGCTGGACAACATTACTTATGTATGACAAGGAAGATAATTTAACGTTTTTAAATGTTGGTATTATATGAAAAGTGAGGGAGTGACATGTTTTCTACAAGAAAAACTAGTAGGACTGACAGAACAATTCGAAGATTTAGCCGTATATTGCCAGGATCTAGGAGCGAATCCTGTTAGGTGTAAATGATTATTAGTTATGAAGCTAATGCGTTATCAATGAGAACAATTAGTCTGGACATTTTTGATGAAAATTACTTCTTATCTTAAATAATATTCTGCAATAAATGACGCAAAAACATTATGACCAGCAATTACTGACATACTGAACATAACAACTTAATATAACACTTCAGTAGAGTAGAGTAGAGACTACATATTTGATATGGGGCAAAACAGTAACGCTACTTAAGTTTGGGAATCTAAGGCAACTAACTGACAAATTGACAAGGACCTAACATACTACATGAACCTTACTACAGAAACCAATTTCACACTTTCTACCGTATTTGCATTATTGTGTCTCAAGTCTAGTCCAATACCTTTCCCCAACCTATACCATTACCCTTCCGATGGTGTTCATGTGGTCCGCACGGACTATTACGGCCATTACCCCTTCTTGATCTTCGGCATTGGATTGACTTGCGCTCTTATTGCCCCACCAACTGCTGCAAAATGAAAAATGAAAATGAAGTACCTGTATAAGTAACAACTCGATCATAAAAATTACCTGCAATTACCTGTGGAGTACCAGAGCGCCCTCCACAGTATGTTGCCCTCACTGCGCTAACTGGAGAAATAATGGTGCAGTGAACCTTGGGTTTCTCCGAGGCAATCGGCTGCCCTTCTTTAGTCTCACTTGAGCCTAAATAAGGGCGGGATAATGAAGATGTTGTTAATTAGTTTAAATTGTCACCTATATGGTTTCGCATTATGCGATTTACACAGTGTATTCTGTGTATCCTCGCCTTTGGCGTTTTCCAATCGATACCGATCTGATTTTATTGCTGCTGTTCTTTGTTGTGCTGTTATTGCGAAGAGTTCAATCTAACCTAGTTTGGGTAGTGGCTACGGTTAGGATAGCTCAAATCAATCTTCAGCACAAAAGAACAGCAGTGAATAACCAATCTTTGCAGACTTTTGCAAAATGAAGAGCCTTACTTTCGTAAGGGGAATTTCTATCTAGGAAACCTTGTGAACCCGTTTTTTCTACTTTCAGTAAACATGAAATGGCAAACTCGCGTGCCATGCCTCGAGCCTGTGTGCTTGTCAACAACGCAATAGTTGCTACACTCATCTCTGAACTAACCACCAGAGATGTATGTGCTGTCACAATTGATGTATTCGTTGAAAACCTCAACAGGAAATACGTCTATTGTTCGGTTTATTTACCGCACGATGAACCATCCCCGACGGATGCTTTCAAACAAGTCATCGCATACTGTACTTCAAAAGGCCTTCCGCTCTAATTGGGTTGTTTAGTGAATAAAATATTGCTATTTTCTATAGCCTAATCGAAAGAGCTCATTTTTCTGAGTATAACGTGATTTTATTGGATTTCAATACCGTTGTTTTGATGGTTAAATTAATAAAACAGTTTTAATTTTCGTGGATAGAATGACAGTTCAATCGTTAAAATGACAGTTCGACCCGAACAAAAAAATTTCCCCATACAAACTTTAAATGCATTTTAAAAATAGTTCCCGGACTCCAAAAATTATGAAATTTTGGATTTCGACTAATTTTTGGGCGGAGAATCTGATTATTAAATAATCTGGATACCCCTAAAGAACCTAATTGTTGGCAGTGATGCTAATGCTCACCATATCATCTGGGGCAGCTCAGACATTAACTTGAGAGACTCCAGTTTGATAGAGTACTTAAGTACTACAGATCTTGCATTACTTAACAATGGCAACCGCCCAACCTTCATGGTATCTGCTAGAGAGGAAGTATTAGACATAACGCTTTGCTCTAGTAGAATTAGTCACGAGCTGACCAATTGGCATGTGTCAGATGAAGAATCTTTATCTGACCATCGCTACATCTTGTTTGAACATTTAAATGTTGCTTCGCAAAAAATGCTTCTAGGTTGGCTCGCAAGGCCTACAGGAAAGCTCTCCGGTCTGCTGAACGATCCGGTTGGAAAAACCTTTGTACGAATGTTTCCAGTTTGAGTGAAGTCAGTCGGTTAAATAAAATCCTTGCGAAATCCAAGGATTTCCGGGTGAACGGACTTCGTTTGCCAAATGGCGATCTGACTTCCTCTGATGAGGAAGTTCTGGAATGCTTATTCAGCATTCATTTTCGGATGAACCTGATGTCTTTTCTTGTAGTTACGATTCCCTGGCTTCGGCTCGGAGTATTGTAACTATAGAATCGATTGAGTGAGCACTTAATAGGTTTGCTCCTTTCAAATCTCCTGGGGCAGATGGGGTTTATCCTATTTTGCTTCAGAAAGGATTTGAATGTTTCAAACATGTTTTGCAAAAAAAAAAAAATACTTGTTTGCAGTTTTGCTACAGGGTATATTCCCAAATCTTGGCGGGATATTACTGTGAAGTTTATTCCGAAAGTGGGTCGTGCGTCGTATGAAGAAGCAAAGAGTTTCAGACCTATCAGTTTGACCTCTTTTCTTCTGAAATGCTTAGAACGCATTGTAGATCATCACATCCGTGATGTTCATCTGACCAACGTGCCTCTTCATGTGAACCAACATGCCCACCAATCTGGTAAGTCCACTGTGACTCTTTTACACAAGGTTGTTTACGATATCGAGAAAGCATTCGCTCAAAAGCAATCTTGTATGGGTGTTTTCTTAGATATCGAGGGTGCCTTTGACAATGTGCCTTTCGATGCCATATTGGAAGCCGCACGGAGTCATGGTATATCTCCAATGATTTCCAATTGGATTCATCAAAGCTCAAAAACCGATATCTCTTCTCGACATTGCGTCTAGCAGGGATTAGGAAATTGAGTGTTTGTGGATGCCCCCAAGGGGGAGTCTTATCACCGCTTTTGTGGAATCTCGTAGCAGATACGCTATTGAGCCGACTCAATAATAGCGGTTTTCCAACTTATGGTTTTGCCGACGACTACATAGCATTGTTAGTTGGTATGTTTATCACCACCCTTTTCGACCTGATGCAAAGCGCCCTTCAGGTAGTTGAGGGTTGGTGTCGCCAATATGGCCTTTCGGTTAATCCGAGTAATACATCTATTGTTCTTTTTACGGGAAGGCGAAACCGTAATAGCGTTCGACCTTTGCGTCTCTTTGACTCTGAAATCGATGTGACTGAACAGGTAAAGTACGTTGGAGTCATTCTTGATTCCAAGCTTTCCTAGACACCTCATGTTGAGTTCAGAATCAAGAAAGCTTGTATGGCCTTCGGGCAATGCCGGCGTACTGTTGGTACAACTTGGAGTCTAAAACCCAAGTATATAAAATGGATCTTACATCGAGTTCGCTGTAACAAAATGACCTCCATCGCTTTCAACATAATTTTCCATCGGATTGTAAAATTACAGGTTGTATACAGTATGGGGCTTGCTCACAACTTTGCATACAAGCAATTCTTTCCTTGAATGATATGGAATGGAAATTTAAATGTTCTTTAGTGTAGTTTTCAGATTTTTTTTCTGTGTATATAATTTTAAATTTCTCATCAAAGTTGTCAAGGAACCACTTAAAGTGCTTTATCACAAGCAGATAATTTCTCTGGGAATTTCTCCTGGGAAATCCTTTTATCATAATTCCTGGAATTCCTCTGAGGAGCCCCTTCTGGAATTAAGTTGTGATTTTTTCTTTGGAATTCCTCCTGAAATTTCTTCTGGAATTTCTCTGGGAACTACTCATAAAACTATTTTGAAAATTAAGCCTGGAATATCACTGGTAATTGTTTGGGTGAGAACTCCCTTCTGGAAAATCTTCTAGAATTCTTTCGAGAACTCCATTGGCAAATTCTTTCCGGAGTTGCTCTGAAAACTTGTTTTAAAATCCAGGAACTTCTGTGAGAGCGTCTTATGGAATTTCTCTGTGAGGTCTTCTCATAATTCCTGTAGGAATTTCTCTTCAAGTTTCTCCCAAAAATCTTTCTTGAAATCCTCTTGGCATTCACCTGGAACCCCTTTGGGAATTCTGCCTTGAATTCATGTTAGAATTCATCAATTAATTCTTGTTAGAATCCATCCATGAACTCTTCTGGGCATTCATATGTATTGGATTTCGTCCAGAAATCCTTTGGAGAATACATTCAGGAATTCCTCTGAAAATTACTTATTAAGTTTCTCTGGGAATTACTCCTGGAATTTCTTTTGGAAATTCCACCTGGAAACCCTTTGGGGATTCTTTCCAGATCTCTCTGGGAATTCCTTCGGTTTTTTTTACTGTGAATTCCCCTGTAATCCCTTCTATCAAACTGTTTCCCGAAAATTCTTCAAGAATTCCTTCTGGAATATGTAATTCCTTAAGCATTTGCTCCTGGATTTTCCTAATGAATTCCTTCTAGATTTTTTTAATGAAAATCTATCTGAAAATCTCTTAACTTGAAGAAATCCTTCTGAAAATTCTTTTGGAACCTGTTGAAAACACAAACTTCCGCTGGAAGTGCTGTAAATATTGATAAGGTAATTTCTTCGAGCATATTCATTTATGAGTTTCTCAGGGAATCCCACCAGGAATCTCTAGAGCTCCTGCAGGAATTTCGATTGGATGTTCTCCAGAATTTTTATTGAAATTTCTGAATGTTTCTGTTCTGGATTTCTTACAACAATTTCTTCTTCACTCTAGGAAAAATCCTCTCGGGAATCGCTCGAGAACACATGCAATGAAAAGCACCAGAAACTTATTTCAAATTATCGCTTGGTATTTTTTCAGAAGTCTCTAAGTTCTTCTTCTCAACTAGATGGGAAAAACAAAAATATTACAGGTTGTGTTATTTTGTTAGGGGAAGACGGGGTAACAAGGCCCGCCGGGGTAAGACGGACCACCTGCAGTTCAGTATGAAAATGCCGTTCACCTGGTACTCTGTTCAAGTACAGGATATTTGTCATTTTGAGCCATTTTGTGCAATGTTTACATCAAAATTTTCAAAACAAATAAACAAAACAAAGATTTTGCGTCATGATGATGTATTTGATCTAAATTTGTCGCATATAACCTTAAGGATTTTGATTCGGACAAACGTGTTCAAACCAAAAAATAACCCGATCATAACTTACCACTAATGTTAACAAAGCATAAGAGGAGCGGCATTGAAATTGAAAACAAAAACATAATAGGAGCTAGCCTCATACGTAAAATCTGCCCAAGCGGGGTAAAAGCGACCACCTCGAACGGGGTAAGACGGCCACCCCCCAATTCATAGAACAATATAGCTGCAATCCAATTTAACGAAAATCGTTTGTTAAAACCGTGTCATTTCACATAAATAAACTCATGTTTGCGTTGTTTGCGCTGGACGTAAACAGAAACAACATTTTTGTCATAATAATGGGTGTTTCAGTATCCACATTTACAGTGCTCCAATAAAATTAATAAATGGTAACCCTTGCACAGTTATCTTAACCAATTATCCTTGCGAAGGACGTAAGGGAGTCATATCTTATTGCAATGAATGGAATTCATACATTTCTAATCATTATTATTTTAAAAAATCGTGTTGGCCCTTCTTACCCCTCTAGTGGGCCGTCTTACCCCGTTGTTAAAAAATAAAGTGTTTTTTAGTCACATTTTCAAATGGCTCAAAATTATAGAAGTTTCAACAGCAGGAATCGAAAGATAATTTTCTTGCATGCCTAACACTTTGCAAAAAAGTTATGCTGTGCTAAAAATAGTGTAATTCATTGTCAGTTTCAAGCTATGATTTTTTTGGCTTAGGGTGGCGGTCTTACCCCGTCTTCCCCTACAATGATTTTTGTAACAACGTTTGTTATAAAAAATGTACCGTTAGTAGTTAAAATAATAAAAAACTCGTTCTAATTTAAACAAAAATATTACAAGTTGTGATACAATCATAACAAGAGTGTATCATATTTTGTTAAACTAAACATGCTAAATTATAACAAAATTATAACAAGTTCTGTTATATATGTCAGAACAAATTTGTTATCAGTTTTGTTATACATCTGTTATACATCTGTTTGAATAAATAAAACTTGTTTTGTTATATTTTTTTCTAAAATAATAACAAATATTGCTACGATTTTGATATGATTATTCCACTATAAAAATCCTTACAACAAAATTATATCAACCTCTGTTATATCTAACAACAATTGTTATAATTTTGTTATTATCTTGTTAGGTGCTTTTGGTCGGGTTCTGAGAATAAATTTTGGTATTTTAAAAATGGGTCTCTCGCATACGTACTCACCTAGCAGAATCACTTGCGCACAAGGTATTTCACACGGGTTTCTACCAAGAACTAATTGAATAGAATATTTCTTGTTAATATCCTTCGATCCTAAGAGCATATTCGGGATCTTTCAGGATATTACTAGATGTTCAAACTCTCCTGGAGCTACTACAATAGAACCTATAGCCATAACTTTAACGTTTCCATGTTAATCTTGATAGAAGATTCATCTGAAATCTCAGAAAACATTTCAAGATATGTAGTTTCAAGATTTTCAAAGTCATCGAAACTTTTCAGTGGAGCGCAGAGATTTGGCAGAACACAGAAAGATCAATTGGTTTTGATTTACACTTTTTCAAGGACTTTGTTCCGTGAATTTCTGGAAAGCCACGAATATTTTACCATGGCATTCTAAAATAACATTAACATTACCTACCTTGATTTAAGGTTTGTACTTTTATCTGCCAATGTTACAATTCACTTATTCCACTCTACAATTCAGTGTTAGCCACATGCTAAGTTAAATCATGAAAAAACTAATATAAAGTTTCGATCGAAGGAGTTCACCTCCACGTATTTGCTCCATCCATGTCCGTTTCGTTCTGCGGATAAAGGACCTTAATGGAGGCACCTAGTACCATTTAGTTTACAAGCATACAGCAGTTGGAAAAGCTTAGATGATGACGACGACGACGACGATTTCGACGACAGTCAAAGAAGAAGATCGAAATTTTAAAATTGAAACCGATGCTCATCTAACCATGTCCCCCGGAACCTTGCCACATGATGCAACCAATCGTCTTCGTCACCGTCCGTCGTCATCCTCCAACTGTACACGTGGTTCAAAAGCTTATGGTATGGTGCAGTTGTTTTTCCTTTGGACTTCCGTGTGTGAGGAGGTACATGCTTAGGAGGTATGTATGTGGAAGGGTATGGACGGTGCAATCACCGTTGGAAGATGGAATTGAAGTTTAAAGACTTTTTTCGTCGTCGGCAAATATTGACAGTCGTCCGGAGCGAAACTTTTCAACTTCCACCTTGGACTGGTATTTCTTTATTGGGCCAGCGGTTGTCAATCTATTCGGAGTAGAAATTCCTTGGGAATATCTTGGGAAATTTCTTGGGAGTTTCTTAAAAACTTCCTGGAAAATTTCTGAAGAAGCTCCTTGGGAATTTCTGGAGAAATTTCTTGAAAATTCCTTAGGAATTTTTTGAGAAATTCTTTGAAAATTGCTTGTGAAATTTATAAGATTTTTTTAAGAAATTTCTTGGAAATTTTTGGGATATTCCTTGGAAATTTATTAAGAAATTGCTTGGGAATTTCCTGAGAGATACCTGGGAATTTTTTAGAGATTCCTGGGAAACTTTTTGAAAAATTCCTGGGGAATTTCTTTGGAAATCCCTGTAAAATTTCTTTGGAAATTCCAGTGGAGTATCTTTGGAAATTCCTTGGAGAATTTCTAGGGAAATTCCTGGGGAGTTTCTTTGGAAATTCCTGAGGATTTTTTTCGAAAATTCCTGGGGAATTTAATCGGGAAATTCCTGGGAAATTTCTTTGGAAATTCCTGGGTTATTTTTTGAGAAATTCCTGGGGAATTTCTTGAGAAGTTCCTGGCGAATTTCTTTGAAAATTCCTGGGAAATTTCTTTGGAAATTCTTGGGAAATTCCTTGGGAATTTCATGGGAAATTCCTTGCGATTTTCTTGAGAAATTATTTGTGATTTTTTTGGGAAATTCCTTGAGATTTTTTTGGGCATTCATTTGAAAATTTTTCTCGATATTCCTTAGGAATTCTTCGGGGGTTTCCTTGAGAATTTCCCAAGAATTTCCTTCCTTGGGAATTCCTCAGGAAATTCTTTGGAAATTTCTTAGGAATTTCTTGGGATATTCCTTGGAAATTCCTAGGGAAATTCTTTGGTTATTTCTTGGGAATTTCTTGGGAAATTTCTTGGGAATTTCTTGGGAAACTCCTTGGGAATTTCTTGGGATATTCCTTGGGAAATTCCTTGAGAATTTCTGGGGAAATTACTTAGGAAATTCTTGGGAAAATCCTTGGGAATTTCATGGGAAATTCCTTGGATTTTCTTGAGAATCTCATGTGAAATTCCTTGGGATTTTCTTGAGAAATTATTTGGTTTTTTTTTGGGAAATTCCTTGAGATTTATTTGGGCATTCATTTGGAATTTTTTCTCGAAATTCCTTAGGAATTCTTCGGGGGTTCCCTTGAGAATTTCCCAGGAATTTCCTTCCTTGGGAATTCCTCAGGAAATTCTTTGGAAATTTCTCAAAAAATTCTTTGGGAATTTCTTCGGAAATTTCTTATGAATTTCTTGGGAAATTCCTTAGAAATTTCTTGGGAAATTCCTTAGAAATTTCTTGTGAAATTCTTTGGGAATTTCTGAGGAAATTCTTTGGGAAATTCCTTGGGCATTTCTTGGGATTTTTTTTTTGGGAATTTCTTGGGAAATTCCTTGGGAATTTCTTGGGAAATTCCTTGGGAATTTCTTGGGAAATTCCTTGGGAATTTCTTGGGAAATTCCTTGGGAATTTCTTGGGAAATTCCTTGGGAATTTCTTGGGAAATTCTTTGGGAATTTCTTGGGAAATTCCTTGGGAATTTCTTGGGAAATTCCTTGGGAATTTCTTGGGAAATTCCTTGGGAATTTCTTGGGAAATTCCTTGGGAATTTCTTGGGAAATTCTTTGGGAATTTCTTGGGAAATTCCTTGGAAATTTCTTGGGAAATTCCTTGGGAATTTCTTGGGATATTCCTTGGGAATTTCTTGGGAAATTCCTTGGCAATTTCTTGGGAAATTCCTTGGCAATTTCTTGGGAAATTCCTTGGCAATTTCTTGGGAAATTCCTTGGGAATTTCTTGGGAAATTCCTTGGGAATTTCTTGGGAAATTCCTTGGGAATTGCTTGGGAAATTCCTTGGAAATTTCTTGGGAAATTCCTTGGGAATTTCTTGGGAAATTCCTTGGGAATTTCTTGGGAAATTCCTTGGGAATTTCTTGGGAAATTCCTTGGGAATTTCTTGGGAAATTCCTTGGAAATTTCTTGGGAAATTCCTTGGGATTTTCTTGAGAAATTCTTTGAGAATTTCTTGAGAAATTCTTTGAAAATTTCTTGAGAAATTCTTTGGAAATTTCTTGAGAAGTTCTTCGGGAATTTCTTGAGAATTTCTTCGGGAATTTATTGAGAAATTTTTCGGGAATTTCTTGAGAAATTCTTCGGGAATTCCTTGAGAAATTTCTTGGGAATATCTTGAAAAATTCCTTAGCTATTTCGTGAGAAATTCGTTGGGAATTTCTTGAGAAATTCCTTGGGATTTTTTTGAGAAATTCCTTGGAATTTTCTTGAGAAATTCCTTAAGAGTTTTTTCAGAAATTCCTTGGGAATTTCTTGAGAAACTCCTTTGGAATTTCTTGACAAATTCCTTGAGAATTTCTTGGAAAGTTCCTAGGAATTTCTTAGGATAATCCAAGGTAAAATCCTCAGGAAATTCCCTGGAAAATTACTTGGGATATTCCTTGGGAAATTCCTTATAATATTCCTTGGGAAATTCCTTGAGAAATTCATTGGAAAATTCCATGGGGAATTCCTTGAAGAATTCCTTGGAGAACGCTATGGAAAATTATTTGGAGAATTTCTTTAGGAATTCCTTGGGATATTCTTTGTGGGATTCGTTGCGGAATTTTTTTTTTTGAGAAATCTTTCGGAGAATTCCAGAAAACCAGGCTAGATTAGGACCAGAACTGGGTCTCCAGTTAGCCTAGTGTTGAAGGGTTTGGATCGCCAATCCGGAGACGGCGGGTTCGATTTCCGGGAAAAAATTCTCGACTCCCTGGGCATAATGTATCATTGTCCTTGCTTCACAATGTACAAATTCATGCAAGGGGAGGCAAAGAAAGCCCTTCAATTAATAACTGTTGAGTGCTCCAAGAACACTAAATTGAAGAGACAAGTTCCATTGGGAACGTAGAGCCATAAATAAGAAGAAGAAGAAAAAGAAGAAGAAGAAGAAGAAAACAAAGAAAAAGAAGAAAATTAAGATTAAGAAGAAGAAGAAGAAGAAAAAGAAGAATAAGAAGAAGAAGAAGAAGAAGAAGAAGAAGAAGAAGAAGAAGAAGAAGAAGAAGAAGAAGAAGAAGAAGAAGAAGAAGAAGAAGAAGAAGAAGAAGAAGAAGAAGAAGAAGAAGAAGAAGAAGAAGAAGAAGAAGGACCAGTATAAACTAGTCTCCCACGTTTGGAAAACACTGATTCGAACCGTAACGTAATAGTGGCGCTAGATGAAAACTACACATCGCCAAACAGCAGTCTCTGTAAATATTCTTGTGTACTCATTTCGGCTCTATCTTTCGGTCGCTCCCAATTCGACGTTTTCACAAGTTTCCCACATTCTTGAAAAAAAAACGAGCGGAAGCAACCAGCCAAATATTCACCTCCGAGGAGCCGCACCGGATTTTCATCTGCTTAGAACTTTTCCCCTAGAACGTCGCGTCATCGTCGTCGTCGTCGTCATCATTCGTTATCGTCGAAGTCAAAATGACGGAATGTGTGTGTGTGTGTCGCCCGCCAACCTTCCCGCCAAAAGATCCCGGATAAGATGAAAGATAAAATTTTCAAGAGAAGATAAAACTTGAATCAATCTGCAACTTCGAGTCGAGTAGGAATCGAAGTTTTGTCCCTTTCGGGAGTGGAAAAATTGGGGAAAAACTTGAATTGATTCAGTTTGGAAACAAAATTTTCCCGTGCTTTCCGGAGGGGGCTGTGATAATGTGAGATGTTTTAAAGATGAACAGTTTTACCTTTTTTCTGTTTGGTGGACTGGATGGAGAGAAGAGAAATTCTGTTTTCCACTTCATTTCCATTTTACGGATGTGGAGGGAAGAACGTAGCAGCGGATGCGGAACGAGCACGTAAAGTACAAATTCGATGGAAGCCGATTATCCCTGATTCGCTGTTGTTGATGACGTCGGCTGTTGGGATCTAGCATCTGTAGGGTACGGTATGGGAGCGTTAAAGTGGAAGAAATTGGAAAGGCCATACCTTTTTTTTTGATATGACGCAACTCTTGGCTTACCGACACTTAACATGGGTTGACACAAGGGATAAGACTTCGTGATGAATGAAAAAAAAGCGTTACATTTGTGTTGATGGACACTCTTTGGATTATCATGTATTTATTTTTTTATATTAAGTTATTTTATTTTATTTCATTTTTCTTTTCAACTTGTTTCATGTTTTTTATTATTTTCTTTTTATTTCGTTTTGTTGGTGTAGTTTTAAAGATTTTTTTAAATAGTTTTGTAACCTCTGGAAGGTTTTAGAATCCGACAAGAAATTATTTGAAATTTTCATGGAGTAACATAAAAATTTGAAATTCTCAAAACATTTTTTTTTCTAGAAATTTAAACTTGAAA
The DNA here is from genome assembly GCF_035046485.1 of Aedes albopictus. Taxonomy (NCBI): domain Eukaryota; kingdom Metazoa; phylum Arthropoda; class Insecta; order Diptera; family Culicidae; genus Aedes; species Aedes albopictus. Next base: position 52,197,711 of record NC_085136.1, read on the forward strand.
TACAAGTCTTTCCTAGAAGATCTGTGGAGAGCTCTCTTTAGGATTCTCACAATATCTTCTATGTCAGCTACAGGGATAAATATCAATAATTCAGGAAGAAACAGGGATAAATATCAAGGAATTGGAGTATTTCCACGAGAAATTCCTGGAGGAATTCCTGGAGGAATTCCTGGAGGAATTCCAGGAGGAATTCCTGGAGGAATTTCTGGAGCAATTCCACGAGGAACTCCTGGAGGAATTCCAGTAGTAATTCCAGGAAGAATTCCTGGAGCAATCCCAATAGGAATTCCTGGAGGAATTCCAAGAGGAATTCCTGGAGGAATTCCAAGAGGAATTCCTGGAGGAATTCCAAGAGGAATTCCTGGAGGAATTCCAAGAGGAATTCCTGGAGGAATTCCAAGAGGAATTCCTGGAGGAATTCCAAGAGGAATTCCTGGAGAAATTCCAAGAGGAATTCCTGGAGGAATTCCAAGAGGAATTCCTGGAGGAATTCCAAGAGGAATTTCTGTAGGAATTCCAAGAGGAATTCCTGGAGGAATTCCAAGAGGATTTCCTGGAGGAATTCCAAGAGAAATTCCTGGAGGAATTCCAAGGGGAATTCCTGGAGGAATTCCAAGGGGAATTCCTGGAGGAATTCCAAGGGGAATTCCTGGAGGAATTCTAAGGGGAATTCCTGGAGGAGTTCCAAGAGGAATTCCTGGAGGAATTCCAAGAGGAATTCCTGGAGAAATTCCAAGAGGAATTCCTAGAGGAATTCCAAGAGGAATTCCTGGAGGAATTCCAAGAGGAATTCCTGGAGGAATTCCAAGAGGAATTCCTGGAGGAATTCCAAGAGGAATTCCTGGAGGAATTCCAAGAGGAATTCCTGGAGGAATTCCAAGAGGAATTCCTGGAGGAATTCCAAGAGGAATTCCTGGAGGAATTCCAAGAGGAATTCCTGGAGGAATTCCAAGAGGAATTCCTGGAGGAATTCCAAGAGGAATTCCTGGAGGAATTCCAAGAGGAATTCCTGGAGGAATTCCAAGAGGAATTCCTGGAGGAATTCCAAGAGGAATTCCTGGAGGAATTCCAAGAGGAATTCCTGGAGGAATTCCAAGAGGAATTCCTGGAGGAATTCCAAGAGGAATTCCTGGAGGAATTCCAAGAGGAATTCCTGGAGGAATTCCTGGAGGAATTCCAAGAGGATTTCCAAGAGGAATTCCTGGAGGAATTCCAAGAGGAATTCCTGGAGGAATTCCAAGAGGATTTCCTGGTGGAATTCCAAGAGGATTTCCTGGAGGAATTCCCAGAGGATTTCCTGGAGGAATTCCAAGAGGAATTCCTGGAGGAATTCCAAGAGGAATTCCTGGAGGAATTCCAAGAGGAATTCCTGGAGGAATTCCAAGAGGAATTCCTGGAGGAACTCCAAGAGGAATTTCTGAAGGAATTCCAAAAGGAATTCCTGAAGGAATTCCAAAAGGAATTCCTGAAGGAATTCCAAAAGGAATTGCTGAAGGAATTCCAAAAGGAATTCCTAGAGGAATTCCAAAAGGAATTTCTAGAGGAATTCCAAAAGGAATTCCTAGAGGAATTCCAAAAGGAATTCCTAGAGGAATTCCAAAAGGAATTCCTAGAGGAATTCCAAAAGGAATTCCTAGAGGAATTCCAAAAGGAATTCCTAGAGGAATTCCAAAAGGAATTCCTAGAGGAATTCCAAAAGGAATTCCTAGAGGAATTGCAAAAGGAATTCCTAGAGGAATTCCAAAAGGAATTCCAAAAGGAATTCCTAGAGGAATTCCAAAAGGAATTCCTAGAGGAATTCCAAAAGGAATTCCTAGAGGAATTCCAAAAGGAATTCCTGGAGGAATTCCAAGAGGAGTTCCTGGTGGAATTTCAAGAGAAATTCTTGGAGGAATTCCAAGAAGAATTCCTGTAGGAATTCAAAGAGGAATTCCTGGAGCAATTCCAAAAGCAATTCCAAGAGGAATTCCTGGAGGAATTCCAAGAGGAATTCCTGGAGGAATTCCAAGAGGAATTCCTGGAGGAATTCCAAGAGGAATTCATGGAGGAATTAAAGAGGAATTCCTGGAGTAATCCCAAGATGTATTCCTGGAGGAATTCTAAGAGGAATTCCTGAAGGAATTTCAAGAGGAATTCCTGAAGGAATTCCAAGAGGAATTTCTGAAGGAATTCCAATAGGAATTCCTGGAGGAATTCCAAGAACAATTCCAGGAGGAATTCCAAGAGCAATTCCAGAAGGAATTGCAAGGGCAATTCCAGGAGGAATTCCAAGAGGAATTCCAGGAGGAATTACAAGAGGAATTCGAGGAGGACTTTTTGGAGAAATTCCTGGAATTCATAATGGAATTCCTCCTGGAATTTCTCTTTGTAATTCTCCAACAATTCCTCTAAGAATTCCACCTGCAACTTCACTAGGAATTCCTTATTTAATTTCTCCAGGAACTCCAAGAGGAATTCCAGGAAGAATTCCAGGAGGAATCCCAGCCTAGGGGCTCAATTTTAGAATCCTTGAGTAACCAGGTCTGGTTTTACCATGACAGCACTGTACCAGACTGCGTTTGGCTTGATTGCCAGTGGTTAATTATATTGTCATGGTCATAGCTCAGAGTTCCGAAGAGAGCAATTTATTTGTCGTTAAAAATTCATTTTCTTCAACGTCGGAAGTTCGCAGCTCTTTTCTTGAATAAAATCTCTAGAATCTCCACTGTGCATCAACCTGTCACCCGTAATACATCTTGAGCTCTCCAGCAGAACCTTCATTTTTCATCAAAATGCAGTGCATTTCTCAAGAAGCTCCTTATGCCACACATGCACACACACACACACATCTCCGTCCACCATTCTCGCACATTCTCAAGCTCTAAAATCTGAATAAACGACCGGCTAATCTATCTCCATAAACAACGGTAATCCTTCCCGGAACAACTTCCTTAATTCATCACGCTCATCAAGAATGATTGCAAGTTTGCTCTCCCTGCTCCTGCTGTACCTCTCTGCAATTCTTGCTGTGTCTAAGAAACTGGGACCCAGAATGGCTGCGGCAACAATACAGGAGTAAAAGATGATACACATTGTGAGTTGACGTCCTGCACAGTGTGTCGGAAAGTTAGTGGTGCAGCGTATTCATTGGGAGAAGAATGGATTTTGCTCTGTCTTATTCACACACAAACACAAGAGCATTTTTCGAGCATAAGTCAAACAGAGGAGGTTTTCAGAACCATCATAAAACCAAACTTTTACTCATTCGGGTTTGAAACGGTTTTTAAAACCTCTTCAAAACCAATTAGATTTTAAATTGATGTTCGGAAAATCATATGGTGATTCAAACCAGGATCTAATTAAAATAAAACTAATAAGTACTCTAAACAAATAGCCTTTTGCTTCACTGTGCCTTCAAGGATCTTCTGTATCGGTGTCGGTGTCACGAACAGAACACACATCCGAAATGGGAACACGTGCTATGTATCTCTTCGGCAGAAGGAGAAGGAGCAAACCACTCCAGCTTCAACTTCAACTCGTCCAAGTCTAATTAATCTACCTCAGTCGGAGGACGCGTCGCTTCCCGAGGCGAGGGTCCGAGAACATCCCTCAAATGACCCCACTCCAATTGGTCGTAATTTGCGTAACCCACCCCGCAAGTGGAGGTGTGTGCTGCTAATCACATTTGTCTTCATCTTCCGAGCAGTTTAGGCAAACATCTTCCAGACTTGTCTGGTGGGTACTTGGCCTGGCCAACCCGAAGGAGGAACTTCTCTGTGCTTTGGAAGGAGTGGACGACAGGAACAAGGCTTGAGAGTTGAGTGTTCCTATGTGGGTCTTCTTTTCCTCTCTTGTGGAGGAAAGTGTTCCGGCATCATCATCGTCGTCATCCCATTTCGGCCGGCCACAGTGGAACCGAACGAACGGGGTACGATAATTTATTAAAATTCAATTGCACTCCCTGTCCCACACATCACTAAGGGGGCACAGTGGGTTGGAAATGGACAAATGTGTGGTCAAAATGTCGAAATTTGCAGAAACATGCAGTTTTTGAAAGTCACTTTAATAAGAAAAGTCTCATATAAAACCATCATAAAGTCAAAAGACAGTAATAAAGGTTTTATGATGGTTTTATACCTACGTTTTTCAAGTCAAATAGACTCCAATGTAAAATCCCCAAGAATTTTCTCAACTAATTCCATAAGGAATTTCTTAAAGAATTTCCAAACGAATTTCCTAGGTTCTTCCTAAAGAACTTTTCAATAAACTTTTCAAGAAGTTTTCCATTTGAATTTCCGAAGAGTTTGATAGGGAATTCCCAAAAAAGTACCCCAATAATTCTTTTGAGAATTTTCCAAGGACTTTTTCAAGACATTTTTCAAGGACTTCCCCAAAAACTTCCAAAGATTTTTTCAAGTAACTCCTGAACAATTTCGTTGGACATTTCAAACGAATTTACCATGAATTTCCTAAGACATACTCGAAGAAATTTCTCATGCAGCTCCCCGAGAAGATCTCTAACAAGTTTCCCAAGTAGTTGTTCAGAGAATTCAAGATTTTTTTTTCCAAAATTTCCCCACAAAATTGCAAAGGAGTTTTCCAAAGAACTCTCAAAAAATTTTAGCCAAAAATTCCAATTTTTTTTTTCGAATAATAGGTCAAAGAATTCTTCAAGGAATTTCCAGTATATTTTTTCAAATATTTCCAAAACAAATCTCAAATGTTTGCAAAGCTTCCTCAACCGACTTTCTCATACAATTTCTAAATAATTCTTCAAGGAACTCGACAACTAGTTTTCGAATGGGTTTGCCAAAGAGTTCGTCAGGAAATTGCCATAATTATTGGTTCCGGGTCATTTGGCCGAATGCCGTTTGGCCGAATGCCGTTTGGCCGAACGCCATTTGGCCGAAAGGGTCGATTGGCCGAATGCCATTTGGCCGAATGCAGTTTGGCCGAAAAATAAATGATGCACTTAAGTGATCAAGACCATGCCCCTGTTCCCCGCATCATATCATGCGAAAGAACAGCCTATGACTCAAAGAAGGAATAATCTTTGATAAAATGTTGGCAGTTTCAACGCCAACTAATCCCTGAATGGCTAAACTAGAAAGAATAGCCTATGATTAAAAGAAGGAAATATCTCTGATGATCAAATTGGCAGTTGGAATGTCAAAAATTTACTCTGATTTGTTTTGCTGATAATTCGGCCAAACGGCATTCGGCCAAACGTCCATTCGGCCAAATGGCATTCAGCCAAACGACATGCGGCCAAACGGCGTTCGGCAAAATGGCCGGACACCAAAATTATTTACCAAACATTTTTTTCTACAAATTGCTCATGGATTTCTTCAAGAAATTTTCTGAAAATTTTCTTAGGAAACTTCCAAAAGAGTAACTCCTCAAGAAATTTCAACCCAAATTCAATTCTAAACGAATTTGCTTGGAATTTGTAAGGAATTCTCCAAGAAGTTCATCAAGTTGATCTACATGAATTTCTCCAACAAGTTTCCCTAGGAGTTGTCTATGGAATTCAAAACAGATTAAAGAGTTTTCCAAAAAAAAAATCTTGAAGGAATTTCCAATGGCATATTTCAAGAAATTTATCAATGAAATCCTCAAGAATTTCTCAAAGAATTTTTCTAATAGTTCATAACGAATGGCCCAAGGAATTCGCAAAGATTTTTCCAAGAATTTCTCCACAAAACTTCCAAAAAAAATTTCCGAGCAACACCTTACACATTAGATATTCCTAATGATTTCCATGGAATTCTCAAAAAAATCTCCAAGAAGCTCCTCAAGTAGTTTCCCAAAAAATTTTCCAATATTTTTTCAAGGAGTTGTCCAGGGAATTCAAGAAACAATTTCCCAAAAATTCCTCTAGCGAATTTCCATAGTGTTTTACAAGAAATCCTTCAGGAAATTCCCGAAGATTTTCTCAAAAAAACTTCCCAAGAATTTTACTGAGTAATTTTTCAAAGAATTCCCGAAGAATTTCTAAAAGAATTTCTCAAGTAGTTCCAAACGAACTCCTCAAGGAATTCTAATAGAATTTTTCCAGAAACTCGACAGATAGTTCTCCAAGAAGTTCCCCAATGGGGTTTCCAGGGAGTCGCAAATTCCAAAATAATTCACCAAGAACTTCTTCAAGGAATTTTCCAAGAATTTTCTCAAATAAACTTCCCAAAGAATTTTCCGAGTAAACCTCAATATTTTTTTTTCAGGAAATCTAAACGAATTTTTCAAGAAATTCTCTAAAAAGTTCTCCAAGTAGTTCCTCAAGAAGTTCCCCAAGAAGTTTCCTGGGGAGGTGTCCTGGAAATGCAAAAATAATTTTCCAAAAACTTTCATTAGTAAATTTTCAAGAAATTTCCGGAAGATTTTTCAAAAAAAAATTCAAGGCATTTTCAATGCCATTTTTCAAAGAATTTCTCAAAGAATTTTCCAAATACTTACAAACGAATTCTCCAAAGAATTCCCAAAGAATCATTCAAGAAACACGACAAATTGTTCCCCTAGAAGTTCTCCAATGGGTTTTCCGAAGAGTTCGTCAGGGGATTTCCAAAACAATACACCAAGGCTTTCTTCAAGAAATTTTCCGAAAATTCCCCCAGGTAACTTCGAAAAGAATTTTCCAAGTAACTCCGTAACAAATTTCTTTATGTATTCCAAACTAATTTTCCATGGAATTCCCAAGGAATTCTCGAAGAAGTTCCTCAACTAGTTCCCCAAGAAGTTCTCTTGAAAGTTTTCCAAGTAATGGTCCAGGGCATAAAAAATACTTTTCCAATAATTTCCTTAGGAAATTTCCACGGTGTTTTCCAAGAAATCCTTCAAGGAATTTCCGAAGATTTTCCCAAGAAACTTCCCAGGATTTTTTCCAAGATATTCCTCGAAAAATCTTCAAGGAATTTTCAATGACATTTTATAAGGAATTTTTCAGAAAAAAAGGTTTCCAAGTACTTCCATACGAATTCTCCAATGAATTCCCAAAGAATTCTTCAAGAAACTCGACAAATAACCCCCAGGAAGTTCTCCAATGGGTTTTCCAAAGAGTTCGTTAGGGGAAAATAATTTTGCGAGTTATTCCTTAACAAATTTCTTTTTGTATTCCAAACAAATTTTCCTTAAAATTCCTAAGGAATTCTCCAAGAAGTTGTCCAGAGAATGCAAAAAGTATTTTCCCACAAATTTCCCCAGGAAATTTCCAAGCGATTTTTCCAAGGATGTTTCCAAGGAATTCCCCGAAGATTTTACTCGACAGTCGACAGTCCAAAAGAAAAGTCCCATGGATTCCTCATGAAGTTCCCAAAATAGTTCCTCAGGAAGTTCTTAAGTAAGTTTCCCAAGGAGTTGTTCGGAGAATTCAAAAAAACATGTTCCTAAAACTTCTCCCTGAAAATTTCAAGGGATTTTCCCAAGAAATTCTTCAAGGAATTCCCGAAGATTTTCCTTAAAAATTTCCTAGGATTTTCCGAGTATTACTATAAAAAATATTCAAGGAAATTCCATTGGAATTTTTCAAGCAAGTTTTATAATAGTTTCTCAAGAATTTCTCAAAGAATTTCTCAAAAGTTCAATAAGAATTGACCAAGGAATTCCTAATGAATAGTTCAAGGAACTCCAAAGAGTTTGTTGGGAAATTCTCAAAGCAGTTCACCAAGGATTTCGTCAATACTAATTTTCCAAGAATTTTCACAAAAAGTTTATCCAAAAGAATTTTCCGATTAACTCATCAACAATTTTCTTTAGGATTTTCAAAAGGATTTACCAAGGAATTCTTCCAGAAGTTCCTCATGAAGTTCCCTAGGAAGTTCTCCAATAAGTTCCTCAAGGAGTTGTTTGTCCAAGGAATTCAAAAATAATTTTTCCCAAAAATTCACCCAGGAAATTTCCAAAGAGTTTTCCAAGGAGTTCCTCAAAAACTTTAATAATATTTCCCAAGAATTTTTCAAAGACTATCCCAAGTAGTTCCAAACTAACTCCCCCAGGAATTTATAAAGATGTCTTCAGGAAACTCGACAAATAGTTCCCCAAGAAGTTCTCCAATGGGTTTTCCAACGAGTTCGTCAGGTAATTTCCAAAATAATTCAACAAGGGTTTCTACGGAATTTATTCGGTAATTTTCCGAAAATTTTCCCTGAATACTTTAAAAACAAATTTCCGAGCAAGTCCTTAACAAAATTCTTAATGAATTCCAAACGAATTGTGCATAGAATTCCTGAAGAAGTTCCCCAAGTACGTTCCTAAAAAGTTCTCCAATAAGTTTTCCAAGTAGTTGTCCAGGGAATTAAAAAAAAATCCCAAAAAGCTCCTCGAGGAAATACCACGTTGTTTTCCAAGAAATTATTCAAGGAATTCCCGAAGATTTTCCCAAGATTTTTTCCGAGATATTCCACAAAAATTTTCCAATTCCAATGACATTTTTCAAGAAATTTTTCAAAAAAATTCTTAATAATTTCTCAAAGAATTTTCTAACTACATATGAATTTCCAAACGAATTCTCCAATGAATTCCGAAAAAAATGCTTCAAGAAACTCGACAAACAGTTCTCCGAGATGTTCTTCATCGAGTTTTCCAAGGAGTTTGCTAGGAAATCTTCATAATAATTTACCAAGGATGTCGTCAACGAATTTTCCAAGAATTTCTCAACCTTTTACCCGAAAATTTCCAAATAATTGTTCAAGAAATTCTTTAAGGAATTCCCCAAAGATTTTACAGATAAATTTCCCAAGAATTTCTGGAATGATCCCTAATAAACTTCTTCAAGGAACTTTTCAAAGAATCTCCCAAGCATTTCTCAAAGAATTTTCGAACTTATTCCAAAAAAAATTCACTAGAATTGAGGAATTTTTCAAAAAGATTTCCAAGAATTTCTCATAGAATTTTTGACTACTTTCAAACGAATTCTCCAATGAATACCCAAAAAAATTCTTCATAAAACTCGACAAATAGTTCCCCAAGAAGTTCTCCGGGTTTTCTAAGGAGTTCACCAGGAATTTCTCCAATAAGATTTTCAATATGTTGTCAAGGCAATTCAAGACGAATTTTCCCAAAAAATCCCCCAGGATTTTTCCAAGGATTTTTCATGGGATTCTCCGAAGATTTTTCTATGGATCTTCCTGAGAATTTTTCCGGGTGATTCCACAAAAATATTTCAAGGAATTTTCAATGGCATTTTACAAGGAGTTGTTCAAACAATTCTCCAAGAAATCCCCAAAGAATTCTTTAAGGAACTCGACAAATAGTTCTACGAGATGTTCTCCATCGAGTTTTCCAAGGAGTTTGTTAGGAAATCTTCGGAATAATTTACCAAGGATGTCGTCAACGAATTTTCCATGAATTTCTCAATTTTTTTACCCGAATATCTTTAAGGAATTCCCCGAAGATTTTTCAGATAAATTTCCCATGAATTTCTGGAATGATTCCTCATAAACTTCTTCAAGGAACTTTTCAAAGAATTTCCCAAGCACTTCTCAACGAATTTTCGAACTTATTTCAAAAGAATTTCACTAGGAATAACCTGAAAATTTCTCACTTCACTCACTTTCAAGTAATTTCTCAAGCAGTCCCTCATGGTTTTCTCCAATAGGATTCTCAAGGAGTTCTCCAGAGAATTCTCCAAGAAATTGTCCAGAAATTGCCCCTAGAAACTTTCTCAGGAATATTCTATGGGTTTTTCAAGGAGTTTTTCATGGATTTCCCAAAAAAAACTTTGCAAGCATTTACCCGAGTTAATCCTTGAATAATTCCTTAGGAAATTACCAATGGAATTTTTCAAGAAAATCTCAAAGAAATTCTCTGCCAAAGACCCTGTTTGCATAAGTATATCGTGTGGTAGGCACGATACTCTTTGTCCAAGGAATTCAAAGAAAACTCCTTTACGAAAAGTTCCTGGACCGACCGGGAATTGAAGCCATCACCCTTAGCATGATCATTCTGAATACTCATACCTTTGCAGTTGTGGCTATATGGGTCTTCATTGAATTATTACTCTTTTAAAATTTTAGTTGTATCTTTCTTCATATTTTTATTCTTATTATTTATTTTATTTCATTTTATTTTGTTGGGAAAATCCTGTGCTTTTTTTGAACCCGCATTACCAATCTCCTCCCACTATTCGACTATCCCAGTTCAGCGGGTCGATTTGAAATGCCCCTGAAACTTCTCGGAACGCCTTCAAAACGTTCATGAAATCCCCTGAAACTCTCTGAAATGCCCCTGAAATGGGCCTGAAGGGCCCATATAGCCGATGCGGTAAGCGTACGGGTATTCAGCATGACCATGCTGGGGGTAATGGATTCGATTCCCGGTCAGTCCAGCAACTTCTCACAAAAGAAAATTTCCTTGACTTCTATACGCATAGAATATCTTCGTGCTTGCCACACGATATACACACATGCAAAATGCTCATTGGCTGAGGAACCTCTTAGTGAATAACTGTGGAAGTGGAATAACTATGGAAGCAGGCTTTGTCCCAGTGAGGACAAAGAGAAGGCCAATAAGAGGAGGTGGACGTTGTCTGTTGGGGATTTTTTTTATCATCGTACAAATTGGGCCGAAGGGTCTCAGATTCAGGGTCACCTAATTCCCCGGAAAACTCAGGTGGAATTTTTTTTTGTTTTCCCCTGACACCACTTACTTTGAAAAATCATAACTCAAGAACGAAGCATCATAGAAACAAAGTTTATTTTAGAAAATAAAGGCAAATTTTCTCAGAAACCCAAAAAAATATAATTCGTGGAAAATTTTCAAAAAATATTTTTGAGAAGATTTTTTATAAGCTTTAATTGCAGAAATTTTTGGAATGCACTTTTTTCGTTTTTGAGTTATGACCAATTTTGTTGAAAATGTCCAAATGTGTCACATAAGCCTTTTCTTTGAAAAATCATTACTCAAGAATGAAGCATCGTAGAAACAAAGTTTTTTTTTAATAAAAATGAAAGCAAATTTACTCAGAAATCCAAAAAAATATTAAGTGGAAAAAATTGTCCACATAATTTTCCACCGTTGAGAAAATTCATAAAGGAAAGTCGGAAAAAACTATGCCCTAACTCGCAGAAAATTTTCAAAAAAATATTTTTGAGAACTCAAAAACGAAAAAAGTGCATTCAAAAAATTAAAGCCTTTGAAAAAATCTTCTTGAAAATATTTTTTTTGAAAATTTTCCACGAATTCGGGCATTGTTTTCCGGCTTTTATTTTCGAATTCTCTCAACTGTGTAAAATTTTGTGGAAAACTTTTTCCAGTTCATATTTTTTTCGATTTCTGAGAAAATTTGCTTTCATATTCTAAAAAAAACTTTGTTCCTATGATGCTTCGTTCTTGAGTTATGATTTTTCAAAGTACGTAAGTAAGTTGTATCAGGAGAAAACAAAAAAAAATATACCTGAGTTTTCCAGAAAAATTGGAGACCCTGATTTTTTGTCATATTTTTTGTTCATATATCCATGAGCCCTGCCAGTGAAAAAAGTTTCATGAAAATCTGAGACCCTTCGGCCCTCCGTACGGTAATAAAAAAAAATGCCCAGTTGCGTAAGTAATTCCCATGAAATTTTTAGGAATTTCCGCAGGTATTATTCGAGAATTTGTATAAATAATTTTACAGAATTTCCCAATGATTTTCTCCAGAAATTTGCCTCTGACTTCTCTTTGATAAACTCCGCAAATAATTGCTCATGATATTATTTAGGAATTGCCAAAAGAGGTCTGGAAGAGATTTGACAAAGAAGATATGCAAAAAAATCCTTTTCTCAAGAAATTACCTAACCTACTTTTCAAGGGATTCTTCTATGATTCACCTTTGGATTTCCCCAAAGAACATTCTACGAAATTTCAAAGGAATTTCCCTCGGAATTCTTATGGGAATTATTTAATGAAGACATATTCTATGATAATTTTCAAGAAACTTACATGACAGCTTTCCTAAGAATTCCTAAAGATATTTCTCAAAGAAATCCTTAAGGAATTATCAGAGAAATTTTCTAAGCAATTTTAATTAACTTTTACATAGGAATTCTCCAAGAAATTTTCCAACGACGGCTCCAATAAATTCTCCAAAGAATATTTCATGAGCAATTGTAAATTGTTCCATTATGAATTTTGCAACGAGCTCTTTAAGACATTTTCCAAGAAGTTCCCCAAGCACTTTTCTTATAAATTTCCAAAAGAATTTCCGAAGGATGTGTTGAGAAGTTCTCAAAAGGATTAACAAAAAAAAAAATAATGGGGAATTTCTGACGGTATCTCAAACAAATTCATCAAGTTATTTTTCCTGAAAACTTTATCGAAAATTCCACAAGAAGTTTCCCAAAAATAATTCTAGAATTTCCAAGAAAAACCTTGAATGAACTTTCGAAGAACGTCCGAAAAAGATTTCCCATGAAATTGTCAAATAATTTTCTCAATTAGTTCTACAGGAACTGTTTCTCATAAAATTCTTCTACGAATTACTCCGGAGCCATCTCAAGGAGTTCCTATAGGTATTTCCCAGGCATTTCTCCAAGAACTTGTTCAATGGTTGCTTCAGAAACTGCTTCCGGATATTTGGTTCGAGAATCTCTTCAAGAAATTAAAAAAATATTCTTGGAACCTCCAGAAGTATTTCCAGTGATTCCTTTTGAAATTCCTCTAAATAACAGCTGGAAGAATTACTCCAGTTTTTTTTCTATGTAATTTTATAAAGTAGTTCTGTAAAAATCTGTGGAGCAATATCTGGAAGAATTCCTGCGGGAATCTTTGAAGAAATTTCAGGATCTCTGAAGCAACCACAGAAGATATTCCAAAAGGAATCCTTCCAGAAGTTTCTTTAGTTACCCAAGACGAAATTTATCAAGGGATTCCTGGAGATACCTTTGGAAGAATTTCTGAAAAAGTCGCTTTGGAAAATTCTGAAAAAAAAAACATGGAAAGTTACTGAAGAAATCCTTTGCTGTCATTCATGAAAAAAAAAACCCTTAAACTACTGCAGGAGTCTCTGGAGATATTTCTGAAGGAATTCCTGAAGCAGTTTTGGGAGGAAACCATGAAGGAATTTCTAAAGCAATACTTAAAGTACTTTTTTGAATAAATTTTCTATCATCATCATCATCATCAAATTCCTGTAGAAATCTATGGAGATATTCTCTTAGTATTCCTCGAGGAATATCCGTAGAAATCCCAGGAAAATTCCTGAAAAAAAATATAAATTGAATTGCTGAAAAAATCCTGGAGTAACTCCTTAGGCGCCCTTGATGAAATTCTCATAAGAGTTTTTTTTTTAAAACATTCTCGGAAAAATCTCCTAAAAAAATTCATGGAGGATTTTCTGAATGAATTTCCGCATGTATTCGCGTAGTCTTAAAGGAATCTCTGAAAGAATATCTGGTATAATACTTAAACTTCTGTAACGATTCCTCAAAAAAAAATCTTATGAGGAACTTCCAAATGAATTTCTGTAAAAGTTTCTAGAAATTGTCGAAGAAGAATTTTCTGTGTTTCTTGAACAATTTGAGTAAAATTTCCTGAAGGTATCCTTGGAAGAGATCCGGGAACGTTTCGGGAGAAATACATGGAGAAATACTCGGAAGAACTCATGAAGGAATTTCTATATGAATTTCTTCAAAAATCTTTGAAGAAATATCTGCTGTACTTGGCCAGTCTAAGGGAAATCATTTATATAAAAATAACCAATAATCCTAAGAAAACTACCAAAGTGTCAAATGAAAGGTTTCAATCTATATTTTGTAGGAAAAATGGAGAAACCAAGCTCATACTTGATTTTTGCATTAAAAGAAGTACTGATTAAAATAGAAAGAAGCACTGCGTCAATTTTGGCCATATTCTCAACTTTTATTTCTATTTTGGGAAATCACGTGTATTTCTTATGGGAGTGGTCAAATTAGAAGCAAGTACACTGAAACCTCCATTTAGATTACAGATAAAGTTGGTTTACGAAAAAAAAAGCAGAATTAAGATGATGATTAACCTGAGCTTGTTAGGGGAATATCTGTAAATAAAAAGAAAATCGCGTTAAGTACTGTTCCTTTGAATCCCACTAAGAATTTGCATCCTTTGACAGATACGTATTTCTACCTCAACTGTAAGGTCGTCTTCAGTGTCTTGTACTTGAGTCGAGTCAAGTACAAGACACTGAAGACGACCTTACAGTTGAGGTCGAAATACGTATCTGTCAAAGGATGCAAATTCTTAGTCGAATTCAAAGGAACAGTACTTAACGCGATTTTCAGAATTAAGAGTTAAGGGACGTTTACGGAGTGTTTAAGGGTTAAAAGTTTAAGAGTATCCGAGAGATCCCTGGAGTTTAGGCCATTTGATCGACAAGCGTAATCAGTGATCCATTAGAGCATTTTGGATGCAATTTATGCTTGCATAGCCGCATGCAACTATGTGCTGTCAAGTGGTGAGTTCGTTGTCAGTTTGAGGATCTCCAAGAACTTCCTTACGTATAGGTCATCGGATTTACCAATGATTCTCTAAGGTTCCCCTGAGTATAGAACATCGAATCTACGAGGGCTACTGGTTGTGTCTAGGAGCATTAAGAATGAGGAATACTCACACAGTCCCAGGCATCTATGTTGTGGTGGGTTCTATGATTGTATAGCATATCCGAGAATTCCCTGGAGTTAAGGCCATTTGATCTACAAGTGTAATCAGTGATCTGTTGGAGCATTATGAATGAAATGCTATATGCTATCAAGTGGTGAGATCATTGTCAGTTTTATGATTTCCAAGAGCTTTCTTGAGTATGTATAGGTCACCGGATCTACTAACGTTTTTGGTTGTCTGAGATTTACGACTAAGGTTCACATTAACACAACATATGATCTATCAAGTTTTAAGTTCAAAGAATCTTGAGGATCTCCAAGAACTCCCTTGAGTATAGGTCATCAAATCTACGAGGGTTACTAGTTGTATCTAAGAGCATGAAGAATGTGGTTTATACTCACACAGTTTATACTCAGAGCCTCTGAAGTCCTCTAAAATCCCTGTTAAACTTCCTGAAATACCATGAAACGCATTGAAACGCCACACTTTGAAACGCCTTGAAACATTTTGAAACGCCTCTGAAACCCTCAATAATCCTTCGTGAAATTCACCTCCGTACCTCTTAAGCCCCTCAATCTCACCGGAAACCTCCTGAAATGCCCTGAAACGCATTATTATTATTATTATTATTGTTTATTTTAACTTCAAATTTTGAAAGAGGGAAAAACCCCTTTGAGTGATTTCAACATTACAAAAACGAAATCTTTCTCAAAAAGGCACAAAACCTCTTTTATCTTTTCAAATAACATTATAATAATAACTTAAAATTAAAGGCTCACACGGCAGTAGCCATAGCAGAGCCGCAATCTTGAAGGAGGACAACATGCCACATCGTGAAACACCCTGAAACGCATTGGAACGCCTTGAAACGCTTTGAAACGCCTCTGAAACCTCAACGCCTTGAAACGCTCTGAAACGCCTCTAAAATTCCTATAAACCCTCCGTGAAATATATCTGAGATTCTCTGAAGCCCGCTTAAACCCCCGTGAAAACTCCTGAAACGCATTGAATCGCCTTGAAACGATTTGAAACGCCTCTGAAACTCTCATGAATCCTCCGTGAAATTAACCTGCGGGCCTCTTAAGCCACACTCCCCATAAATTCATCGGAAACCTTCTGAAATACCTTGAAATGCTTTGAAACCTCCGTGAAATTTACCTGCGACACTCTGAAGCCCCCTTAAGCATTAAAATGGCCTGAAACGCCTTGGAATGCTTCGAAACATCTCTGAAATCCCTAATCAAACTCTGTCAAATTCATGCGACCCTCTGAAGGCGCCCTTAAACCTCATGAAACCTCCTGAAAGGCCATGAAACGCCTTTAAACGCATGGAAACACCTTGAAACGCTTCGAATCGTCTCTGAAATCCCGATGAAACCTCCGTGAAACTCATCTGAGAGTTTTTGAAGTCCTACAAAACCTTCCTAAAACCTCCTGAAACGTCATGAAACACGTCTGAAATATAAATGAAATATATGTGAAACGCACCTGAAAGCCTCTGAAGCCCCCTAAAATGCCCCTGAAAGCTCTTGAAACGCTCTGAAACGCCTTGAAACGTTTTGGAACGCCTCTGAAACTCCCGTGAAGTTCACCTAAGAGCATATGAAGCCCCCTGCCCCTAAAAGCCTTCTGAAACCTCCTGAAACACCCTGAAACGCCCTGAAACGCCTGGTAATGCCTCTAACCCCTCCCCTAAAAAATCCCTTGAAATCCCTCTGACCATCCCCCCTACACATCTGACTCCATCCCCTTTGCATCTGCAAGCCACTTGCCCTTCTCAAACTTCTTTGCAACCTTGAAATCCATTTAGGTAAAAATTCTTTTAAAGTAGTCCCGACTCGTTACCTATAATGGAGGTTTGGGCAAGAGTTTGGGTATGTTTGAAGGTCCGGGAGGATTAAGATCTTGGCACGGCGATGACTCCGTACGATGGTTGCTTGAAAATGCAGGATAAAAGATCGCTTCCGATTCGTTGTAAACAGGACCACGACGGCGGAGATTGCAGGAAACAGAATAGGAAACCTAGGCTGTCAGATGAGCTTTAGGTGATGAGATTAGCGTTTTGAAGCATTTCAAAGCGTTTCAAGAGGTTCAGAAACACTTCAGAGTTCTTCACGTTCACAGGCATTCGGATGAGATACACATGGTCTTCAGATGCGTTCGAAGGTGTTTCAGAACGTTTCAGGAGGTTTAAGTGATGGTTCGGGGGTCACACGGGTTCTCAGATGAGCTTCAAAGGGGTTCAAGGGCATTCCATAGGCGTATCAAGGCGTTGCAATGCATTTTAGGGCGATTCATGAGGATTCAGAACGCTTCACTGCTTTTCAGTCGAGTGCCACAGAGGTTTCAAGGCGTTTCAAGAGATTTCAGAGTGGTTTCAGGGGGTTTCAGAGGCGTTCAGATGTTATATACTCAAAGTGGCTTCAGAGTTTTGAAACGTTACATGACGTTTCAAGAGGTTCAGAGAGGTTTCAGAGGGATGCACAGGTGAGTTTCATGGGCATTTCAAGGCGTTCGTTGCAATGCGTTTCAGGGCATTTCATGAAATTTCGAGGAGCTTCTCAGGCTGCCAGGTGAGTTCCACGGGGAGGAGCGTTTTAAGAAGCGTTTAAAACTGCTACTAGGCATTTCAGGAGGTTTAGTGGTGTTTGTGGACGGCTTCACAGCCGATTGGGTGTTTCAGGCGGTGAAGATTCTCGAAAAGACATGAAACTCATAACTTAACAGCATATAGTTGCATGTCGCTGTGCAAGCATATCTTGCATTCAAACACAGAAGTTGTGCATTTGCTCAAGATAGCTTTTAGCTTCAAAAGTCTCAATCGTCTCCCCTATATCTCACCCCTGAAATTTTGTATCAGGCTTGACTAAAGATGAGGACCACTTTAATCAACGTTTATGGAAGGAGATGCAACAAATAATTGCAAATTAATTCTCTAAAGACATCATCGAACTAAAGAACTAAAATAGAAGTTTTTTTCTTCTAAATTGTGGATTCGGCCCACTGTGCAGTCCTGCCTAGTACAGTATCTAGCTTGTGTCCATTTCGATGACCCCTTTGCTGCGCCGCATGCGACACCATGACAGGTCCAAGATTTGTGTAGAACCAGCCCTTCCGGAATCATCCTCTTCCTATCGATGTTCCGCAGCTGCAGCAATGTGAAAGGCTTCTGCGGCATGTGCTGGAATCAACCACAACTAACAGCACGAGAAGTGCGCTTGGTGGTCACTCCAATTTGTCAATTTGTAGCACATTTGTTCACCTATCGGAATCGGGATTCCATCGCTTTGATGAAGGAAACTTCAGAACTGCACACAAAGCGATGCACCTTACTGTGTGTGGTGGCGTATTGGATAAATCACCTCTCGGTGCTACATCGAACAGGAGTGATGTGATAACGGGGGTGAGAGGACATTGAGTGGCGTATAGAGTTATAGAGTTTAGGTTAGGCTGGATTCGCAAGAGGACACACGCTCACACACAGGAGTTGTTTACCTTCCATTTGGGTGATGGATATTTATCTCGGTCGGGATCAGTATAGTTCGGTGGCTTTCAGAGATTCCAATAGCGAAGCACTTCAAACGAGCACTACCACCTGCTGGCTGAGGCTTGATGCATACCTACCTACAATGTTGTGAGTTTATTCGAGATTTTGTATTTATTTCACTTTTATTCTTTTGGTATCCTGAATATAAAATTCAATTGGGATTCCAATGGCATTCGATTGGCAATCCAATAGCAATCTGTCCCAATTCTTACATTTTATTGGTATTTTGTCAGCAATTTATAAGTATTCATTTGGCATTCAATCTTCGTTCCTTTGGCATTGCATTGGCATTATATTGTCATTTCAAAGGTGATTCATCGGCATTCCATTGGCAATTCATGAGCTTAGAGTTCATAACTTGACGTAAATCCAGCTACACTACCCATCGGCAATCTGCATTTCCTCAATAGAAACTTTTCCCACGAAATGTATCATCTTCTTTGCATTACAAACTTCCCCATGGAAACCGAAAGAAAAGCCCGCCGTTTGCGTACCAAGAAACCCCGAAATATATGGGCCTTAAAATTAAATTTATCATTATTGCCCTCTTCCGTCCGGGAATGGGTCCGCAGCAGGTTTTTCTTTTGCCATCGTCACGAAAAATCGGACCTGACCTGAAGTAATACCGCGTCGTGCGTTGTCCGTCGCCGGAAAACGGAGTGCAGTTTTTTTTTGCTCTCTGTTTCAGACCAGTAGAGAGGGCCATCGTAAATTTTTAACTGCCGGCGACCGGCTACATTGGTACAGTGGACGTTCCATAACTGCAACACTTCTGCTTTGAGGCTGCATTCCATCTCCACCAGAAATACATGTGAAATATCCAATACAAAAAGTCCTGCCCTGTGCCCTTTGTTACACTCAAAACAAAAATGGGAATAATTGTTACAATAAGACATCTTAATTCAAGCAAACCTTTGGAACTAATCTAAGTTTAGATCTTATCCTATTTTATCGACCTTATTTCGCTGAGATAAAAAATGCGTTGTAATGTAAGTATTCTATTCAATGAGAAAAGGTCAGAAGGAAATGTGTAAAGTCTTAGTTCAAAAAGTCAAGCGGTGGCCCGAGTCGATTTTACTTAAAGGCTGGTCCTATTTGTCAATCCCAGCTCCCAGCAGATGTCCTACTTTATCGATTAAACTCCACTCTGCGTCGGAATACATGCTGCGGTGATAGTTTCAATACAATAGGTTACCCGAGTTAAGTCGCAAGTATCTTCCTCGGTAAGGACAACCACGCAAGTTCACCAGTCACAACCGCTTCTAGTGGGGCGACATACGCAATATCTATGTTTCTACTTTATCGACACTATTTTTCTATGTGCAGCATAGAGCACAGTTATAGCAATACATGTGATATACTCAAAACAATGGAGTGAATATGTGTATGGTTGGCAAATGGTCATTTCAGAAAGCAATACCTTACCTTACCGGTCAGACTAAGACCTGAGTGACCTCTGCTGTACTGTCTGCATTCAACTCGGTCCATGGCTGTATGTCGCCAGTTCTGCACTCTGCGAAGGATCCACAGATCGTCCTCCACTTGGTCGACCCACCTAGCTCGCTGCGCTCCCCGTATTTGTTACAAAAATAAAAGAAATTAATTATTACAAAGTATCACGATACACAGAGAACCTTACAAATGCACATTATACAGACATCACAAATCCACACAGCACAACATATAACATAAATGTGCCCTGTTATCCAGATGGATAACATCTTCCGATCACAGGATGACGAGGTTTCATTTATTGATTTGGGTCCGTCAGTCATCCTGGAATTGTATTTTAGTTGGCAGTTTGCCTTTTAGTTCACAGCACTTGTTGCTGTGTTCATATCTTGGTTTTGTCTAGGAAAACTAATCCTAATTGGGCATCCCGTTTCAGGGTTCGATACTTGAGCTCAAGAACTTGAAGTCCGTGGCAGGGAAAGGTTTACATGTCTAGTACTTGACCTCTGCCCGAAATAGCCTGAAAGTTGGCAATCAACAGTGGATTGCATTTCATGTATACCTCTATTCAGTCAGAACCCTATAAATGTGTATTAAAACTCGGGGAATATTTACAAGGTAAAATAAAACATATAACACAACATACGAATATAATATTTATAACACATTTAACAATTATTCTGTCTTTTAATTGTAACAAATATTTATACCCGTAACACAATCCAACGTTTGAGCAAGAATTTTTCGTGAATCGTTCACCGATTCACGAAAAATTCAGCTCCCATATGCTTCATATCCTTCATAACAATAGTGTTAAGGCCATATACTTAACACTACGATAAAGATAAATAACTTAACCTAAACTCAAAACAAAACCAAAACGAGTTATGCTACCCGAAAGCCACAATGCTTTCCAGAAACGTAGCGGTGAACAGGACTAACAAGTCCCCAGAAAACACCTCAACTCTAAACTAAAGATTGTTACCCGAAAGCCAAACTGCTCTCCAAATCATGTAACGAATTAATCTAACCTAAACTAAACTTTACTTTTATGGAGGTTAACTGTCCACAAAAATAAAATGGCCTTAAGACTGAAGTTATAATCCTTCCAACTAGCTTTCATTTGTATGTACGGGGTTTTTTAGTTGGGCGCCATGTTACAAAAATACAACATGGAACCCTACAAATGCAAGGGCCCCACGTTGGGCGCCATGTTACAAACATAAAAGAAATTAATTATTACAAAGTATTAGCATATCATAACACATAGAACCTTATAAATGCACAAACAAGAAACGTCACAAGTGGACACAGCACAACACAAAACATAAATGTGCCCTGTTATCCAGATGGATAACATCTTCCGATCACAGGATGACGAGGTTTCATGTAAGGGTTTGTGTCCATCAGTCATCCTGGAATTGTATTTTAGTTGGCAGTTTGCCTTTTAGTTCACAGCATTTGATGCTGTGTTCATAGCTTGGTTTTGTCTAGGAAAACTAATCCTAATTGGGCATCCCGTTTCAGGGTTCGATACTTGAGCTCAAGAACTTGAAGTCCGTGGCAGGGAAAGGTTTACATGTCTAGTACTTGACCTCTGCCCGAAATAGCCTGAAAGTTGGCAATCAACAGTGGATTGCATTTCATGTATACCTCTATTCAGTCAGAACCCTATAAATGTGTATTAAAACTCGGGGAATATTTACAAGGTAAAATAAAACATATAACACAACATACGAATATAATATTTATAACACATTTAACAATTATTCTGTCTTTTAATTGTAACAAATATTTATACCCGTAACATATTCTTGTACCGGTCGGATGACCCTCGAGAACCATTTTAGTCGGGTTGCTATTCGACATCGTCTCAAATTTACGAGCAATAACATCAATATCATCAGCGAAACCAAGCAGCTGAACGGACTTCGTGAAAATCGTTCCACTCGTGTTTATCCCCGCTCTCCTAATTACACCCTCTAAAGCAATGTTGAACAGCAAGCACGAAAGACCATCGCCTTGCCGTAACACTCTGCGAGATTTGAAGGGGCTCGAGAGTGTCCCTGATACTCGAACTACGTACATCACTCGATCCATCGTCGCCTTGATCAATCGTATCAGTTTATCCGGGAATCCATATTCGTGCATAATCTGCCATAGCTGTTCTCGATCGATTGTATCATACGCCGAAGATGTCCACGCCCACGTAGGTAAATAGTCGTTCACCAGGCTCCAGGCGAACAGCAGGAAGCTGTCCCATTTTTGGAGTAACAGGAATGACCTTGTACACATGGCACCACATGCAGCGTTTTCTGACTAAACGGATTGCCACCCGAAGCCGTGGCACGTGGAACTTCTGCCAAGCCTCGTTAACAATCGTTTCTTCATTTGCATGACGATAGTAATCCAATAGCAGCTGCGTAATTTGCTGGCATCTTGACTGCTATCCAATCTGCCTCGGGGCTGTAGAGGAAATCCGGTGCCTGGAACCAGCGGCTTTCTATGTTGCACAAAGGACCTCTTCCCCACTTTGTAGCTTCGTCCGCTACATTGACCTTCGTCGATATCCAACTCCATTCCTAGATTTTTGAAAGATCCAATATTTCGTTCACTCTGAAGGCAACAAACTGGCGGTATCGACGCGTGTCTGATTTTATCCAAGCACAGACTGTCGACGAATCATTCCAAAAAACGGTTTTCCTGATCTCCAACGAATGGTTATCCTATATTGTCCTCCGCAAACAAGCTCCCAGCAATGCCGCCATCAGTTCTAGACGCGGTATCGACAGTGCGCGAAGTGGTTCGACCTTTGTTTTGGATGAAACCTGTGCAATTCTGACCTGCCCTTGATCTACGATGTGAAAATACGCCACCGCCGCGAAAGCTTGCGCGCTTGCATTTACAAACACGAGCAACTCAAGGGATTTGAAACTTGGGGAAATAGCACCTAAGGACGCGTAGTCCGTCCATTTTCATCAGCAACGATATCCATTCCACCCATCGTGCAACAACTTCTTGCGGAATTTTGATATCCCAATCCGTGCCAGTCCGCCACTGGTCCCAGGGGATTGTAGATGCTCATTACTAGTCGCAGCATTTCCGTTTTTGTTGGAGTAGTGGAATCTCCCAGCAAGTAACGCACTTTCTCGCAGAGCTGCAGCGAAAATGTGAAAACGTCCTCTTGTTGCATCCACGCCATTTTCAAAACTCGCTCGAAACAGGTCTACTTGTCCGGCGAAATGGGCTACGCCAGTTTCTGCTTCACTTCTACTAACTGCTCTAGCACGCTATACTGTCACTCGACATCCAGTTACGAATGTGGAATCCTGCTCTTCTATATACCTCAATTACTTCCTTCGCTACCTCCACTGCTTCTTCTACCGTGTCGAAACTGTTCACGTAGTCGTCCACGTAGTGACGTTTCTTTACCGCTGGCTGCTGCCCCTCGTGGAAGCTCCGCTTCGTGTTCAGCCGCGTTCATGTTCTTGACCAACTGCGAGTGAGCTGGGGAGCAGGCCGCCCCAAAAAATGGCTACGTCGGAGACCATGGTGTTCATCGGAAGCTCCGGAGAAGCCCTGCATGGAAATAGCAGAGCGCTGCGATCCTGTTCACGAATCAGAGTTCGCAGGAACATTTTCTTGGTATCTGCTGACACGGCTACTTGGCGCTTCCGATACGGCAACATCACTGACAGTAGTGGGGTCAGAAGATCCGGACCAGTGAGAAGCACAGAGTTCAGCGATATTCCCTCGACTTTCGCTGCGGCGTCCCAGATGATGCGAAATTTCCGGTTTTTTTTCTCATTGACGACTACTTCTTCTTCTTCTTCATGGCTCGACGTCCAAACTGGGACTTGGCCTGCCTTGCTTCAACTTAGTGTTCTTTGAGCACTTCCACAGTTATTAATTGAAGGGCTTTCTTTGCCTGCCATTGCATGAAATTGTATATTGTGAGGCAAGTACAATGATACACTATGCCCAGGGAGTCGAGAAAATTTTCCCGACCAGAACGAGAATCGAAACCGCCGTCTCCGGATTGGCGATCCATAGCCTTAACCACTACGCTAACTGGAGACCCCTATTGATTGACGACTACTCCAATCGGCAAATACCACGTCCGTCGAAGATCAAACCCTTCCAGCTCCTCCGCTGATGCTTTGTCTATGTATCCTTTTGCTTTGAAGTTAGCTACTTGCCAACGGACGGCATTATATAGCTCCGGGATCCTGGCTAAACGCTTCTCAAGAAGTCTGAATCATCTTTCTGCCGTCGGTCGGCTATTCGGAAACTCCACGTAATCGTGCTTCCAAAGCACGATTACGTCTCGTACTTTTCGCCGTTCAACCGCCGTTCAACCTCCAAAATTTCGCACGCACGTTGCTCTTCTGCTCCTTTCACCGCCGGCACGACAACCACCCCCAAGCTCTCGATATAAAAAAATCGGCGAACGTACTCGTGAAGATCTTCGATAGTCGGCTCGGCGAACATGCTAAGCTGCCTGTGCATCGTTCGCCCTTGTGGTTTCCGAAGGTTGCCACATACGGCCCATCCAATCCTGGTTTTTGTCGCAATCGGGTCGTTGATTTGTCCTTCTCGCAACTTTAGAGTAGCCAGTAGATGCGAGTTGCTCTGTCCAATAAGGATACCCGGTACGGCGCGCTTGAAGCTTTTTACTCGAAGCTTGGAAGCTTGCCGAGGTGAGCGAATCGCGAAGCCAGTTCTTCGTAGTCTGTTGTCTGCTGCGGTAATCCGAGGTTCTTCACCGTGTACACTTCCGACAGTTTGTAGCGGATATCTCCAGCGTAACTTGTTCTGACCCATCGATTGTTTTGTTGATTCCGCCCGTCCACTCGGTGTGAAGCGTCTCTAGCTCGCCGTTGACTCCAAGCGCATCAGCGATAGATCGCTCTACGAGCATCACGGATGATCCGGCGTCGAGGAATGCGTAGGTATCGACTTGTCCTTTACGCCCGAACAGAGTGACCGGAAGGATGCGAAAGAGCGTGGTAGAAGACAACTGACTATGTACTGTAACCACTGCGCTAGTATCTTTGGCCGCCGATGGTGGCTCGAAATGGAGCAAACGGTGCGTGGTGTCGCTTCGGGCAACCGTTGATTCCGCAGATCACCCCTTTGCACGGCCACCGCGCGTGTGATGTAAGACACCATGCTCAGAGCTTGTTCACTTTCACTGCCTTCCATCTGCCGTCCAAATCCAAGTCTTTGAACGAACTGCAGCTCTCTATTTCGTGGCCGTGGGTGTTGCAGACTGATCAAGTTTTTCTGCTATTCGTATCCCCGATTCTTCCACTGTTTGCGACGGTTTTTCCAACCTACTCTCCACGATTTTCCTTCGGCGCGTGTGCGTTTACGAATGATCTGTCTTTCGGGCGAGTCCGTTCTTCTTTTACCGCTCTCTGCGGAAGGTTGGACAGTTGTGTCACGCCGCTTGCAGCGGAAGATACCTTCCCCATGTAGTCGCTGAAAACGCTCAAATCAACAACCGGCACTTGTTCTTGGTAGAGCGCCCAGCTAAACTTCACCATCGTTGGCAGTTTGTCAACCAATTCCTGAAGAAGAACGGGGTTCGCTAGGTGTTTCTCTAGCCCTACTGCCTTCAGATGTCTCGAAACGATCGGGCTTCGTAGGGGGTGTCGCTCGAACATTTGCGATCATGTTATTGACGATTAGCTCTGGGCGTCCGTACAACTGCTGCAGAGTGGACAATACTTGCGGCACAGTTGTCGGGTGGTGCAAAAAATTGCTTACGGATTCCTTCGCGCTGCCTCGTAGACTACGCTGCAGACGCAAAAGCTTTTCGGAGTTCGTGTATCCGCAAGTCTTCGTCGAGTGTTGAAAACTGGTTATGAACAGTGGCCGGTCTATCGGATCACCGGAGAAGTTTGGAAGTTCCTTCGTAACAACCTGTCATGCAGCGAGTTGTTGTGGTGACGGCTCGTACTGTCCGCCCGCGTAAGCCGCCACTATAGCTTGAGAAAACAGCTGAGGCTGAATCCTCGGCATGGTAGCAAATGTGTTTATGGTAGAAAAGATTGGAGCGGGTGGAGGAAGAGGGAACGAAGGATTGTAGTGGTAAGGGTCCACGCTTGCAGTGTTAGGCGTGTTCATGGGCTCAAACCCTAACGCTGGAGCTGGAGGCAACGGAGAGGAACAAGCACCGTAAGCAGACTGATCTTCGCTTCGATTGATTATTTGATGAACCTCCTCGTGCAAGTCCCAGTACTACTTCTCCGTTTCATTCCGTACTCGAATGGCTTCGTGTTCACGCTCAGCTGATCGAGTTGATTGCGCAAATCTACTACCGTCGTACGCATCTGTTCCTTCTCCTCGATGGGCTGCTGTTCTAGGTTCTCAATCCTTGATTTCAGTTTCACCCGTTCACAATCCTGCTGCTTTCACAAATTCGCTTCCGAGTCACGATTCACGAACCAGTTTCAGCTCAGCGTTGTGCTGCTGTTACAGACTGTTAATTCGATTTACGAGATGGACTTCCCTGCTACGTCTGGTGTCGACATCCACACGGTGCATCTCTTGCAGGTTTTGAATGACCCGACGTTCCGCATCCAATTGCTGCTGCAGTTGTAGTGCACCACTTTTTCGACCTTCAACAGATCCTCATATGTATGGCTGAAGATTGACGAGTGGTGATTCATCACGTTCGTCTTCGTCTACACCGACTGCGCCTTTGAGAGATTCCTCGGATTCATCTTCGATAGTGATGCTGCCAAGGATTCGTGGAATCGATTTCCCCTCAAATTCCGCTCCTACCCTGTTGCCGCCGATAGTGGGGTAAACTACAGCTGCCACATGCTTCAACGGCGTTGAGGATGGGTGCACTACCTGCGGATCGCCCAGATTACCAGTACTCACAGAAGTTGACGTCGGCATCGGCTCGACGACTTTGCCGGAATTCTCGGCTGCTCCGGTCTGCCTCACCCAGTCCTCTGCACGTTTTGCACTCCTCTGGCTCCGCATACTCCGCACACTCCCACTTTCTTCTCCGTCGTTCTGAGTTAGCAACTCGTGTCTCCGTGCGATAAACTGCCTTTCCCGTTCAAGTTTCTCCTGAAGTTCTCGCTCATTAAGTGCCCGTTCCTTTTCGGAGCTCTCACGGCATAATTCCTCAAGGAGCTTCCTCTCCTCATCGAGACACTTAAGTTCAAGCTCGACTCCTTGCTCGACTCTAGCCCTCCTTGTACTAGACGAACTCGAAATCGAACTCGGTGATGGTTCTGACGCATTTAACCCACCACCAGGAGCACACTGTTTACACACGAAACTTGTCCGAAAAGTCCTCGTCTTTTTGTTATTTTATTTCGCATGTAATCCTACTTGACAGCTCTGCATTGACAAGCTGGTGTTGCCAATGACATTGACACTTCTGGTGTTGCCAGTAGCTTAGGATAACTTTCCTCAGGGGTCCCCACTACGAGAGACTGTTGCGGCGAACATTGATGACGGAAGGAGTTCCTGAAGAAGTACTGGAAACAGTTTGTAATAGAATATTGAAATAGGATCCTGGAAGGAGCTCCCGAAGAAATCCAGGAAGTAGTTTCTGGAGAAATTCCGGAAGAGATTCTTGAAAGAATCCCTCAAGAAGTTCTTGGAGGATTCCTGGAAGGATTGTGTAGTTCTAAATTCAGATGGAGCTCCTGAAGAAATCCCAGAAGAGAACCCTTGAGGAACCTCGCATGGAATTCCTAGAGGAGCCCTGGTGGAATTCCAGAAGGAATCCCCCCGAAGGTATTTCAGAAGGAATTCCTGAAACAATCTCGGAAAGAACTTCTGGAGGAATGCCGGAAGAAATCCCGAGTAAAGTTGGTGGAAAGCTCTCGGAAGAAATCTTCAGAAGGAACCCGTAAACAGAACATCTAGAGAACAGCCCTAGAAGGAATTACTTGAGAAATCCTAGAAGAAATCTCTGGAGAAATCTCGGGAGGACTTCTTGGTGGAATCCCAGATGGAAGATGGAACCTATTTAGAAATCTCTGAAGAAGTTCCTGGAAGAATCCCAGGGGGACTTCTGAAGCAATCCTAAATAAATCCCCAGAAGAGTCTCATCAAAAATGAAGATAAGGATAAAAAAAATCTTATAAAGAACTCCCAAGGAAATCCAGAAGAAACTCCTAGAAGAAATTTCAGGGGAAACTGCTAGGGAATTCCTTGAGGAATTCCGGATAAGGAATCCTAAAAGAAGCTCCTGGAGAGTGCTAACACCCAGTTAACACAAAGTCTCATATGGCGTTGTATAGGATGCTAAAGTACGTAAATCGCCCCTACTTTTGCATCCTATTCAACATCATATGCGACCTGGGCAGCAAGTTATAATTTAGCGCACTCTTCCACGAGAGTTCCTTGAGAGTTTTGACGCGGCTGTTGAGACCAGGATTTCAGGAAGCTACAGAGGCATTCTCAGAGGGGCTTCACAAGCTTTATGGTGAGCTCTCAGACACGTTTCAGGACATTTTCGAAGGTTTCAAGGGGTTCAGAGGCTTTCAGGTTCCAGGAGAGTTCCAGATGCGTTTTAAGGTGTTTCATAGGAATTTCAAGGGGTTTCTTGGCGTTTCCTGAGGAATGCCGGATTTCGTGTGAGTTTCAGAGGGATTTCAGGCGAAACAAAGCATTTCACGGCGTTGTTGCATTTATTGAACATCTACTGTGCTGGTTCAAAATCCCAGGAAGATTATGGCCGGCCGTCCGGTGCAACGGACCATAATGGGCTCTGAAGTTCCCTTAACGGAGAGACTGACCATCATGCGGCAGTTCGTTCGTTTCTGTGCCAGCCAATTGAGTGCCTTTGCAGAAACTTTCCGTTTCAAAGTTGTCGTTAAAAGGACGATAAATTTTCTGATACCATAAAATGTAGCTGAATATACAGCAATACAAACAAATTTAGTGAGTGTTGACCTCCTGATGTTTAGTCTGGCAGGTCAGCAGCCCTCGAACGTTACTTAGAAGTGCGGGAACGTATAATTTTAAGTCAATACTACTTGAGGGCTTCTATCAGAATGCCCTGTTACTTCTCAACTATATGCCCTGTTGTGCTTTTTGTAGGTTTTCTGTTAAAAACATTTTGAAGCGTCTACAACCCCGGTAACCAAAGTTATACCATTTCAATTTTCGCGATAGCATCTTCCACACAAAAATAGGAAAAATTACCATCATGACAGCGCTTGCCATCCATGGTGACGGGTACGCCAACATCTTCTCACAATGTGATTGGAAGCAATTAATTAAAGCAAAATAAATGGCCATCCACTTCCCGGGCGGCGATAACGCGCCCCGTAAGTGGGCAGTTCCAATATAGAAGTATACGAGCTGTGCGCCTTCCAACCAACTTACTAATCATATGTATATGTACACTTTTAGAGAGGCATGTGTTCGATGTGTTCGCTACGGGGGAAGCCGGGCCCATGCATAGCTATGACCGGACCGACCATCTACTAGCGGGACTGACTGAAGGAATTTAATCTCTTGCGAGACAAACATAAATCCCGCCCGGGGGAATGTTTTTGCGATTCTTGCTTTCGGGATCGTTTTCATTGCCGCCACGCCAAGCAGCTTCAGTTATCAGCCAGCGCCGTTGTCGTCGTCTTCGTCTTCGTCGTAGTTTTCATGGAATGACGGAATGGCGTAGCAGGCAGCAATGGGGATCGGGAGCGGGGCAACCAACGAACGTGTGTCGTCGGGAGCATTGGTTTTCCGGTGAGGTATGTGGAATTGGAATGTCTTCCCTTTCCCTGGGCCCCCTGTCACAGATGCAATTGATGGTGGCTGGAAATTGCTGATGTAAGCTGGAAAAGGAGGAAGAAAATTAATGCGGGATATGTAGATATGATATCGTGTAGGATCTGTAGATTTTCGTAGTACTAAATTGAACGTAGAAGATTTAGTTTCAAAGGCTTAGATTTGAAGCTCTCTGTCTACATATTCATTGAGTTGGCAAACAAATTCGAGAGTCTTCTTCTTCGTTATAAGCAAGAATTTTACCTTCTATTGGTCCATCCATAAGCCACATGAACCCCCGAGGAAGGGGGGGAGGGTTTGTTTGTTGTGGTTTGGCAAATACCATAGTCCATACAAATACATATCAATATAATATATACATTATAAAATACATTTTCAAGCTCCAAGAAGTGCAGACAAATTTCCAATCGTTTCTGGCTACCTGAGAGGCCAAAGTATCACTGCTGACGAGAAATTGGAAGACTTTTTGGCATATATGTGCAAAATTCTGGAGAAATACTTGGATGAAATTCTTGAGTGATATGATGGTATGGCAACTGGTATGATTTCAAAATTTGTTGAAAAAGTATTCGGAGAAAGTTTTACTGCAACCCCTGAATTGTACTTGTAAAATTTCCATAGACGAATGGGTCTGATGGCGGCTGTAATATAATTTTGTATTGAAATATGGATAATTGACTGCAGAAATTAGTTTTGCAGGAAACTCACCCGAGCAGAAAAGTATAACAACTTTTTGTTATTGTTATTCATTGGGCTAAAGCGGGGTTGTTAAGGGTGTCCGGTCGTTTGGCGTTTGGCTGAACGCCATTTGGCCGAATGTCATCTGGTCGAAAGCCGTTTGGCCGAATCGTGATCAAAAGATTTAAGAAGAAGTTTCTGACATTCTAGCTGCCAATATGATCATCAGAAATATTTCCTTCTTTAATTCATAGGCTATTCTTTCTAGTTTTGACATTCAGAGATTAGTTGGCATTGAAACTGCCTATATTTTATCACAGATTTTTCCTTCTTTGGCTCATAGGCTGTTCTTTCAAGTTATACTGAGTCTGGAAAACTGGTATGGCCACTTAAGTACATCGTTCCTTTTTCGGCCAAACGGCATTCAGCCAAATGGCGTTCGCCCAAACGGCATTCGGCCAAATGGCGTTTGGCCAAATGACCTGGAACCGTAATTAAGCACGTTTAGAAACCGACAGGAATGCATATTGTGTGTTAAACTACTAGAATACATAGTCATAAGATACTCGGCATCCATCGTCGGATTCTCACACTTATGTTCAATCCGTAGGATCGATAGACAAATGTGATCCTCTAGGCCCAATGCCACTCCAAACGACGGTACCATTACACCTCAACATGCTCTTCATTAGGGCCCATATAGCCGAGGCGGTAAACGCACGGGTATTCAGAATATCCATGCTGAGGGTGACGGGTTCGATTCCCGGTCGGTCCAGGATCTTTTCGTAAAAGAAATTTCCTTGACTTCCTTGGACATAGAGTATCTTCGTGCCTGCCACACGATATACACATGCAAAATGGTCATTGGCAGAGGAAGCTCTCAGTTAAAAACTGTGGAAGTGCTCATTGAACACTAAGCTGAGAAGCAGGCTTTGTCCCAGTGAGGACGTTACGCCAAGAAGAGGAGAAAGAAGAGGAGAGAGAGGATGCTCTTCATTAGGTGGTATAAGAAGGCAAAATAACAGAAACCAATATCATTTATTTTTGAATATCATCAAGATATTAACAAGTCACATTATTGAATGCATACCCGGGAAAAGTGTCATAACAGTCGGATAACAGTGTTATCTGATATCAAAAATAATCAACTGAATTTGTTCTCATTTTAGTTGAATAGGTACAGGCAGGCAACATACCCGAGCAAAGACGGATAACTAAGTGATATCACTTTGATAATAAACTGTGTTATCGGTGTTATCATATTGTTATTTTTGTTATTATCTTTTCCAATTGATGATAATCAGTAGAGACAATGGAAATTCACGGCAAAATTTCTAAGATTTCGCGGGCTACTATTGTTAATTTCGCGGCACTGTCGCGGTCCCATATTTTTGACCGTTTTGCTAAAGAAAACTCTAATTTGGCATGTCAAATAATTAATTCACTTCGCTTTCAGAGTGCTAATCATGAATTTATCGAAAAAGTAACAAATTTGACGAAACATTAGAAAAAAAGCATACATTCAAAACACTGTAAATTTTTATAATGCGATACATAATCGTATATAACTTACCATTGTCAATAGATATCAGTCAATTTATGTTTAAAAATTGAAATTTTTAAGGCATTTTCACAATTTTGTCAATTTTCGCGGCATTTCGCGGGATTTTTCACATTTCGCGGCCAAAGGCCAATTTCGCGGATTTCGCGGCTTCCGCGAAATCGCGAATTTCCATTGTCCCTAATAATCAGATGATAACAAATTAAGTTATCAATAATTTTAGTCTATCGCGATAACATAATAATACTAAATGATAACGAAATATATTATCAGTTTACAAACGCAAAACTGAATCTGAAAACTGAGGGTCTGGTGGACTTCGAACCTAAAAATAGATTCCGCTTTTCATCTTCAATGCGACTGCAGTACGAGAGCGTAGGCTTCAACCACTCTTCCTCTCACTGAGTCCCATTCGTACAGGGGTATCGGCTGTGACCGGTAATCACTCGATCAGGGTTCGAGACCCACTGCGCGCAATAGTTGAAATCATGAAATATAATAATAAGAAACTTTTTACAACTGCCAACTATGTCGGTAAAGTATATTTTTTCTATTTTGGTCGGTAAAATAGATCTGAATGAAAACCAAATGATAACAAACAATCAGCTGTATTTTTTTCATGCTGATAACTAAATGTAATCTATATATAAAAATGAATTTGAAGTTCCTTTGAGGCAACAAAACTCAAGAACGGATAAACCTATCAGCATGAATCTTGCACGG
This sequence comes from Aedes albopictus, assembly GCF_035046485.1. Lineage (NCBI taxonomy): Eukaryota > Metazoa > Arthropoda > Insecta > Diptera > Culicidae > Aedes > Aedes albopictus. The sequence goes on from NC_085136.1 coordinate 52,229,966, forward strand.
TTCGGTTTGTATTCGTGGTGGCTGTGTTTATATGAACAAAAAGTTACGAAAATCAACTAGAAAAGTAACAAAATGGACAAAGAACTGATTTTCCATGAGCTGGGAAGGAAATCAACAGGAAAGAAATGAAATCAATCTAGAGTGTGGTGCTATTTTAAGCTCAACAGTTGTCAAACCACCAAAAGACGGCAAGACAAAGTTTGTCGGGTCAGATAGTATTAAATAAATTAATGTATAACACAATTAGTTATCAACTTGAACTTAATGATAACTTAACTTCTCATCCTTTTGGTATTCGTGGAGTAAATTTGGATTATCATTTTTGCTATGTTGGCTCTTAATTCAACCTAAATGATAACTAACTCAATTATCAAACGTATGATAACCAGGTACCAGAACTTGTTATCATTTTGTTATCCTCCTTTGCTCGGGTAACAAACATGATAACTGCGAAGTATACCCATGATATCATAAAAAAATCTCATTATGTAAGCATGGAAAGCTCCCTGATAACAACTTTCGTAAATCAATCAGTTTTATTCTGCTGAAAACTTATTTTGTTATCATAAAGATATTTGCATTGGTCATTGTTATCTAACTACCGATGTTGCTGTCTACGATGATGCCCTCACTTGGACAGGTATGGTAACATGAATCATCAAGTTGAAAACACAAAATTGTAAAATGAGTTTCTTACAATTACATTGTACTACTTTCGATGACACTATGATGCATTAGCAAAATCTGCTCTTCAATTATCTTCACTAATAAATAAAAAAAAATACCACCTCAATAAAAAGCTGTAATTGAATAGACTAAAAACTTTTTACCGTCGGTAGAATTTTTATTTACAATCTTTTTCGCCTAGGGGTGATACAAGCAATTGTTTGCGGGGATTTTCTGCATACACTAAACATTGTATTTTACAGTCACAGAAAAAGATGTCTTTGTATTATAAATCTGGTGGACAAAAAATGTAATTAAAACCAAGGTTGCAACCATTCATTTGCAAAGATTTACATGCATTTGCTGTTATCTCAGTTCAGAATCATGCTATCATAAAACAATGTATGGATGAATTTAACCTTGTAGTTTTATCTGAAAGTTTGCCGAATAACATTGGGGTCGCACACGCATTCCAAAGTCGTGAGCGAGCTGTGAAGGCAACTTTCCACAGCGTGAATGAAATTTACATTCACCGCGTGGAGAGTTGCCTTAACAACTCGCTCACGACTTTGGTATACGTTAGCGACCCCAATGTTATTCGGCAAACTTTCAGATAAAACTACAAGGTTAAATTCATCCATACATTGTTTTTCGATAGCATGCTTCTGAACTGAGATAATAGCAAATAAATGTAAATCTTTGCAAATGAATGGTCGCAACCTTGATTAAAACCAAAGTATGTTATTTTAAAGCTAGGTCCATCTTAATTTAAAACTTTCTGCTCAATCTTACTTTGAATATATGTAGGTATGATTTGATTTGAAAACGAAATTTACCGACTTTTCAAATAAACACCGACAGTTAAATCATAATTTTGACCATCCTATGTACTACAGTGTAACGTAGAAGGTGCGCCGGGAATTGAATTCTGGTTGTGCCCAAAATAGACGCTGACTAGACGGAATCTAAATTCGACGGACTGCTTATTCAATCTTATTATTTTCAGGACATTGTAGTTCTTTTAAAACATATTTTTATATGAAATTGAGAATAAATTCGATCGTTATTGGTCGGTGCTTAAATAGATGGGAATTAGATGAACACCCTGTAGTAGACTTTTATATTGGAGTAGGCCATGCTTGAGCAAGGCAAATGATTGAGCATTCTTTCCCAAAATGTCATTGCATTTAGACGTGCATTTGGAACTTCTACAATGGCTGACGGAGATGGGATCGCACCTGCCGGATCATTTGAAGGTTAATTGAAGATTTAGTGGAAGATGCTGAATGAAACATAGAAAAGTGGGAAATCTCAGTAAAAAAAAAGAAAATGAAAAACTTGACCTGGACAAGAGCTGCGGAGGAAAATTTGTGCCTGAATAGTCTCCATTGCACTAAGGGCCAGAATCTCAATCTAGCGGAACTAAATTAATTACTCCAAAACGAAGCATTTCCGACACATGGTGTCTTCGACAAAGTTGTTTGCCGTCAGCAGGGGCATCTATTGCTTAGAACGTAATAGTTCGCAACTCGTCCGCATAGGTGGCGCCACCATCTAACTTCTTTGTTTTACGTCCTAGAGACTTGGCGTCTTCAGCAAAGTTGTTTATTTTGGCAAAATAAACAACTTTTTCTCAGACGTTAAAATTCCACAGCCTACTGTTGTCGAGTTATTTTAAAAATAAAAACCAATCAATGAAAAAACAGTTTTTTAAGCTTATTTTGACATTTTTACTAGAAACCATGTGAGTTTAATTTTTTTCCTAATGCATATGTGTCAAACCAAACATATTGTACGGGAATATGTTGTATATTATCATTAAAAACTCAGAATAAAAATACAAATTCGTAAAAATAGTGTGAATTTCAAGCCTTAATATCTCACAAAGCGCAAAAAATCGCAACTTCAAATTTTCAGCAAATACGAAGCAATACTAGGTGAACATACTGTAAAAAATTTGGAGAGGTATTTTTTGGTGTTTTTGAGATAATAGTTTTTTAGTAACAGTATAAATATAAGTAGTGTCAGCATGTAACTTTTTACTGTTACACATTAGAGAGTTGATGTCTTTGAAAAAGTTGTTCATTTTGACTAAATAAACATCTCTTTCTTAGACGTCAAAATTCCACGGCCTACTGTTTTCGAATTATTGCATATAAATTAGATTATATTGATAAAAAATGACAATAGAACACATTTTGATGCAATAGTATGAACTATTTTTATTGTTTTTACTTTTACGATACATAGTAGGTCATGAACATGTCAGTTTCGTGGAGCTACAATTTCACAATCTTCGACCAACGTCCTTTCCGTCCAGGAACAGATCCACGAGCTTTCGACGAGATATTTCGCGCTCTAAAATTTAAAAAGGTTGACAAAATTGGTTAAGCATAAAACATTTTGAAAAAGACATGCCAAAAATTAAAAGATATCTTGACCCATGCTGAAACTGACATTTGCTTGACCTACTATGTATCGTAAAAGTAAAAACAATAAAAAAAAAGTTTATAGTATTGCATCAAAATGTGTTTTAATATAAGTTTTTATCAATAACATCTAGATTATACACAATAATTCGAAAACAGTAGGCCGTGGAATTTTGACGTCTAAGAAAGAGTTGTTTATTTAGTCAAAATGAACAACTTTTTCAAAGACATCAATTCTCTAATGTGTAACAGTAAAAAGTTACATGCTGGCACTACTTATATTTGTACTGTTACTAAAAAGCTATTATCTCAAAAACACCAAAAAATACCTCTCCAAATTTTTTACAGTATGTTCACCTAGTATTGCTTCGTATTTGCTGAAAATTTGAAGTTGCGATTTTTTGCGCTTTGTGAGATATTAAGGCTTGAAATTCACACTATTTTTACGAATTTGTATTTTTATTTTGAGTTTTTAATGATAATATACAACATATTCCCGTACAATGTGTTTGGTTTGACACATATGCATTAGGAAAAAAAATAAACTCACATGGTTTCTAGTAAAAATGTCAAAATAAGCTTAAAAAACTGATTTTTCATTGATTGGTTTTTATTTTTTAAATAACTCGAAAACAGTAGGCTGTGGAATTTTGACGTCTGAGAAAAAGTTGTTTATTTTGATAAAATAAACAACTTTGCTGAAGACGCCAAGTCTCTAGGACGTAAAACAAAGAAGTTAGATGGTGGCGCCACCTATGCGGACGAGTTGCGAACTATTACGTTCTAAGCAATAGATGCCCCTGCTGACGGCAAACAACTTTGTCGAAGACACCATGTGTCGGAAATGCTTCGTTTTGGAGTAATTAATTTAGTTCCGCTAGATTGCGATTCTGGCCCTTAGTGCATTGGATCAATTATGAATTCCATGAAGCAAATTAGGACCACGGTAAGGAACATCGGTATTTTATTTGGTTTCATTTTCAAAGATTGATTGTACATGATTGAATATTGATAATCGCACGATTCTTATCGGCGATTTTATGATTGACTAAAACTTGTGAAATAGTATTTTGCAAGTAATGTGTTGAAAGTACCTAAATGAAGGGATTTTAAAATCCAGGCCATTTAGGGAGATAAATGTAGGGAACATAGATTCCAGGCCATTTATCTGAAAGCCCACACAGATGAGGCAATTAAGAGACTCTAAATGAAGGGAACATGAGTTCTAGGCCATTTAGAGAGTCAAATGAAGGGAACAATGATTCTAGGCCATTTGACTGGTCCAAAAAGAAATGGACAAATTGAAGCGAAGGGAACTTAAAGTTCCAGTCCGTTAAAATGAAAGGAAAAAGAGATTGCGATATTGATAATTATTTCTTATATTCTATTAAGTAATATGATGAAGAACGAGAAGACAAGCAACTAAAATAAAGATTGCAAATAATGCAGAGAGCGATGGGCCTGCACATTGTAAATAGCATTGTATTGTAATGTAATTGTAAAAGCGATGCTTTTGTAATTCTGAACACATCTAAGTAATGGTTCTTTTGTTATTTTGGAGTAAAGAATGTTGGAAAAACGGGAAAAGTGACGAAGCTTCCAATAGCAGCATAACTGTGTTACAGGAGCATCAGTACATTTACATGAAAAAAAAAACTAAAAGGAAAGTGGATGTGTTCCTTCTAAAATTTAAAACTATATACATGATTAAAGATAAACGACAAGCTGTATAGTGTTTCCAGTTACGAAGTGAACGAAGCGTGATGGCTAATACGTTTGCGATTCAGGTCGAAGACCTGATATCGAGTCCCACTTTCGATAAGCTCCTTCGGAAGGGAAGCAGTTCATTCCAAAATTTTCCTGAACAGATATTTTGTGCTAGTGGAAAAATCTTAAGACTCAAGTCTTCATAAGAAAAATATTGTTTGTGTGCATTAATTGTATAATTCTTGAAACATAGTCATTCCTTCAAATTATGAAGATAATTTAAATAAACTTGAATTCTAGAAATTATTATTTTAATAAAAAGGAGGAGAGATGTAGTAGACTAGCTTTTATATTGGAGTAGGCCATGCTTGAGCAAGGCAAATGATTGAGCATTCTTTCCCAAAATGTCATTGCATTTAGACGTGCATTTGGAACTTCTACACACCCTACCTCCAACTGTTATTGTGATGTTCTCATAACATTTCGTAGATTAACATAATAATACAAATTTATGTTATTAGAGCACAGATTGATCTTTGTAAGGTATTCTGTCTTGCTCTTGCAGTACAAACCTTTCGATCTCGAAAGGTGCTTATTTGTTTGACTTTGTCTTCAGCAGAAGCTTCCAAACTTAATAACTTTCTTTTTTACCTAATGCTGGACTTAAACCTATTTCCACTAATTCCAAAATCAAACGATTCAATATTACTCAACTGTTGTAATGTTTGCTTATATCTGATGATGTTATAGCACAATCAGAACACGAAGCTAATCGTTGCTCTTTTCTTCTCTTTTCAGGTATATGTCGTGCAATTAAATGTATGTAATGAACAGAAGATGTAAAGCTGAGAAGGTAAGGCCATGCCGTGCCAGAAATTACAGTTTTTAATTACGTATCCCAATCCAACAGCACGTCGCTCTCATGAGTCTTTCTGCTGCGTCTTAATGGTGACAAACCGTGACGACGACAACCGGAAACAATCTTTTCTTCGCCGAATATCTTTTCTCACGTTGGCCGCTTATCTGCATCACCACTTTTCATTCAATGTCAAAGTGGCCCATTTTTTGGTAGCAGTTTCAGCAATTAAATAGGCCATTACTCAGGTACAAAAAATAAACACATCTTAAAAATTTCACAGAATACAGATTATGCAATTCCCTTCCAAAAATTTATTTTTTGAGAATTTTTCCAGACTTCCTAAATATTTTTTTCGACTTTTCCAACCTATTTCCCTCAACTGTGGAAGATTTTGTGGAAATCAATTTTCATTTTGTATTTTTTTCAATTGCTGAGAAAATTTGATAATGATTTCACAAAAAAAAAAGTGTCTACGATGCTTTGTGCTTGAGTTATGATTTTCAAAGTAGGTGGTGTGTGGGGAAAATGTTTGTTTTCCACTGGAGTTATACTGGAGACGACCCTGATTTTTTTTCAATTTAGGTTTTGTTCATACATAAGGATTCGAGATAGACAAATTCCTCCACCACCTCGAAAGTATCCCCGTCTATCGTAACATTACTACCCAGACGGATCCGGTCGTGTACGGTTCCGTCTACCAGCATTTGTTTTTGTAGCATTCACCACCAGTCCGACCTTTGCTGCTTCGCGGTTTCAGGCGGGTGTACAGCTCTGCCATCGTTCCAAATGTTCTAGCGTCGTCCGCAATGTCCATGTCGTCCGCAAAGCACACAAATTGACCGGATTTTGTGAAAATCGATCCCCGGCTGTTGAGCTCGGCTCGTCGCATCACACCATCCAGAGCGATGTTGAAGAGTAGGCATGAGAGTCGGAACGGAAATGAAACTCCCTCTTATTTGGAGACTGTTTAAGCTTATTGAAGGAAATGACTAAGGGGCGATTTCTTCACCATGACCTAAGCGTTAAACCAGGTTTAACTATATGGGTAAGCCTGGCATACTAGTCAAGCCGAGGTGAAGAAGTCGACCCTAAGTTAGTGTGGCAGAGCACGGGAATGACCCAACTCCCACGCTGAGGGAAGTTATAGATGCCATTCACAAGATCAACATAAACAAAGCAGCTGGTAAGGATGGTATTGCAGCTGGAATCATCGAGATGATGAGCCTGGAAAAGTTATACACTTGGCTACAGCGGTTGATAGTCAGGATCTGGGAAACCGAACAGCTACCGAAGTAGTGGAAGGAAAGGGTAATCTATCCTTTTAACAAGAAAGACGACCACTTCGGAAGTGGAAACTTCCAAGCGACCACCATTTTGAATGCCTCCAACAAAATGATATCTCAGATCGCAGATCATCTTCAGCCGTCTGTCACCAAAACGAATGAGCTCGTGGGAAGTTATCATGCCGGCTTCATCGATGGCCGGTCGACAACAGAGCAAATCTTTACCGAACGGCATATCGTCCGTAAATGCCGTGAATACCAGGTCCCAACGTATCACCTGTTCACCGACTTCAAAGCGGCATACGACAATATCGGCATCACAGAGCTATGGCAAATCGTGGACAAACCGGCTGACAACCATTTACAGTCGAGAAATACGAAGACCCATCATCAGTGGAAGTCGTGCCTACTACGGGTTAAAAAGCTGCGGTCTAAAAAGATTCACCCTTGCAAGAAATGAACCATATACAAGAGGCTAATAAGACCGGTTGTTCTTAACGGGCACGTTTATCTGGGCAATACTCGAGGAGAACATGCAAGCACTTGCAGTTTTTGAGCGACGTGTGCTAAGGACTATCTTCGGCGGTGTGCAGGAGAACAGTGTATGGCGGAGAATGATGAACCACGAGTTCGTTGCACTCTACGGAGTGCTCAGCATTCAGAAGGTGACCAAAGTCGGAAGGATACGATGGGCAGGGCATGTTGCAAGAATGCTGGACAACAACCATGCAGTTATGGAGCGCACAGAGCACGACAGGCGGACCAAGTGGAACGTGATCTGGCGAGTATTGGACGTGACCAAGGGTAGAAAGCGGCAGCCACAAACCGGGTATTGTGGCGTATTATTGTTGATTATGTGTTATTCCAATTGTGATGCTGTGCAATTAAATGTATGTAATGAACAGAAGATGTAAAGCTGAAAAGGTAAAGCTCTCTCTAAAGTTAGGATGTCATGCCATAAATTACTGTTTTTAATTACGTACCCCAACAGCACGTCGTCCTCATGAGTCTTTCTGCTGCGTCTTAATGGTGACAAACCGTGACGACGACAACCGGAAACAATCTTTTCTTCGCCGAATATCTTTTCTCACGTTGGCCGCTTATCTGCATCCCTCCTTGGAAAAATTTTATCCACCAGCCAGCAAACAAAACCACGTTAATCCCATGAAAAGTGTTTACGTTTTCGACTGCGTCTCTAGTACCTACCACACCTCGGCTGGGTGGAACCATGCGAAACGGTTCAGCTCTGGTAAAGCTTACACCTCTCAGGTATCAGCGTCTTCGCCATCATAATCATCATCATCGTCATCATCATATTATCCTTCATAAGCGCTGCCGCCTTCGTACTTTTTTATCAGGAACGAAAATGGGAATCAGCTCAGCGCTGCGACACCGGGAGACAAGTTGAATCCTTGATGATGATAAGAACTTTAAAACTTTATACAGAGATTGGTTGCAGGAATTGAAAACAATATTCCGAAGTAGTTCAGTGAGAATTTCAGAAAACAACTAGTTTCGCAATATTGTGAATTAGGTGCTTTTCGTATGTTTTGTAGATATGGTGTCGTTATGTGCTACCCTCTGTTTGTCTCTGAACCAGAAACGAGCTGGTTATAATTTCGGATTACCACTTTGCAAACTTTGACTCTTCCTCGACCTCGTTTGCTACACACTATTGGGACGTCTAACCGTTGCAATTTGCGCTACCCTTTAGGGAAGAAAAGTTTTGTAACCAAAGGGATTATTTGTTTTGAATTTATGGACGGCGGCGCGCCGAACGGTATGCTTGAGCACGTGTTTGCTACGTGGCAGAATGTTTATCTATTTTCCGTTGGAATTTCGCGCGATAAATTGGCGGATGGTATGCTTCCAGGGAAGGTTAGGGAACTGTGCTTTTGAGTTTGATATTTCACATGAAGGAATTTTAACCACCCAAAGTTGAAACTCGTTCATACATATTATGGAGAACTGCTAAACTACACTTTATATCATATCCATATCGTAATAGTAGTTTACGCAACAAGGTGCAGAATGACGATTTTTACAGCACGAGTCGTACATTTATCCAACGAGGCTTGCCGAGTTGGATAATTACGACGAGTGCTGGAAAAATCGAGTTCTGCACCGAGTTGCGTACAACGTTTTTTGCATTTTCATAAATTACCCTTGAGGATAGTTTCAACAAAACTTTTTCATCAAACTGCGCACTGATGTTCATAGCCAATGTTTAAGAAAATCCGATCATAATAGATTATACTGTACAGTTGTCACAATTTTTCAAAACTGCGTCCCGAAAGCATCAAGAAGTTGACCAAAACTGAAATCAGTGCTGTAATGGACCATTACAGCACTGTTAATTTGGTGTGGGAAAGTAGGGTTTTTCCTGTCAGATTTGCGTGAAGTAAAACAGCCTATTACGATGAGAAATTGCAAAAATAAATAACACTGACCAAGCCCGTGCACAAGAGGGGGGATTGCTTTGGGTGTTAAAGTAATCGTTAGCCGATATGTCATATTCCTGGACGAAAATATGATCAAACGGAAACCTGAGCTAGACAAGGCGACAACAGAAGATAACCCGTATCAGTTGGCCATGCAGCCAATCGAGCGAAATCAGAGGAACGTGATTTACATCCGAGGTGCAGAACGACGATGGCACCAGCGGTGAGTCCGATTGCGACAACCCTGAGCGAGAAGTTAAAATTGTTGAAGAGTAGCAGCCCATGCTTCCACGGGTCAAACGATGACAAAGACCGCCAGCTAAGAGTTGTGTGCTTAGCTGGTAGTGCAGCCTATATTATCACATACTAATTCACTAACTCACTCACCGACTCACTACATCCCTCACTATATTCCTCACTTACTCACTAAATCACTCATTCATTCACTAACAGGCTCACTAACTCACTAACTTAGGGGAGGGAGGTCCTTATTCTTCGAAAATAATCAAACTCGTATTTTTTTTTATTTCGTTATTAGGGTGACCAAGTTTCAGATAGGATGGTCCTAAAAATCATAGTTTTTAAAAATTAAAAAACCCAGATTAATCCACCTAGTGGTGATAGTGCCTTTCTCGTCGAATAGGAACTCATGAACTTTTCGTCGACGTTAGCCAAAATGTTCCTGAATCCTGAAAACAATTCATATAGAAAAGCAACAATTTTAATAAAGCCATCATCGATTTTCGAAACTTATTGATGATACATATTCCGATGTTATGTTCAACAGCAAAACAGAGCTGAAAAACATCAGACCTCTCAGTTGACTGCTTGATCATCTTAACCCTAGTCGTGTATTGGGGTCTTTATGGCCCCATTCCACCCACTACGGCAGCGGGGTGAGCGTCAGCTAATGCATGAAGAAGGTTAACTTTATTCACAATCACAGATCACTTTGTGATCTTCGCCAATGTTTATTTCAGCACACTTTAGGCTATATTTTATTGTCATTGGTAACATGTAAAATTGGACCTTCCTATGAGGAAAATGCATTCAAATTCTTGAATTTCATTTCCATTCAAATTTCAATCGCAATAAGAAAAGTGACGGCTCAACCAGCCGCACCCAAATTGTGAGCAGTAATTTTAGAAGCATAAAGAGATTAAAGATTGAAAAGCTGTATAAGGAGTTGATGCGATTGAATTATATTTTCTTGTAATTGCGTTGCGTATTCTCCTACTTTTCACTCGCGGTAACAATGATAAAACGGCCTACTTTTCTACACTGAAGCAAAGGTGCCTAAAAGTACTACTTTCCGGCACCCTTTCGAGTGCTGAAAAGTAGCACTTTTCGGCACTTTTGCCAGCACGCACTTTTTGTTAAGTACAGCTACTTCCGTAGATACAGTTGCTGCTTCTACATGCACTGACAAGCTCGAATCCGAATCAGGACGATTCAGATTATAATTTCAACTGCCAATCAGGCGTAGGAGCTGAAGCTGAACCTACTTTTTCTTTTGCTTATGATACCTACTGCATGACTTGAAAGTTTGGGACAGTTGGCCTGTCATAGCCTACCTGATCGAAGAAAATTCTATACACTACGTCCTGTCGCGCATGGAGGCTCGCACGTGTTTGCTGCTGATATACGTTTGTGTGGCTAGAGAAAATTATACTGCACGGGTATTTTCGCAATTACAAAAAACTTTGTATGCAACGCGTTGCAAAACTCGATTTTTTCAGCACTCGTCGTATTTATCCAACTCGGCAAGCCTCGTTGGATAAATGTACAACTCGTGCTGAAAAAATCATCATTTTGCAACTTGTTGCATAAATAACTATTTCCATAAAACGTTGATCCATCCTTTTACACTGCATTTACACCGCAGGAATCTGAAATGGTGTGATTTGAAGAGATCGCTTTGGTCACGATTTTGTTCTCTTGCATATATAATCTTATAATCTTACCCAACGTTTACATGGTATCAAAATTGGAAATTTTTTGAAAAAGCCGCGATTTTATGTATCGCATGCGTGATTTTGGTTCACTTCTATTAAATCACTTCCGATGGAACACCCGCTACCGATTCCGAAATATTATTACAAGTTCTAAATGTGGCCTGAGACTATTTTCTTGTTGACCGTTCATCAGATTATCAAAAACGCCGCTATAGTTCAGTTCCCTTCTTTATTTTACCACTTCCTACGCTTTACTCGTCTTGGCACCAATTCTGGAACACTACCGGTTTTCCCAAATATGGTCTGAGATTATTTGTTGATTAACCGTTTATCTTGTTACTATATAAGTCATTGATATGTTTTCTTAGGAGAATTTCTTGGCTTTTCAGTCCGATTGTGAGATCAAAAACACCTTATGTTCTCTTACTCCGACGTTTCGATCCGTATCGGATCATTTTCAAGGAATCGAGTTTTTGGTCGTTTTTTCGTCATGTAGATTTTTCAATCTTTCAACCGTCATTCGATATTCTAGTTTCTCGTCCGTTTTCATCCGGAAAACCGTAACTTAAATCACTAGGGATCGGGATTCGGACCTCTTTCGCTACTGTATACAGTGCGTATACGGTTTTCCGGATGAAAACGGACGGGAAACTAGAATATCGAATGACGGTTGAAAGATTGAAAAATCTACATGACGAAAAAACGACCAAAAACTCTTTTCCTTGAAAAAGATCCGATACGGATCGAAACGTCGGAGTAAGAGAACATAAGGTGTTTTTGATCTCACAATCGGACTGAAAAGCCAAGAAATTCTCCTAAGAATACACCAAGAACAGTCGTAATCCATCAACGTCATTGATATGTCGCATGTATTGGTTCTCTTTTACATTTGACCATTTCTGGTGGGACACCCGTAATCGATTCCGTAACACACTGATATGGCTTGCGTCTATTCTCTTGCAACTGTTCACCATGTTATCTAAAAAGCCGTGATTTGAGCTAGCGCATGCATGGGTTTGGTGTCACTTCCGGCCCGGAACCGGTTGCGGAACACTACCGATAGTCTCTTAAATAGTCTGAGCCTATTTGCTTGCTAAAGTTTATTAGATAACCAAAAAAGCCATGGGTTTGGTTCAATTTTGTATTTAGCCGCTTTCGGAGTGAAACCCGGAACTAGTTTTGGCACTACTGACAGTCCATAATGTGGTCTTAGCCTACTTCCTCAATAACCGGTCATCAAGTTGTAGAAAAAGCCGTGATTTGATGTGCCGTATGCAAAAGTTTTGTCAACTTTTATATACGGTTACTTCCGGCGGAACACCCGCAACCGGTTCCGAAGCACTACCGGTTCAGATATGGTCTGAGACTGTTTTTTTGCTAACTACTCATCAGGTTATCGAAAATGCCGCAGTTTGATGTGTCGCATGCATGGATTTGGTTCACTTTTATATTTGGCCACTTCCGGCGGGACATCCGCAACCGGTTCCGGAACACAACCGGTTCAGATATAGTCTGAGACTGTTTTCTTGCTAACTGTTCATCATGTTATCCAAAATGCCGCAGTTTGAAGTATCGCATGTATATGTTTGTTACATTTTTATGTATGGCCCCTTCCAAGGGTACTGGTCCGGAACACCTAAATGGCCATAACTCCGGAACGGCTGAACCGATCCGAACCATTTTCAATAGGAAACAATGGGACCAGATTCCGCGTCAAATGAACCGTCGGTCATTAAAATTGGTTGAGGTTTACTGCCAAAAAGTGATGTGAGTTTTTTTTTTTACACATACACACATACATACATACACACACACACATTACCTCAATTCGTCGAGCTGAGTTGATTGGTATATGTGACTTGATCCTCCGGGCCTTCTATCAAAAAGTCGTTTTTGGAGTGAACATATAGCCTTTCCAGTACACTTAGTGTACGAGAAAGGCAAAAAATAAAAAAAAAAACCCAGATTAATCCACCTAGTGGTGATAGCGCCTTTCTCGTCGAATATGTACTCTAAGATATTTCCGTCGCTATAAGCCGAAGTGTTCCTGAACCCTGAAAATACTCTAGAACGGAACAAATATCATTTTCTTCTTTTGTCACAGTGCTCGTTCGTCAATGAGGGGGTGGAGTTGATAAATAATAAATGTATTTGATGAAAAAAATACTCAAACAATTAAGCAAAACCGCTTAATTCATCGGGTTTGGTAAGAAAATTTCTGGAGGACTCTTCACCTTAAAATTTAAAAATTTATTGGTTTATTCATTTGTGCCCTTCCTCAAAATGTTGAATTCCGATCAAAAATTTCGAAGGGGACCCCTCTTGACTTAAGAGAAAATCGAAATTTGTGTCAGCCTTGTCTGAACCTTATCAAAGCCATAATCAAATTTGGAAACTTATTGATGGCTCTTATTCCTATGTTATGTATCATGTTAAACGTATAAGCAGAGCTGAAATAGTAGTTTACGCAACAAGGTGCAGAATGAGGATTTTTACAGCACGAGTCGTACATTTATCCAACGAGGCTTGCCGAGTTGGATAATTGCGATGAGTGCTGTAAAAATCGAGTTCTGCGCCGAGTTTCGTACAACGTTATTCGCAATTTCATAAATTACTACTTGAGGCAAGATTTGAGGATAATTTTATACAAAACTTTTTCATCAAACTCCACACTGAATCAGTTTTGGCCCGTTTTTTGGTTATTATGCATAAAACTCTTGCTCATCCTCTAAATTTCTTTCCATAGATGATAGATTACGACTAGATCTTGCATTTTAATTCAGCAGGCATACTACAGTGTTATTTTTACATCAGTTATTACATATAATATACCAAAAAGTATCGACATTTGAATGGCGCTCACGTCACTTTGCAGAATTACGGCAGTGATGCTCATAGCCATGTTTAAGAAAGTGTGATCATAGCAAGTTATGCTGTGTAGTTGTCAGAAATTTTTAAACCTGCGTTCAGAAGCATCAAGAAGTTGATCAAAACTGAAAACAGTGCTGTAATGGTTCATTACGCAACGCAAATCAGTGCTGTAATGAACCATTACCACACTGCTAATTTGGTGTGGGAAAGTAAGCCTTTTCCTGTCAGATTTGCGTGAGGGAAAACAGCCTATTACGATGAGAAATTGCAATAGTAGTTTACGCACCGAGTTGCGTACAACGTTTTTTGCAAGTTCAAAAATTACCGTTTGAGGATAGTTTTTAACAAAACTTTTTCAACAAACTGCACTCTGATGCTCATAGCCATGTTTAAGAAAATCTGATCATAGCAGGTTATACTGTGCAGTTGTTAATTTTTTTTCAAAACGGCGTCCAGAAAGCATCAAGAAATTGATCAAAACTGAAAACAGTGCTGTAATGGTTCATTACGCAACGCAAATCAGTGCTGTAATGAACCATTACAGCACTGTTAATTTGATGTGGGAAAGTAGGCCTTTTCCTGTCAGATTTGCGTGAGGTAAAACAGCCTATTACGATGAGAAAATGGTGTGAATTGCAAGATCGCTTGAATTTTTATCAAAATTTTGTTCTTTTACGCATATGTATCGCTTGCATCGATTTTGTTTTGTTGTAATTTCAGCGATGCATCTAATCCTGATTCTGCAACACTGCCGGTAATCTTAGGTGTGGTCAGAGCTTGGTCAAAGACTATTTTCCTGCTGCCCGTTTATCTGGTTATCGAACATTTTTGATGATTTGATATTTCGCATGCATGGGTTTGGTTCACTTTTTAAACTGGCCACTTCCGGCTAGACATCTGAAAATATTTTCCTGCTTACCGTTAATCTGATTATCGATAAAGCCGCTATTTGGTGTGTCGCATGTCTGGGTTCGGTGCACTTTTTTAATTGGCCACTTCCAGCGGGACACCTGGAACCAGTTCCGGAACACAATTGTTTCAGATATAGTCCTGCTTACCGTTCATCTGGTTATCAAAAAAGTCGCTCTTTGATGTGTCGCATGCATGGGTTTGGTACACTTTCATAGTTGGCCTCTTCCGGCGGGACACTTGGAACCAGTTCCGGAACACAACCGGTCCAGATGTGGACTGAAATTATCTTACTGCTTACCGTTCATCTGGTTATCGAAAAAGCCGCTCTTCGATGTGTCGCATGCCTGGGTTTGGTTCATTTTTTTAATTGGTTACTTCCGGTGGGAAACCTGGAACCTGTTCCGGAACACAACCGGTTCAGATATGGGCTGAAACTATTTTACTGCTTGCCGTTCATTTGGTTATCGAAAAAGCTGCTCTTTGATGTGTCGCATGCATGGGTTTGGTTCACTTTTTTAGTTGGCCACTTCCGCCGGGACACCTGGAACCGGTTCCGGAACACAACCGGTTCAGATATGGTCTGAAACTATTCTTTTGCTTACTGTTCATCCGGTTATCGGAAAAGCCGCTGTTTGATGTGTCATATGCCTGGGTTTGTTTTTTTAATTGGCAACTTCCAGCGGGACACCTGAAACCGGTTCCGGAACACAACCGGTTCAAATATGGTCTGAAACTATTTTCCTGCTTACCGTTCACTTGGTTATCAATCCAGCCGCTATTTGATGTGTCGCATGCATGGGTTTGGTTCACTTTTTTAGTTGACCACTTCCGCCGGGACACCTGGAACCGGTTCTGAAACACTACCGGTTCAAATATAGTCTGAAACTACTTTCCTGCTTACCGTTCATCAAGTCATCGCAAAGGCCGCTATTCGATGTGTCGCATGCCTGGGTTTGTTTTTTTGGCCACTTCCGGCGGGACACCTGGAACCGGTTCTGGAACACTATCGGTTCAAATATAGTCTGGAACTACTTTCCTGCTCATCATTCAACTGGTTATCGAAAATGCCGCTATTTGACGTGTCGCATGCATGGGTTATGTTCACTTTTATATTTGGTCACTTCCGGTGGGACACCCGGAACCGGTTCCGAAACACTACCGGTTCAGATATAGTCTGAGACCATTTTCCTACTTCCCGTTCACCAGATAATCGAAAATGCAGTGGTTTGATGGGTCGCATGCATGGGTTTGTTGCATTTTCATATCTGGCCCCTTCCTAGGGTACCGGTCCGGAACACCTAAATGGCCATAACTCCGGAACGGTTGGACCGATCTGAACCATTTTCAATAGGAAACAATGGGGCAATATACCGCGTCGAATGAACCATCGGTCGTTGAAATCGGTTCATATTTACTATCTAAAAATGAGGTGACCTTTTTGTACACATACACACACACACATACATACACACACACACACACACACACACACACACACACACATACATACACACAGACATCATCTCAACTCGTCGAGCTGAGTCGATTGGTATATAACACTTGACCCCTCCGGGGGCTCTATCTAATTTTCGTTTTTGGAGTGAACATATAGCCTTTCGGTACACCTTGGTGTACGAGAAAGGCAAAAATCATAACTTTTGTACCTTTAGATTGATTTTAAACTTCTTTTTTTGACCTTCACGTACCCGACCCCCAAAAACTCATTTTCAAAATGCTGGTAGTTCATCAATTTTCGTCCGAATTTTTTTTGAAGTCGCCCTCAATCGAACATAATTTGGTGCTAGTTTAATATACTCGAGTGGCCATGCAATATCCGGAACCATTCCGGGGATATTCCGGATTGTACTGGGGTCAGGGGGTTGCCAAAATGGTCAAAAAGTGATTATTTCGTGTGTTTGAACCATCGATTTTCAGCAGATTTTTTACTGCGAACAGTGAAACTGCGATAATCAGATATGAATAAGTTAATCCATCCGGATCGCCGTGACATGTTCCGTGGAGCCTCATTGGGGACACTTCTGGTTTTCAACCTAAACATGCCTTGCGACATTTTAATCTTCGTGATTTCGAATGAATGAGTCTGAAACGATAGACTGAAGTCTGTATTAACTAATATGGCCACCCCGGAACAGTGAACCGTATAGTACATTTTTTTTCATGATCGTCGCAACGCCTTTACCGTCATGACCAATATTGTATACTACCGTCACACACTACATTCATACTGCCGTCGATGCATGAATGTCGTCTACTATGAATGTAACACTTGTCACCATGATTGTAGCACAAATCAAGATTATGGGAGTACGAAATGACAGTTTTGAAATGTAGAGCTGGAGTTCCAATGGTTCCGAAAACTGCGAAGGAAAAATGCGGATAACTCGTGCAGAGTGTCAGGGGCGTTACTTGGGGTCTGAGGGGAAAGGGGGGTAGTTGAGAAAGATTTCGGAGGTTTTTAAGGAAGTTTCAGAGGTTTTTCGACAGATTTCAAAGACATTTAATTTACGAAGTCGAACGACTGTTCGCGCAGCCTGTCATTTGGTTCTTGGGGTTTGTGCTCTCGAGGTTCGGGGCGTTGCTTCATTGTATCTTCGCTTTAATACTAATATTCCTTGTTTGATTAACTGACTATTATATACAGGCGCTTAACTCATTCTATTTCATAGATTGCCAGATTTAAGGGTAATGGTTCAATAGGGTATTAGCAATCAGAGTGGATTAGAACGAGTTGGCGCCTACAATACACCAACACTAACACACTTACACCAACACTTACACGCACACATGCACCTACAACTAGCTGTAAAAGACCAGTGGGCGGGACAATGGTGCCTACCCAACAGTTGTAGGTGGGATGTTTGGCTTAGCTACATGACTTGGTCCGGCAAGCCCATAAACATCAATTGGTAGACGTATTGCCTAGTGAAAAGACAACGCAGATGGGCGAAAGCCAGGGGATGCGTTGGTAATAGCAGAATAGCAGAATAGCAGATTTCAAAGACATTACGAAGGCGTTACATGGTGTTTCAGGGGTTTCGGAGAGTCATATGTGCGTTACATGAGGTCCGAGGGGGTTTAAATGGAATTTCAGAGGCATTCCAAGAAGCTTCAGAGCATTTGCAGCGAGTTTCAGAAACGTTACGGAGGTGTTACATGGCGTTTTCTGGGGTTTCGGAGGGTATAAAGTTTGTTACATAGGGCAGTAAGGGGGATTTCGGAGGCATTCCAAGAAGCTTCAGAGCATTTTCAGCGGGTTTCAGAAACGTTACGGAGGCGTTACATGGCGTTTTGGGGGTTTCGGAGAGTCTGAGGTGCGTTACATGGGGTTTCTGAGGGTTTTAGGGGAATTTCGGAGGCATTCTAAGAAGCTTCAGAGCATTTTCGGCGGATTTCAGAAACGTTACGGAGACGTTACATGGCGTTTTCTGGGGTTTCGGAGGGTCTGAGGTGCGTAACATGGGTTTTTTTTTGAGGATGGAGGAAACCCTCAGTAGTGCCCTATATTGTCCCCGAAACCCCAAGCGCCATATTTAATTCCAAAATGGCCTAGGATATCGGGTTTCTACATCAACTCAATTAGCCAGGCCCGAAAATATCCGTATGGCATGAGACTTTTTTATTTGTTAGACGTGGGCCGTAACTATTCAGTTGGGATTGTTCCCCTGTTCCATTGGTGGTTATGACCCTCGGAACGCACAATCCGAAAATCTTTGTCTCCGCTTCTTCACACTTCCGGTTCCTAAGTTATACGCATGTTCCGTTCGCAGTTTTCGGAACCACTGGGATTTCATTAGTTCACTCAATTTGCCAATTCACTACATTTTTTGCCGTGATTAAAAAAATGTCACAGTCACCCATGAAATTTCATCTGGTCATAGGATATTTGTACCTATCTTAGTCTCATTAAGGATGTGCAACATGAAAAATCACTCACAGCGCAATGTAAACGCTTCAAATTTAATGATACAAACCTTTAACACACGTGCTCACTTCCACTGTTTATTCTACGATGCACTAGAGTGGGATTTATCTTCAATATTTGATTTTATTGCGATCACAAATCGCGAGCCACTCGCACCTATCTTCAGCACAGCATAAAATTTCATCTCACTGGCGGGTCCATATATTCATCCCAACCGTATGTAGGGGAACAGAGCCCAAAATGCCAAGATGGGGTAAAATGGCCCAACGCATAAAATCATTCCTGAATGGGACTTGATCATTGCTATAGGTGAATGGTGTCAAGATATGTTTGCAATCAACATTCTTCTAGAAGCTAGGTCGCCAAACCCACGGAAAATCTTTTGATTTCCCAATGAAAATAGGCAACTTCCGGTTTTTCGTGCTTGCATTTAAGGTTTTCGGGTGATTTTATTACCAGCCAAGAGTTTCCAAGTAGATTGAGGCACTCATGGAGGCGCATGGTTGTTAAAGTCTACGCTATCCATGTTAAGGGTCATTCAAATATGACGACCATCGTTTAGCGGGGAAGGGGGTGACACTCCTTGTATTGAGTATACGAAAAAACGTGACAGAGGGGTGAAAGTAAGTCGAAAATGCCAGAAAACTGATGGACGTAATTTTTGAATGTTTTCATGAAGTGGCATCTTACCCCATGGCAGATGGGCTTTTTGCACCACTTCCGTTTTACGAACCAGTTTTTTAAATCGCAAAAAAATCGATGAAAATAATAGACATATATATGAAAATGCATTAATTTAGTGAATAATTTTGTTGAAGCATCGCGCAAATATTGTCTAGTTGCTGTTACTACTTTGAAAGCCTAACAAATGAGGCTATATATCATTGAAAACGATGAAAGTTTGAAAATGGCATATTGCCCCACTTTCCCCTACAGCAAATCACCAACCACATTCTCGTTTTCTCAGCGTAGAGCATTCTGCATGCACTCACCAACACACTTCCTTTCCCTAACAGGTGACAATTTCATTGTGATTGTTTTTCTTTCTCGTAAAGGAGATGTCACAACAATGTGCGGCGCGACGAATTGTCTATGTTCGCTCCCCACGTTTTGCACTCGCATACATGGTCCACTGCACGAATTTATTCTGGCCTGCTTACTCTCACACGAAATTTGACGTTTGAGAGATGCCGACACCGCTCAAACGTCAAATTTCGTGTGAGAGTAAGCAGGCCAGAATAAATTCGTGCAGTGGACCATTCACAGCTGATTGGCAAATCAGTGCTGCCGAACTGGATGATAGTTCGTAAAGCTTGAGCGGTAGCAGCATGTTTAGATGAAAACCAAACCAAATATTTTGAAAAAAAAATGGCTTTGGAAAATGAAATTATTGATCGATTTGCGTAGAAGTTCGATTACCAAGATGTGTTGAACCAAGAAACGACCATATTCTGATTGAAAAAACATCGTATTTGTAGTGACCAAATCTCATTCAATTAACTACTTGTTTCTTGATGTCTGGCACCGCTGTGATGCTTGCTTTGGTGCTTCGGCAGATATGTGCGCCGCCGTTAAAACATCACTTTTGGTCGTCGGCGGCGGCGGCGTTAAAAATGAGATTTCAATATTTCGCTCTTTTACATCTCATATAGCGAAACATTTTAACAAATTGTACTTTGCATATGAGAATGTAAATACACTAAAACCTCAATTTATGCATGTTATTTTTATGCACTTTTTAATTTATGCACCTGTTTTATGACCTGCATAAATTGAGGGAAAGCTACTCAGAACCAATATTGTGCATAAGAATATTTAATTATGACGGCGGCTAAAGGGTGTTTATAAGGATGAGCAAATGGAAGTCGCAGGGGAGTTTCAGGGGGTTCCAAGGGGTTTCCGTGGGGTACCAGGAGATCTCCGGGGGGGTTTCGGGGGTCTGAGGGGGTTTTCGAAAGCATTGCAGAGTTTCAGAGGATTTTCGATGGGGTTTGGTGGCGTTACAGGTACGTTTTCGGGGGTTTCCGAGGATCTTACGTGCGTTAAATGGGGTGCAAGTGGGTCTTAGATGGATTCGGAGGCGTAAGGCAGGCGTTTTTGGGGGTTCAGATGCGTTACATTGGGTCCGAGGGGATTTTAGAGGGATTTTGAAGGCATTTCAGGAAGTTTCAGAGCATTTTTGGCGAGATTCAGAGGCCTTACGGAGGGGTTTTCGGGGGTTTCGGAGCGTCTTATTAAGAGGAATTTTGGGGATTGGGATTCAGGGGCGTTACGGAAGCGTTACGGAAGCGTTACGGAGGAGATTTCGGGGGTTTTGGAGCGTCGCAGGTGCGTTTCATGGGGTCCGAGGCGGTTTAAGGGGGATTTTGGAGCCATTTCAGAAAGTTTCAGAGCTTTTTCGGCGGGATTCTGAAGCGTTACGGAGGAGTTTCCAACGGTTTCGGAGCGTCGCAGGTGCGTTACATGGGGTCCGAGGGGGTTTTATGAGGATTTTCGAAGCATTTCAGGAAGTTTCAGAGCATTTCCGGCGGGATTCAGAGGCGTCACGGAAGCGTTACGGAGGAGTTTTCGGGGATTTCGGAGCGTCTCAGGTGCGTTACATGGGGTCCGAGTGGGCTTAAGGGGGATTTTGGAGGCATTTCAGGAAGTTTCAGAGCTTTTCCGGCGGAATTCAGAGGCGTTACGGATGAGTTTTCAAGGGTTTCGGAGCGTCGCAGGTGCGTTACATGGGTTCCGAGGGGGTTTAAGAGGGATTTTGGAGGCATTTCAGGAAGTTTCAGAGCTTTTCCGGCGGGATTCAGAGGCGTTACGGATGAGTTTTCGGGGGTTTCGGAGCGTCTCAGGTGCGTTACATGGCGTCCGAGAGGGTTTTGGGAGGTTCTTTGAGGCGTTTCTGGAAGTTGCAGAGAATTTTCAGGGACCCCATCCCAAAATCCTTTGAAACGCCCCTGAAATGCTATTATATTTAAAGATGTTCTTGAAACTCCCTGTTACGACCCTGACCTGAAATACCCCGAAACGCCCCTGAAATGCTATCATACGCCCCTAAAATCTCTAGGAACGCCCTAAAATGCTCCTGAAACCCCCTGAAATTATCTGAAATTACTCTGAAATGCCGTAAAACGCCTGAGAGCCCCTGAATTGCCCTCAAAGCACCTTGAAAAGTCCCTGAAACCCCTTAAATTCTATTGAAATTCCCCTGAATTTCCCGTAATTCCATTTAAACGCCATCAAAACCGGACAGAACACCCTTGAAAGGCTCCCAAATCCCCTGAAACAACCCCCTGAAACGCCCCTGAAGCCCCTTGGAACCCCCTTTCCTGGGTTCTCTGGGAACTTTATGGAAACCCCCTTAGCCCCACCTCAAATGTCCACGAGCAAGACCTGTTCTCACGAACTAGATTCCCTCATTAAAGCCCAAATTTAATTTATGCACAAATTTCACACATTTTATGCCTTTTTTTAATTTATGCACCCCCAGCCATGTGCATAAATTGAGGTTTTAGTGTAGTAACTTGTAATTGCGCACTCGTATATACTGCGGCAGACAATTAAACGTTCCATAATAAATTAAAAAAAATCCATAAGGCGCCGTCCACAATTTACGTACCGCTCTTGGGGGAGGGGGGAGTATGGCCAAGCGTTACGGTCAATACAAATATTTTTGGATTTCCATACAAAAAAGCGTTACGGAGGGGTGAGGGGGGGTCGCAAAAAATATCAATTTTAGCGTTACGTAATAAATGAATGCTGCCTAAATAATTCGTAAGTTATGGCATGAATTGAATTATTAGGACCTGAATTAAGGGGCCTAGATGCAAAGGGGTGTAAGTGCCATTTTGTCGATTTTGAGCTGAGCATATAAAAAAATTCTTCAGATTTCAAGCGTTCAGGAACTTTTTTAAAATTATTTTTACGATGATTAAAAAAAACTTATAAAAAAAATCGGAGAAAATTGGGTTGATTTTGAAATTCCTCACATTTTGTATAGAATGAAAAATTGGCGAAAAATTTTAAACCTCATTTACTCGAAAGTGGGTTTTTGTCACTTACACCCCTTTGCTTCTAACCCCCTCAATTATAAACGAACGTCGTTATGACGTCACGCGGGGAAAAGCATGCATGCTGCCCAGTCGACAGCTATCGTTTGCGGCGTACGGTTGTGTTTTCTCTCTCGGCTATTGTAAAGCACAATCTATTGTTCGTAGCGGCGGGATAGTAGCAGTACGGTAGCTGTAGGTAGTGAATAACCTAGAAAGAGTATTGTGAAGGGGCGCTCCGACAACAGGTTTTGTCCAAAACCGCAAACGTGACTGGTAATCAACCACGATTATAGATTGATTGCAGCGTGAAAAGCTTTTCTACCGATCAGTACAAATAAAGAACATTTTCCTGGAAGTCAACGAATCCGTCCGGCCCGTTCCGCTAGCATGGCGCTAGCGAACGGATTTCCACCTCTCTTAGGGGACCCAGGGGGGCCTGGAGGAGGAGGTGGTGGACCGTTCAATAGAGTAAACGGTGAGTACACAGGGCGCTCACTACCAAGTTTTATGGATCAGGCAGGAACCGCGGGAGAGTTGCGTTTCTTGAAAATGGAAGCCGTAAGCGGGACTATCCCACAAGACCCGTTCCTTTCACGCTTGTCGGTTGAAAAGTTCATCAACGGACCAATTGATGGAGCGTACAAGGAAAATAAGGGAATCACCTATGTCCTCAAAGTACGTAGTAAGGCACAAGCGGATAGTCTACTACGTATGACTAAACTAGCTGACGGCACAATGATCCGAATTAATGAACATGAGACCCTCAACCAACGAAAATGTGTGGTATCCAACTACGACACCATAGGGTTAACAGAAGAGTATCTACAGGAACAACTTTCCGCGCAAGGTGTAAAAGACGTTCGAAGGATCAAACGAAGAAATGCCGCAGGGGAATTGGAAAACACAGCAACAGTCGTCCTCACGATCTGCGGCACGGTCATCCCCCAGCACATCGACTTTGGGTGGAATCGATGTAAAACGCGAAATTTCTACCCGGCTCCCATGCAATGTTTCCGCTGCTGGGAGTATGGGCACACGGGTAAACGTTGCCAGGAACCGTTCCGTATTTGTGGAAAATGCAGCAAAGTGCACCCGGAGGAAACAACAGCGACACCGCTGCCGATCCCCGATGAGTCTACTGGATCCGAAGAATCAAGAAAACCGCCAACTACCGTAGGACCAAACCGAACAATATGCAATGGAACCGTCTTTTGTAAAATCTGCAAGAACAACAGCCATTCAGTGTCGAGCAGGAAATGCCCAGCGTATGTCAAAGAATCGGATATCCAGCACATTCGAATTGACGTGGGTATTTCCTACCCTCAAGCGCGTCGTGAATATGAATCCCGACAATCAGCCAGCAGCAGCAGCACCACGTACACCGGTATCGTGAACACCAGTAAAGATAAGGAGATAGCCGACTTGACAACTATGGTTCAGAAACTGCAATCTGACTCGAAGACAAAAGACCAATGAATAGCCGAAATGGAACGCCAACTGCAAACACGCGGCATAGGAGAGAGAATGGACACGGCACAACAAAATGGAACAATTCAAGATCTAATACGAGAAGTAGCAGCTCTTACCGCGACGGTTCAGAAATTGCAAGAAGCAGTATTGAGGAAAGATGAAATCATACAAAAGAAGGACGACGAAATAGCACGACTGCGAGCCTTGGAAACCCGATCCGAATGTTCTAACGTAACGAACCCGAAACACAGTCATCAATAGAAACCGAACAGATCATTCCAAGCACTATTGATCGAAAAGTTGCTGAAAATGTTTCCGAATGGATCCATAGCACGTCCAGAAACGGTCATATCGTGGAAAACAGATCGCAACTCAAACAGAACAAACAGAAGGGCAACTTCGATACGAGCATGGAAACTACTCACTCTCACAAAGGAAATGAAACACGGAAATCGAATGTAACTCTAGCGTCAAACTCCACCAAAAGAAATCGCGTAGAAGAGTTCAGTGGAGAATCTTCATCAACGCAACCCCCAGATACCAAGCGGAGCAGCAAAGCTCGCAAGGTAAAAGGAAAAAAATAAGTAAGCTTACTACCCGAAACACTCAGTCCACCCACAAATGCATGGTTAAAGCATTTATCCACACTCTCCATCGCAATTTTCACCCCAAACAAAAAATATAAAACTCGGACAAAAAAGGACTGGACTGAGCAATCAGAAAATCAACCCGACCAACAAGGAGCTAGAAGACCATCAATTGATAGTTTGGATAGCCAATGCCCCCTTAACACAGAGCAATATTGGTGGACAACCGTTGTCACATGCCAAGAAGATACCCAATGCGAGCACGACGAAAACCCTTACGCTTCGAATATCCTACCCCATCTGTGTCAGAGTTCTTTCCTCCACTAGGCGAAGAAGCGTTCAACGCAAACCAGTATGACTTACTGCACAAAAGGCGTTATGGAGCCTTAGCATCCATAAAACCAGGTACTTCAAGCCTCACTAGTAGAATACTAACGTCTCCGTCATCCTTGCCAGCTGTAAGCTCCACTCCGAGTGGGACTTCCAAAGAGTCTAAACCCTGTACTAACCACATAGCTCCTTCACCTCCACCATTAGCAGATTTTTCACCGAGACTCCGATCTCGACCTTCAACTAACTCATGTAGCTCTAACATCCAGTGCTGCCCAACGATACCCGGTAGAATGGTTTTCGCTATACAGTGGAACATCAATGGGTTTTTTAATAATTTGCCGGACCTGGAAATCCAGGTGCACAAATTAAGACCTGTTGTACTTGCACTCCAAGAAACCCACAAAGCGTCTGTATCTGCAATGAATAACTCCCTGGGAAAAGGGTATACTTGGATAGCAAAATCCGGTCACAATAAGTACCACTCAGTCGCATTGGGCATCTCTTCTGAACTCAACTTTTCTGAAATTACACTGGATACCGATCTTCCAATAGTTGCGGCCCGAATCCTTTGGCCGTTCCCTGTCTCAGTAGTTTCATTTTACCTACCAAATGGAAAAATACCAAATTTGAAAAATATCTTGAAAAAAGCTATGAAGACAATCCCACAACCAATTGTTCTGCTAGGTGACTGCAATGGGCATCACCAAGCATGGGGTAGCCGAGTCCCCAACGCTCGTGGCGCACTCGTAGCACAACTAGCCAGCTCTTGCGGCCTGACGATTCTTAATGACGGCTCACCTACATTTATCAGGAAACAAGTCCAGACCTCGATCGATATATCACTAGTCTCAACCACAATACTAAACCGACTCCACTGGACAGCTGGCACAGACCCTTTAGGAAGTGACCACGTCCCAATTACCTTGAATCTGGATGCAACACCTCCCGAAACATCTCGTCGTCCCAGATGGATCTTTGAAAAAGCCAACTGGACGAGTTTTCAAGAATCACTTGAATCCGAAATTGAAAACACCCGACCAAAATCAATTAGTGAGCTTACAGAAACGATCATTAAGACCGCCTCAGCTACCATCCCTAAGACCAGTAGTACACCTGGTCGTCGAGCACTCTATTGGTGGAACGATAGCATAAAAAAGGTGGTAAAAGCACACAGGAAAGCTCTCCGAGCGGCAAAGAGACTACCAGAGTGCCACCCAGAAAAAGAAGCAGCTAATCAGGCTCACCGAGAAGCCCGAAATTATTGTCGGCAAATGATAAGAGAAGCAAAAGAAAAATCATGGACGGATTTTTTGAATGGCATCAACGAGCATCAATCCGCAACAGAGCTGTGGAGCCGTGTAAACAGGATTAATGGGAAAAGACGCGTGAAAGGTATGGCTCTAACAGCAAACGGAGCGACCACCAGAGACCCGGAAGAGATTGCAGACGCCCTAGCTGATCATTTTTACGAAATTTCATCCTTTCAGCGATACTCTAGCACTTTCTTGAAAAAACATCCTTCTCCTGACCAGGCTGTAACCAACTTTGTGATTCCACCTGGTAGAGGTCAAAATTTCAATCTCCGCTTTACTATGAAGGAATTAGACTTTGCACTTCAGAAAGCTACAGGAAAATCGGTGGGACCCGACGAAATCGGATACCCGATGATTAAAAATCTCCCAGAAGTTGGAAAGAGGGCGTTACTAGACGCAATTAATAAAGAATGGACTGAAGGCACCTTCCCTGATGAATGGAGACAAGGTTTCGTTGTACCTATACCCAAAGGTAGTGGCCCAGCAAATGCCGTAAATAGTTATAGACCAATCACCCTAACGAGTTGCATGGCTAAACTGATGGAACGAATGGTCAACAGGCGACTCGTCGAACATTTGGAAACTAATCAAAGGCTGGACCAAAGACAACATGCGTATAGAGCAGGTCAAGGTACAGGAACATATCTGGCTACACTCGGCCAGGTCCTCAATGATGCCTTCTCCCAGGGTGAACATATCGAAATCGCTTCATTAGACTTAGCAAAAGCCTATAACCGGGCCTGGACCCCAGGAGTACTCCAGCAGTTGGTTAAGTGGGGAATTACAGGAAACTTACTATTTTTTATAAAACAGTTTTTAAGTAATCGTACTTTTCAGGTAATTATAGGTAACACCAAATCGAAATCTACCAAAGAGGAAACAGGAGTTCCTCAGGGCTCGGTTTTAGCAGTTACGCTTTTCTTAGTAGCGATAAATAGTGTTTTCGATGTCCTTCCCAAGGGTATATTTATATTTGTATATGCAGATGATATTTTACTAGTAGTGTGTGGGAGCAGGCCAAAGGTTGTAAGGAGAAAACTGCAAACTGCAACAAACGCAGTCGCTAAATGGGCCGACCTGACAGGCTTTGATATCTCATCAGAAAAATGTGCCAGGCTTCACATTTGCTCTAGTAGCCATATCCCCCCCGAAAACCTATCACCTATTGCACCCTATTGCAGTTTGTAACCGGGCAATAAGCTTTTTGGAACACACCAAGGATGATGGATCGGTGGCCTTCATCGCCAGTGAAGCCAATCGAATCCTGACCTCTGTGGCCGATGCCACCCTTCCTCCGGTGGTAGAACTCCACCGCAACGGACCCAGGAGCTGGCAGGCCAGATCTCCTAAAATCGACAGAAAAATTGAAAATCATTTTCGCAAGGGTGGTAATCCAATTATAGCACGAGCACTGTTTCTTGAACGGCTAAGGACCCGGTGCCCTCATTCCGAGATAATATACTCCGACGGATCTAAGGCGGCTGGAAAAGTAGGAATTGGAGTACATGGCACGGGATTCCAGGAACATCGTAGCCTGGCTGACCAATGCTCTGTTTTCACCGCCGAGGCGGCGGCCCTATTGGTAGCAATATCAAGACCATTTGAAAGACCTATTTTAATAGCCACAGATTCTGCTAGCACTTTACTAGCCCTGGAATCTTCCAGAGCAAATCATCCTTGGATTCAGGCCGCTCAAGACCTCATCGACGACGAAACAAAAAATGTCACATTAACCTGGATCCCGGGCCACACCGGGATTCCCGGGAATGAGAAAGCAGATGCTCTCGCCAATCTTGGCCGAACTAGTCGTCGTCTTACGCGAGGAGTACCCGGTGCGGACGCAAAACATTGGGTGAAGACCACAGTTCAAAACTCTTGGGCTGAGGAATGGAGGACAAACCGCTCCCTATTCATCCGAAAAATAAAAGGAACCACAGATGCCTGGGAAGATAGGCAGACTAGAAGAGAACAGGTTGTACTATCCCGTCTCCGTACAGGCCACACCAGGACTTCACACGACTACACTGGAGGTACTTCATTTCGGAAGACTTGTGAGACGTGTGGAGTCTTCAACTCAGTGGAACACATGATTTGCGAGTGTCCAACACTGGAACAACTCAGGACACTTTACCAAATAGGAAGCATTCGAAATGCACTCAATAATGATGAAGCAGGTGAGACCATACTAATTTGATTTTACTGCCGCCAACAACAACCTTCTGCACCCAGGACGCACTGCCTACAGCTCTGAGGGAGTCCCCGAGCCACCCGACCAAGTCGCGCTTTCATCATGTTCCTGCCAACGGAGTCGTCCTGGTCCTTCGGTCGTGGTTGGTGACGGGACCTCCCGGCAACTCCTCTCTGGCAAGTATGCAAGCATTAGAAATATCCACCTGCCTGAATCCTCCTCGAGTTTCAGATCCTTTCCGCATAATCCAGACATCGCTGGAAATCATTATGCTTGCAACGGCGATGAATCTGCAACCGTCACTCCTATCGTGACCAATGATGGAGCGGCAACTGTGAGTACTGGAAGCTCCATAATATGGGTGTATTACCAAAACGTGCGTGGATTGATGACCAAAATTGATTCATTTTTCCTGGCTGCTAATGACTGCAATTTCGATGTCATAATCTTGACAGAAACGGGCCTGAAGGAGTGGGTTAATTCTATTCAGTTGTTTGGAACCCAGTATTGCGTGTTTCAGTGCGATCGAAATAGCCTTAACAGCGACAAGTCGAACTTCGGAGGCGTTTTAGTTGCAGTTTCCCAGAGATATACCTGTTCCTTAGTTGTGACTAATCGAGGTAGGAACTTAGAACAGGTTTGTGTATCGTGCAGGATTAAAGGGCTGAGCCTCTCGATTTGTGCGATCTACATACCACCTGATAAGAGCAAACCAGTTGAAATTATGGAAAATCACGTGGCATCTGTTCGTGAACTTTGTGAGAATCTGCATGGTGATGATGCTGTTCTCGTGTGCGGTGATTATAATCAACCTAAATTGAAATGGATACGAAGAGACACCGAAGCTGTTATTGCTGCTGATTCCTCCCAGTGTATGGCTTCTAGTTCAGCATTGATCGACGGCATGGATTTCCTGAATTTGCACCAATTCAACTCGTTTGGCAATCGGCTCGGGCGTACATTGGATCTTGTCTTTGGTTCTGATATCCTCAACGTAGTGGTTGAGAGATCGGTTGCCCCGTTAGTGCCAGTAGATCACCACCATCCACCTTTAGTGCTTTCGTTACAAACTCCGGCTAGAAATGCTTCACAACAAGGTTATGCTGACCCTGGAGTTCGTCTGCTCAATTTCCGTCGCATTGATTTTGCGGCTCTGCGTGCTTTCTTCGAGGGAGTTGACTGGAACACTCTTCTTGGTGATATGGACGTTAATGATATGACTGAAATATTTTGTAACGAAGTAAGTCAATGGTTAGATTCGAATCTCCCACTGAAAAGGAAACCTGTGTCGCCCGTATGGAGTACTCCGTTATTACGTGACTTGCGGCGCAAAAGAAATGCATGCCAACGTAAACTTCGTCGAGATCGTTGTTTCATAACAAAACGAGACTTCCATAATGCCAGCGAAGCATATCGTAAGGTCAACGCGATGCTTTATCGATCATACGTTCAGCGTGTTCAAATCGGTTTACGCAACAATCCTAAAGATTTTTGGAATTTCGTCAATTCCAAAAGGAAGAATCCAAGTGTACCAACTAACGTTTTCCTCAATGAAACAGCCGCTAATTCCGATTCCACTGCCAGTGAACTGTTTGCAGATTATTTTTCTTCTGTTTTTGACGATCGCACCGCTTCCGCTAACGAAGTGCAAGATGCCGCAAGTTCTGTTCCCCTGAATATTGTCGACCTCGACTTATTTCTCGTCACCCCAGAGATGGTTTCCACTGCCATTAGGAAACTGAAGCAATCGTATACTCCAGGACCTGATGGGATTCCTGCCATTGTTTACGTGAAATGTTGTGATGCAATTTCCGAACCTCTTTGTCGTATTTTCAACAAATCGTTCGACCAGCGCGCTTTCCCCGAGATTTGGAAGCACTCAGCCATGTTTCCTGTCTTTAAAAAAGGTGATCGGAACAACGTGGAAAATTATAGAGGAATCACGAGTCTCTCTGCCGGATCAAAAGTTTTTGAGATTATGGTTGGGAAATTTATTCTTAGCCGAACGCATAATTACATCTCATTGGACCAGCATGGTTTTATGCCCGGAAGATCCGTAGTGACAAACCTTCTGGAATTCACCTCCACGTGTCTAAATCAAATGGAAAATAGAGCCCAGGTTGACACTGTTTACACGGACTTAAAAGCTGCTTTCGATAAGATTAGTCACGAGATTCTTCTCCATAAAATTTGGAAATTGGGCGCTTCTGGGAGATTTGTTTCATGGCTACGCTCATACCTCATTGGTAGAACACTCCGCGTCAGAGTTGGCTCCGCAGTATCGTCTCCTTTTTCGAACGGATCAGGTGTTCCCCAAGGAAGTAATTTGGGCCCTCTTTTGTTTTCCCTGTACATCAACGATGCTGCAACGCTGCTTGGACCTGATTGCAAATATTTTTTTTGCTGATGACGCAAAAATCTATGTTGTGGTGCGAACCATTGAGGACTGTCGTCGCTTGCAATCGTTAATTGACACATTCTCAGACTGGTGTTGCAAAAATAAACTTATGCTGAGCATTGCTAAATGTTCAGTGATAACATTCCATCGAATACAACAGCCCATAAGGTACAACTACTGCATTGACGGAGTTCAGCTCAACCGTGTGGAACAAGTGCGTGACTTGGGAGTGCAGTTAGACACGAGTATGACATTTGTACCGCATATTACGGCAATGATTACTCAGGCAAATCGTCAGCTTGGTTTTGTTTCGAAGATTGCCCGAGATTTCTCGGACCCGTATTGCCTGAAATCACTGTTCTGTGCACTCGTTCGTCCAATTTTGGAAAACGCATCTGTTATCTGGACGCCATATCAGCTAACATGGATATTAAGGATCGAGCGGGTTCAAAAACGTTTCATCCGCCTTGCATTACGGGGTCTGCCTTGGCGGGATCCCGTAAATTTGCCACCTTACTCTGATCGATGCCGCTTGCTGAATCTCGATACTTTGGAGGACCGACGAAAACTTGCACAAGTAACTACCACTGCCAAAATTATTAACGGTGAGTTAGATGCTCCAGGCTTGTTGGCCAGGATTGGCTTTCGTGCATCCCGGTGGACTCGCAACACCGCTGTGATACATCATGCTTTTCATCGCACCTCGTATGGCTTTAACGAACCATTCTCTGCTATACTAAGGACATTTTCTACGGTGGAAGATGAATTCGAATTCGGGGAACCTGTCCGGCGCTTTTCCAACCGCGTGAAACGTCAGCGTCTACTATGATGTTAACCCTTATGTGGCCGACAGGGTACCCGGGTACCCAGCGCCCATTTGAAAAGCACGGTGTAGAAAAAAGCAAAAAATTTGTCGGACACATAACGGTTAAATGTTTTTAGTAAATTGTAATTTGTATTGTTTGGCTTAATTTAGTTTTAATATGTAAACGTTGTTTAGTTTAAGTTTTTACAATCATTTAGACTATAAGTCCGATGGTTTCTTTTATAAATAGATAAATAAATAAAAGATGCTGGTTTATTCACACAAATCTAATCTCCCAACACACAGCAATAACTCCTCCAAACCCACCGAGTGAGGGTCCCAATTGGGACCTGAACTCGGTAGGGTGCGGCGGATACACGGATTGACGAAAATCGACTTTTGGCATGGAAACGGAAGACGATAAGGACACGAAGACAGCAAACCACTCAAGAGACAAACCTTTAGGATTAGAAGAAACAATAGCCAGAATTGACAGATTTATACAAAAAAAAAAAAAAAAAAAAAGAAAAAAAAAAATTAAGCTTATTCTATACCACATCAAAAAAAGAAAAGGCCCTTCTGGCCACTTCATTTTTTTTTCAATCCCATTTATTTTCTTGAGGTTGAACCAACCAAGGGTTGAAAACCTCATTAATAAAGACAATAATAATAATAATAATAATAATGCATGCTGCCATTGCATGCTTTATACACCTTGTGTGAAGTATATGATATTTGCTAGGATTTTTTTATGATGATATATAAGTGACTAAAAAGTAACTAAAATCTCAACAGGATCATTGAACGAAATATTTTGTTTTTTCGACAATGAATGACATGCATTCATTTTGGGAGTGTTTAAACTTAAATCGATTATTGTTTGAATATTATTGGGGAAATTCTAAGTTCGGCGGCGTGATGAGTTTTAAGCTGGCGGCGTGCTGGAAAATCAAAACATCCGGCGGCGTGATAAATCTCGACGGCGCACATCTCTAGTCTTCGAGACAAAATGAGATAAATATGGGTACTAGGCCGAAGAAGGGGGCTTTTACCCTACGTGAATGTTTTTGTTGCATGATAGTCAAGACCATACACCCACGATTATCATGCAAACTACAGTTTTTGACAATACATTTTGGATCACTGCCTCGAAATATCAAGCACAGGTTCCACGTGGGTATCATCGGGGACATTTCTGATTTACAACCTAAACATGCAGTGCGACGTATCAATCTTCATGATTTCGAAAGAATGGGGCAAAAAACATTGACTGAAGTATGTATCAACTGATGTGGCCGCTCCAGAACATCTGGAATAGGTTCCGCGGGGCCTCTCAAAGACAATAATACATGAAATAATCACTTTTTGCCATTTGGTAAAACAGACCCCTCCCCACCCCCTGACCACAGTACAATCAGGAATATCTCCGAAATGGTTCCACTTGAGTCCACTAAACTAGTGAGTAGTGTGCGGTAGTTCGGCACGCGCTGGCTTTGCTAGATTTTTGCGATTTTTTTTCTCTTCTCTCTGCGGGGCTCCGACGACGGGACAAGTGTGCGTGCGCGCGCCGTGGTTCGAGTCGGTTCCAGGGATGCCAGATGTTTTTTTTTGAAAAATCTGTATCACAATTTTCAAAAATCTGTATCCTATACAAAATTTTGGAGAAAAATCTGTATCCCATACAAAAATAAAATGGCCCCTCTAGCTCAAAAATCTGTATTTCATTTAAAACGAAATCTGTACGGATGCTCAAAAATCTGTATAATACAGATAAATCTGTATACAGGTCGGACTCGATTATCCGGAGACTCGATTATCCGGAGACTCGATTATCCGGGGTTCGATTATCCGGAATTTTAGACTCGATTATCCGGAGTATTTTTTTATTGAGAATTTTTTATATTTTAATGCAGAAATTCGAAATCGTTTAATATTATAATACTATGCTGACCTGATTTTAGGAGGCCTCGATTGCGTTTTCTCCAGATATTGTCGATTTTCTGATCCGATTGTGTTAGCTTTTTTAACAAATAAAAGTGTTTTACATTCGGCATACCATTTAACAATCAATCTTAATATCAGTTGATATATTTTGAAATCATATACAAATTACATAACAAACAAATCTCCCGTTATATTTGATAAGGGTCAAACAATTTAAAATTTCGTTTCAGCGAAAAAAATGCAAAATTTGCGACTGTTTTCAAAATATAATTTACGGAATTTTTTGAAAACAAACGCCAATCCAGGAATTTTCCAAACAATGCCGTTAAAGATTCGAATATTACTGGTGGGATTCCTCTACAATTTTCAAGGAAAAATCCTACAGAGATTTTTTTAATGATGAACTCCCAGTACAGGCTTCCAGCACTTGAAATCATTCAAATAAGATGAATTCCTCTTGGTATCAATTGGTATTCCTCCAAGAACTCCTTATGGATTCTTTCAGTCCGCCTGGGATTTCTTCAGTAATGCTGCAGATTCTTCCTTTCCTTCTTTTACCTACAATACCACAAGGGTTTCCTCTATAAATTTCCTAAGAATTATTCTTGCGATTCTTGGAAAGATTTCTCCACGGCTTTTCTAAAGATTCCTCCAGAATTTTCTGTTGGTCGGTCGCGTGGTTTGACAGAGGCGTTTCGTTCGCGTTTTTTTTTTCGCTTGAATCGGCGCATGAAAATTTGATTCCGTTGTTGGTGCTACGCCTTCCGGCATAGATTTGAGTATGTTTGCCATAGTTTTGGTGGAATCTGTGCGCGTGTGAAGATAACGTAAAATTTGAAATTGACGTGAAGCGGTGGTCAAAGCGTTGAGTTTGAAGTGCATTTGTGTACAATGCCGTCGCAATCGGGAATTACGGTGGTGTTATAATTAAAAATGTGTAATAATACAAATGGTTGCAAAAACACTAGTTCCGAGAAGATGACAACGAAAAACGGAGCTTTGTGAAGAAAAATTAATAGTTATAAAGTGCATTTCTGACGCGCATGGTCTAGCGATGTTCGGTGATGATGTGCGACGGAGTTGAAAGGAAACGCATGACGACACCACGTTGGGTCATTTTTGTTTCGAGCTGGGATTGAAGGATGAATTTTTGAGAAAGCATAAAGAATGTTGGATTTGATTATCGGTTTAAGGTGAAACGGGACGCCGTGTTATTTTTCCTATCTTGCCTCTCTTTCTAACAATTTGCCTCGCGATTTTGAAGATGGTAATCTCGAGTTAAGGCTATGGATCGCCAATCCGGAGACGGCGGGTTCGATTCCCGTTCCGGTCGGGAAAATTTTCTCGACTTCCTGGGCATAGTGTATCATTGTACTTGCCTCACAATATACAAATTCATGCAATGGCAGGCAAAGAAAGCCCTTCAATTAATAACTGTGGAAGTGCTCAAAGAACACTAAGTTGAAGCGAGGCAGGCCAAGTCCCAGTGGGGACGTCGTGCCATAAAGAAGAAGAAGAAGAATCTCGAGTTCTATCGCACTGAAGATGTTGAAAACCAATCAGCATATGCACTGCAAGTGAGCATACACAATGATAGGTTTTTGTTGCAAAATATGAAGTAGAATCTGAGATTACCATCTTAGTAGCCACAGAGCAATGGCGGATATTTCCTCGACCGTCCCGTCCGCCCTTAATCGGGTGAGATCTTTCTGATTTTTATTGAAGTTCTTATAATATTTTGTTCATTAAACTTGACCATGCAATTAGGAGAGATCAGTAGTGTTTTTCGTTTCAGAGAGCGAGTTTAGGCGCTTAAGCCTAGGCAATAGGGCCAGGACACGGACCAAATACCTGTGTTCCATCCCAGGATTCCAAGGACCAAGGGGTGACATTAACCTTCTTAGTAACGTCATCCCCACCGATTTGTCACGTAGTTAGCTTTCTATACAAAACTGAGCGGTTGGTACGAGATGTCCCCGCTTAATGGTTTTATTGTATAATCAATAACGCTGCACAGTAGGCCTGGCCGCTTTAATGCTTGTAATGCATTTTCGATGTACTGCAAGCATTAATAATGACAAGAAAAATGGTAGAAGTAGTCGTTTCTATAATTTTCCAGGATTCTTTCAATGAATGGCTGTGTATGTGTAGACTAGACTAGACTAGACTATACTAGATTCCTCCAGAATTTTCTGTTGGTGAAGCATACGAAGTCCTTTAGGGAGGTAGTCCCAAAAGTACTGCTGGAATTTCTCCAAGGATTATTCTAGGAGCTCCTTTTCCTTGATTTTCTGTAGAAACTTGTGCTTGGATTTCTTCAGAGTTTCTTCCAAATATTCATCAGGATATTTTTAGGAATTTCTCCAGGAACTCCCAGATACCCGAGCAGGAGAGAATAGGTGTAGAATAATAAACTGAGGCATGCAAAACCTAAACGGTGCGTGTTCGATAATTCAATAATACCTCAAGCAGTCCTCAATACCAAACCAATAACTCG
Source organism: Aedes albopictus (assembly GCF_035046485.1). Taxonomy (NCBI): domain Eukaryota; kingdom Metazoa; phylum Arthropoda; class Insecta; order Diptera; family Culicidae; genus Aedes; species Aedes albopictus. The sequence goes on from NC_085136.1 coordinate 52,266,610, forward strand.
TTGAGGTATTTTTGTCGATGACTCAAAACCTTGTCTTGGTATGATATCTTATTCGTTCCTGCTCGGGTATAGACCTTCAGGATATTGTCCATGGTTTCCTCTGGATATTTTTCAAGAATTTTTTACAGAAATCTTCTTTGAATTTCAGTAATTCCGTAGTGATTCAGAAACTTCTTTTAAACTTCTCTAAGATTTCCTCCAGTGTTTTTTCTAGGGGCAAATCAAGGAATTCCTTTAAAGATTTCTACAAGGGTTCCTTTAGCGAGATTGTAATCGTTTTTGTATTAGGCGTGTTTTTGCGGAATTGACATCACCGCTCTCAGTATCACGTGTACACCATAGACTTAGCGTAGAAGCTCTTTCTGGGTTAGAATACTTTGTAATATAACCCGGAAAGGCAACGAAAACGAATGCACTCATTGATCTGAAACGGGAAATGTTATTTGTGAGAGCACCATTTTCTGAACCACTTTTTTTTCAGAGTGTTTAGAACTTTATTTTGGTACCTAATTTTTTTTTAAATCATCTTTTGACAGCTGGGCAACTGTTTGACAGATTCGCCCTGTACAAACTGCGACGAGAGGTGATTCGACAAATCACTCCCATACAAACTTCAAATAGATTTTTAAATAGGTTCTCGGACACCAAAATTCATGAAAATTTGAATTTCGGCTCTGTTTGACCTGCAGATTCAGAATATCGAATAATCTCAACATCGTTAAAGAAGCCAATTATTATAAGCTCCGAGAAGACTGTGTTTGCAGTAGGCATATCATGCTAACAAAAATTAGAAGATAAAATTGTTTCGCTATAAATAGCAAAAGTACATTTCTAATACTACAGTCCTATTCATCTATTCATTACATTTTTTTCTCGTTCATCAAAAATGACAAAAATCAACATAAACTACACCCCTTCACCATCCCCCTTTAACTGTATTGTTTCGTTTGATAGAATCAGAAGATTCAAAAAATTCAAAAAAAAATCTATGCCGATTTTGTCAGCCTAAAATACAATCAAGGTCCCACTGTGTACAATATTTTAAAGGAACGTCTATAACTTACGTCACGCTTTACGAGGAGAGAGGGAATTCAACATAGTGTAATGATCCATACAAAAACTTAGGGGTGTCATTAAAGCAGTACGACTAGGAGGAAATTTTTAAAAAAATATAAAAACTGTTACGTAATTTATGGACGCCCCCTAATTCAAATTTCTGACTACGTCATTGCTTCATGCACATAAAATAACAAAAACATATACTTTTCCATACGTTTCTAAATTAAAATTTAATATTTTTTTCGTGACTCGATTATCCGGAGAATTCGATTATCCGGAGTGAAATAAAAATCAATACTCCGGATAATCGAGTCCGACCTGTATATGGCATCCCTGGTCGGTTCCGAATTTTTCGCTTCCCATCGGCGCTAGTTTCCAATACACTTTTAGTTGGTAATAAATATTTTCTTTCATTTTTTGCATTTACACAAAAGAGTGAAAAATGTTAGTTCGGGTTCGCCGGTCGAGAAAAAATCCGGGCGCCGACAAGTGAGTCGCGTTCAGCGTATTTCTGTGTGGAATAGACTAAAGGTTTCTGCTTCCTAGTGGAGTGGAGACGCGCGATAGAATTTTCTTTTTGGCTAGTTCTTGCGTCGAAAAGTGGTCGGTTGTTAACGGCGGTTTGTGTATATTGATCCATTGTCAAACCATATCACCAACCATAGGTGACTCCCGGACTGACAATGTACCTTACCATACTAACAAAAAAATCCTTCCTGAGACAAACGTGGAGATGCAGCGAGTCGCGGTCTTTATAACAACGTTTGTCTTACTAACATTCCCTTCCATCCTCGATGACCGTAAGGACGTGGCCGGCGCCGTTATTGACCTTATTAAAGTTGAGAGCTCTCGACCTGTGTACATTGAGAATAGTAAGCTAGTCCCAAGCCCTATTCATTGGTTCCTTGTGCAATTTCGATTGCTCTGGTCAATCACGGAGTAGCAACTACGAATGACCGCACAATCTATGCTCATGCTCATGCTCACGCACTTGAGTCCACTAAACTAGCAGCAATTTATGATCGATTGAGGGCGAAAACCGGATAAAAATGGACGAAATGCCAGCATTTTGAAAATGAGTTGTCGGGGGTCGGGAACGTAAAGGTTAACACCTATGTGCCTGAGCCTCATTTTGCGCCCAATATCAAAACTTCAAAAATCTGATTCTCAGCCGTTTCTCAACGAAAGTTAATGAAATTTTGACAGTTGATCAAAAAATCATTCTAGTTTATGGAACTGGGATCATGGTTCCGGATTTTTCCGTTGTTCCGGATTAATGGCCGGGGGTACTGGGGTAGCCTCCTGAACAGATAGCGATGCAACCTATAACTCGCCTTCGAATATTAGCTTGTGGCATATCAAACTGCATGATTTTGCAAAACAGAAATTTCGGATACGCTGGCCACTTCTCCGGATGTTCCGGAAACCTGGTGCCCCCAGGAAAGTGGCCACTTTCTGACCGGTTCTGAAACCTAGCTTGCGACATATCAAACTTTATGATTTTGCAAAACAAGAGCATTGGGCCATGTTTCTAGAGATTTCGGATATACTGGTCACTTCTCCGGATGTTCCGGAAATCTGGTACCCCGAGCGAAGTGGCCACTTGCTGACCGGTTCTGAAACCGTTAAAGTAGCAATAATATGGAACGAACTCATCACTTCATATCATTCGGACATCTATTGAATTACATGCAACTGCTTTGTTATTATGATGACAATACTCTGCAACGGAACTCGAAATTACTTATCAGAACTTTCTTTGGCATTCCAGAAATGTTTCACATAATTTCTGTAGTCATTCAGTAGGTTTTTAGTTCACAACATTTTTTTTGTAGGAAGTGAACTGAATCGAAGAGACATACACTCGCAAACCGTTACCACTGGGGACAAACTCGTGTGAAAACCGGCAAGTTCACCAATGAAGCGAACGTTTGATTATTGTTTGCTTTAATTGTGATTTTATTAGGTCGGCCCCCGACCGGACGTTCCAACAAGCTGCTCCAACCCGGATGCAAGCAAGTGGTCGCGTGCTACGCGCAAAACCACCCTTGCACTACCGGAGAAGTGGTTATTGGTTCGAAAGAGTTGTTTGAAATTTAATTTTCAACTACCTAACGCCGTTCGTCCGTTCGCTCGGTCGTTGTTGTCGTCGTCATCGTGGTCGTCCAGCTAGTTGAGTTCCCGCGAAGCCATCGGAAATGGATTCCCCATCGTCTCATCGTATGCAGTTGGTATAGTCAGTCGTTCGTCCCGGCCCCGTCCGATGCTGCGATGCCCGCGCGCGTAACCTTAATTGGTGCTTTATTTAACGATAATGGTTTCAATTTAGTTCCACCCACCCACCAGCACACGGCAGATCATCCGGGACCACGACACCCCAGTGAGAGGGGGAACATAACTGGTTTTGATTGGATAAACGTATTATGGTGGTTATTGTTGGGACGGGGGTGGTCCGTTCTGGAATGTCGGAGATTAAATTATTGAGTTGTTTGGCCACGTTTTCCCTCGGGGTGCTGGATGTCCAGCTGCTGGGGGCCGGGACGACGACCGAGTATTAATATTATGACATTATTGTGTGATTGCGAGTGGATTTCAGTGTGCGTGTGTGCCATGAGGAAGTCTATTGTTCCGAGTTCCAGGATTGCGCCCGATGGCATGCAATTAAATTTATCTCATTCCGTGGTTCGATTTCTTCGGAAAGGTATGCAAAAAGTGGAAAATGGATCACATTTGAATCATAACACATTTAAAACACTGGGAGTTGTCCAACTTAATTTTTGGAGGACTTCCCAGTGAAGGTTCCCGAAAAATGTCCAGAAACATTCCCTCGAAGGTTTCTAGAAGACTTGCTAGAGAAATTTCCTGAGCAATTCTCTTATGATATATATATATTACGATTGTTGACTATTTTCGGTGAAAACTTATGAGTTTCCAGTGGAATCCCAAATGAAATTACTGGAAAAATACAAAAGAAATTCTTGACAAAACTCCCAGAGGATTTTTTGCAGAAATTCCTAGATGAACTGCTGGGGGAATGCCCAAAGAAATTCCTGGGGAAAATCCCAAAAAAAACAGAGGAGTTCACAGACAAATTCCCAGAGGAATTCCAAGAGGAATTTCCTGATGAATTTCTAAATGAATTCTATGAAAAATTCTCTGAAGAACGGTGCTGAAGGAATTTCTACATGAATTCCTTGGAAAAAGTTCCAGAGATAATTCTAGGGGGATTTCCAGATTAATTCCAGACGTATTTCTACTAAGACTTCCGGTGGATTTTCCGGTATAATCACCAGAATTATTTCCAAAGGAATTCCCAGATGAATTCCTGAAGGAATACTTTGAGGAATTCCTGAAAGAATTACTAAAGGAATTCCGGGAGGAATTCTGAGAAGAATTACTAGAGTGAATCCAAAGGAATCCCTGGTGAAAATTTATGGAAGAATTCTCAGAAATATTTCTAAAGGAATTCCTAGTGGAGCTCTTAGAAAAAATCCTGATAGAATTCCGTGAGAAACTCTTGAGAAAATTAAATAGAAAAAACAAACATTGCGGGCAGGCTTGTCCGCACTGAGCGCATGAAAATTCTGCTCTTTTGATTTACACCACCAAAACCATCGTATTTATGGAATCTTCCTATCTCACCTGATAGAAGGATGTCTGAATATCCTAAATGTCATTTCGAATTGTCAAAAAATCGCACCGCAGTGCCGCACTGAGCGTGCAAAGAGAAATTCACTGGGGTGAATTCACCCGGGTGAAATTCTCTTTGCGCGCACAGTGTGACACTACGGTGCAATTTTTTGACAGTTCAAAATGACATTTAGGATATTCAGACATCCTTCTATCAGGTGAGATAGGAAGATTCCATAAATATGATGGTTTTGGTGGTGTAAATCAAAAGAGCAGAATTTTCATGCACTCAGTGCGGACAAGCCTGATTGCGGGAGTAATTCCCAGAACCATCCCAGAAGGAATTCCTAGAATCTATCCAGAAGGTATTTCCAGAGCAATTCCCTGAGGATTTCCTGATGGATTTTCCAGAGGAATTCTTGGTGAAGCTCTCAAAGGAATTCATGAAGGAATTTCCAGATAAATTCCTAAGAGTGATACCCGAAGGAATTTCATAAGGAGATCAAAAAAAAATGTCTTGGAGTATTTTCCAGAGGAATTCTTGCTAGAATTTTTGGAGGAATACCTGATGGTATTCCCACAGGAATATCATTACCTCCTGATGGAAATTCAACAGGAATTATTGGTGGAATTCCCAGAGGAATTCACGGAGAAATTCTGAAGAAATAACTCCCTGGAGTGATTCCTAGAGGAATTATTGTTGGAATTCCCAGAGTTATTGTTGGTAGAACTCCTGAAGAAGTTCCTGATGGTATTTCCAGAGGAATTCCTGATGGAATTTCCTGAGGAAATGCTGGAGGAATTCCTAGAGAATTCTCACAAGATAATTTGGGAGAAATCAATGAGAAATTCACAGAGGTATTACTTGTTCAATTCCCAAAGAAATTCTCTGGCAATTCCCAGACGAATTCGCAGAGTTATTCCCAGAGGAATTCCTGGAGAAACTTTTGCAGGAATACCCTGAAGAAGTCCCTCAGGAACTCCAGGAGGAAATCCCACAAAAGTTCCTGATGGTATTCAAAACCCAAAAAAAGGAACCCTAAATCATTCCTGAAGGAATTTCCAAAGTTAATCTTGGTGGAATTCCCAGAGGAATTCAGGAAGGAATCCCCAAAGAAGTTAACATAGGAATTTCTGAAGAAATTCTTTATGGAATTCCCGAAGGAGTTTCTGGAGACATCCCCAAACCGATTCCCAGAGAAATTCCTAGAGGATCCCCCGGACGTAATTCACCAGACATTCCCAGAATTTCATTCTTGGAACAGTTTCTAGCGACAGTTCTAGTGGAAGATCCAGTCCAGATTCTTTAAATTCGTGGACGAAGTTCCAGAGGAGTTCCTAGAGCACTTCGTTGAGACATTCAAGGAAGAAATTCTAGGAAAATCCCACAGAAGTTCTTGAGAAAGTCTCAGATGAATTCCAGGAGAAATTACCAGAGATAATTTTCTAGGAATTACCAAAAGATTTCCGGGAAGTTCATCCAGAAGAAACTTAGAAGAAGATCTATTTATGAAGGAGTTTTTAGAGGAATATCCAGACAAATTTTTATAAAAATTTTCAGGCGATTTGGTGAAATTCTAAGAGGAATTCTAGGAGGAATTCTCTGAGGTATATTAGAGGTATCTATAAGAAAATTTTTACGCAAACCAATTTCTGAAGGATATCCCGGAAGAATTTCTAGTGGAATCCGCAGCGAAATACCTTGAGGAATTCGCAAAGGATTTCGTGGAAGAATTTTCAGAGCAATTTCTGAGGATATTCCCCGAAAAATTCTTGGAGAAAATCCCAGAAACACTTATAGAAAAATTGTAATTGGAAGTTCTCAAAAATAAAAATTCTGCAGGAATTCCCAAATTAATTCCCAGATTAACCCTCTATTATCCAATCCCTCCTCTAGACGGGGTATAGTTTGAGCATTTTTGTATTTTTTGTTTCGTGGAAAACCATTTTTTCTGTGTTTTTGGCTGATATTTAGGACTGTTCTGTATATCTCAAAATTTTAAAGCGTATTTACATTTTTTTAAAATCATTGAAAAATTGATGTTTTAGTCACCTTCTGGAAGCCATTGTTTATTTTGTATTGAATCGCTACAATTAACATATTTTATATTTTTCCCAAATCATTCTATCCTTGTTTAATAGTTTAAGGGAATTGAATACACTCTAAAGTTATTTTCCTCAACATTACACGGAAAATAAAATTTTCTCTGAAAAAAAATTAAAATAATAATATTTCAACAATAATCATAAAATCTCAAAATGTTTTCATCTCAAAAAATCCGTTCCCCAAAATGGCTTCCAGGAAAAATATAAAAGTGTGGGGATGTTCAAAAACAAAAATTAGAAAAATCAAAAACTGAAATTCACGAAATCGAGAATCAAAAAGAATCATCTTCCTAAACATGTTTAAATCGATTTTAGATGACGAAAAATGATATTTAGATCAAAATAAAAAATTTGGGCATTAGAGGGTTAATGTTCTTAAGAAATTATCAGAGGTGTTTTAAATAGTAGTTCTTGGAGAACTTCCAGAGCTTCTGGGAACAGAAAAAAATCGGAAAAAAATCCAGAGGTACTTCTGGAGGAATTTCCAGTGAACTAACTAGAGGAACTCACAAAGACATCCCTGCAGGCACTCCTTTAAGAGTTTTTGGATTGAATTCAGGAGGAATTCTCAGAGGATTTTTTGTAGTGGTTCTCAGAAGATTAGTGGAACTACTAAGGGAGTTCCTGGCAGCGTTCCCTGAAAAACTTCTGGGGGACCTTAAGAGGAACTACAAGAGAAATTCTTAGATGAATTTGTGGAGCAATTCTCAGGGAAATTCTTAGAAAAACCTATGATAAAGCTGTAGAAAAATCCCATGGAATGCCTGGAAGATCTCGCAGAGAATTCCTAAGAGAGTTCCTGAATGAATTACTCAAGTAGTTCCTGGTGGAATTCCAGTGGAATTTCTTCAGGAGATCACCGCAGTATTTCTGCAAGAATTTCCACAATAATTTCTGAAGAAAAGAACTCTAGAAGAATCTTTGGCTAAGTCTCTGAAGGAAATTGCTGGACGAATTCCCAGAGGAACTCGTAGAAAAAAAAATCTCGGAGGAATTCTTAGAGGAACTCCGCTAGTAATTTCAGAGAAAACTGCTAGACATATTCTTGAAGAGATTCCCGTGGGAATTTGTTGATAACTTTTTAGAAGTGTTGCCAATCCCAAGAATAAACGAGGAATTCTCGGAAAAACTTCTTAAAAATCTTTCAGAAAGAAAGCTCAGAGGTATTCCAGGAGTACCTCCCTGAGGAATTCAAGGACGAATTCCTTGAGAGAATCTTGGAAGAATATCCAGATCCAGATTACCTGTGGGACTTTCTAGCGGAAGGTGTCCCACCAAAGCTGGACTCAGGATGGGATTCGCTCGCTCATAGGCGTCTTGTTCCCTCAAGAATATTAATTTATTCAACTCGTGACATCAGAATCTGGATGGGCGATTATGTGCCTTTGGAATATTTGTTTTCCATTGCTGCTGCTTCCGTGTTCCTAAGCACTACCTTTGTTCATCAGAAGCGTACGCGTTTCTGTGAAAGCGGATGTTGCGTTTCCTCTGAGCTAGCACGCAACAAATTGCGGAAGCTGATGAAATTCCGAATGTTGTTATTCCACCTCCCACAGCTAGAGTCAGTCCCTTTGTGTGCGTTCTTATACTGAGAGAATTTCATACAAAGGAGGATATTCTTTTCAGATTTCATAAAGAAGATTCAAAAAGGGTTGAAAGGTTGGAAACTGAAAACATTGTTTTTGATTTAAAAAGTAAAGACTGAATCTTCACAAAACTGCTGGAAAACCAATAGGATAACTCTGATATAGGATAAATCTGTGTTTTTCGTGGTCAAATAAAACAGTTACACTTACAAAATTCAACGATTGAAATTATTAAATTTATAATTAGTATTTAAATTAAATTCGATCAGGAACATAAATCTCTTAGAAGAAACGATTTTCTTCAAGTATGCTTTGATTGGTTGATTTTTTCGGAATACTTTGATCTGAACACTTTTTATCCTTTACACTTTTTATATTTTTTTCGAAGACGACAATCTCGTATCTCATTTATTTTTGTACTTAGGGCCTTTTTTCTAGAAAAAAAAAACATATTTTGAAAATTAATGTAAACGCTTTTTACGATAAACCCCTTTTTCATTATTTCATCATTGGAAGATGAGAACAATATCTTTTGAACAAGCCTAAAACATTTGAAATCGGCTTGCGCCATTCTGAGGTATTGAGTTTCAAAAAAGCGCCGTTTTTTATAAGAAAACCATGGATAACTTTTTAAATTGAGGATATAGAACTTTGCCGTCTTCCCGTTGGCCGATTTTTCGGAATGTAGCACCAAATTAACCGCAATTTTACCGTATTATTTGCTATTAAAAGTGGTTCAGATCGGTCAAGGCGTTCCGAAGTTATGGCTATTTCAGTGATCAGGACCAGCACCGGTAGAACTGGCCGTATATAAAACTGAATCAAGCCCCATCAGGCGACACATCCAACTGCGGTGATTTTTGTAACCATGGTTGGCGAATGTTGTGCGGAAATCAACACTGGAGACGAGAAATTCCACGATGTCGGTCCAAAATTCAAGATGGCGGCTCCATATTCAAGATGGCGGCTGTTTAATGGTGTTGTAGGCTCTAAAATCATTGAATATGGGTATATTTGGTATGGGGAAGAAATCTGACTCCAAAATATACAGAATATACAAGATGGCTGCCTGAAAACCAAAATGACGGCTGCAAATTCAAGATGGTGGCTGTTTAATTGAGTTTTGGGCTCTAAAACCTAGCAATATGGGTATATTTGGTATGGGGAAGATGACCGGAGTCCAAAATGGCGACCAGAATATCCCAGATGGCACCGTGATAATCCGGCGGCTTGCTGGCTTGGACGCCGTGTGTGGGAGTTTATTTTCAGACCCACGTCCTTGAATTACGTCAGTGCTGCCAGCACGGCAGGAGTGTGCGGGATTAAGGGAAGAAGTATTTATGTACACTAATAATTCGTGAAGATGCGCCCAGCCTACTATGGGTCTGGTCTGTTGTGAATGTATGTACGACGAAGTGAGATCTTCTCGAGGTTTCCTTCGATTATACTTATTTACTTGTTGTTATCTCAACTCAAGCGTACAAGTGCTTCATACTGTTTGAATGATCATGAGAGATGAGTGTGGGAGGGCTGTTGGTGGTTTTATTGTGACGTACGATTTGCCGCGGTTGAAGGATTTTTTAGCTGAGATGAATGAATCTTATTTTTTTGAGTACTAGGTTCATAAGCTAGTCCCAGGTACAATTTGCACAGATAAAAAAATTCCGTGTAATTTTGTGCGTGAAAATACATGTACACTTGAACGGGTAAGCAAATTCAAGGCAATGCCATGCAGGGTTTCAGAGGGATTTCAATGCATTTCCGGAGGCTTTAGAAGGGTAACCGGGGAACCAGGGGGCTTCAGCGGCTTCCAACAGTGCCCCAGAAGGTTTTAGAGTGGTTTCAAGGTATTTTAGGGCGTTTTAGGGTATTTAAGATTCTTTTAAGGGGGACTTCAGAGGGTCTAAGGAGGCTTTTGGGATTTAACGTATTTGAAAGCATTTCAAATTAAGAAATTTCCGAGGGTTTCAGGGGACTTTCATGAAAACTTCAGAAAGAGAGGGATCTACGAAGGAGGTTTTAAGGCGTTTTAGTAGCTTTCAGAGAGCTTAGGTGGAGGTGAAATAAAGTCTACATAACATTCTGTGGAGTTTTCTGAGGGGTTTAAGGCGTTTTCAGAGGTTTCAGGGGATTTCAAAGGGGTTCTCGGGGTATAAGGGTTCTACAGCTGCTTTCAAGGGTACTCAGAAGGTTTCCGAAGGACATCGAGGCGTTTTAAAAAGTTTCGAGGTATTTTAGGGTCTTTTAGGCAGAATTCAGGGAGATTTCAGGGGGTTGCATGAGGCTTCAAGAACTTTCGGAAGAGCTTCAGAACAGTTTAAAAGTATTTCAAACCATTTCAGACGGTTCAAAGGAGGTTTCCAGCTGATCCAGGAACTTCAGTGACTTTCACGAAAGCTTCAGGGGAGTTGTAGGAGGGGCTTCAAAAGAGTTCAAAGTAAATTTATGGAGATCTCAGGTGAAGTTTAGGCTCAGATGAGAAGGCTTTCCAAGGTGTTTCGACTCGTTTCAAGGGCTTCAGTTGAGTTTAAACAAAGGCTGTGGGGTTCTCTGGGAGGTTTTCTTAGTGGTTTCAAGGTGTTTCAGTGGATTTTCAGAAGAGTTTAGAGAAAGTCTACTGGCTCATGAGTTTCTGGTTCAAAGCGTTTTAAGGCGTTTCATGGAATTTAAAAGGATTTAAGAAAAGTTGAGGAGAAGAATGCGGAGATCACAGGGGAGGTTTTCTGAAGAGTTTCACAGCGTCCCAAAGCGCTTCAGGTGGTTTAATACAGTTTAATAAAAGTGTGTGGGGCTCTCAGGGAGGTTTTCTTAGTGTTTTCACGGTATTTCAGTAGATTTCAGGAGCTTTCAGAAGAGCTTAAGCAAAGTTTACAGGAGGCCTCATGGGGGTTTCTGAGGGATTCAGGTCTTCATTAGAGTTTAAGAGAAGCCTTCGAAGCTCTCCTAAAATAACAGATGGCGGCTCCAAATTCAAGAGGGCGTCAGTTGGATAGAGTTTGGAGTATGGACTCCAAAAATGGTGACCAGAATATACAAGATGGTAGCCTAAAATCCAAGATGGCGGCCTAAAACCCAAATGGCGGCTCCTGATTCAAGATGGCAGCTGGTTAATAGAATTTTGGGCTCTAAAACCATGAAATATGGGTATATTTGTTATGGAGAAGACGTCCGGAGTCCAAAAATGGCGACCAGAATATCCAAGATGGCCCCGCAAAATAAAGGATTACGGCTCCCAATTTAAGATGGCGTCTGTTTAATGGAGTTTTAGACTCTAAAACAGTGAAATATGGGTTTATTTGGTATGGGGCAGAAGTCTGCTCTCCAAAAATGGCGACCAGAATATACGAGATGGCGACCTAAAATCCAAAATGGCGACCTAAAACCCAAGATGGTGGCTCAAAATTCAAGATGGCATCTGTTTAGTGGATTTTGAGGCTCTAAAACAATGAAATATGGGTACGTGGATGGGTATATTTTGTATTGGGACTCCAAAAATGGCGATCAGAATATCCAAGATGCCGGCCTGAAATCCAACATGGCGGCTGCATTATTCAAGATGGTGGCTGTTTAATTGAGTTTTGGGCTCTAAAACCATGCAATATGGGTATATTTGGTATGGGGAAGAAGTCTGGACTCCAAAAATAACGAATATCCAGGATGGCGCTCTAAAATGAAAGATGACCGCTCCAAATTCAAGATGGCGGCTCCAATTCCAAGACGGCGTCTGTTCAATATAGTTTTAGGCCTCTAAAACAATGACATATGGGTATATTGGGTATGGGGAAGAAGTCTGCACTCCAAAAATGGCGACCAGAATATACAAGATGGTGGCCTAAAATCCAAAATAGCGGCTGCATTATCCCTTTCGTGACGAACTAGCACAATTGTAAAATCTAAGATGGTGTCCCAATATTCAAAATGGCAGCTTTTTAATGGCGTTTTATGCTAATAAATCATTCAACATGAGTGTATTAGCGCATTTGCCCAAAACTACACGCGGCGAATCCCTGAGATAAGGAACAGCCGCGTTTTTTGGTCCCCTTTTACTCCATTCTTATGGGAGATAACATTGCGGCGTTTCCTCAAGTGCGGTTGTTCCTTTCCTCAGGGATTTGCCGCATGGAATTTCGTACAAATGCGCGTTTGGAACATTACAAAGGCCGCGCGGTGTATCATATTCAGAAAACCAGTCAATATTTGGTTTAGAGAGGACATCCGGAGTCCAAAAATAGCAGCCGGAATAATCAAGATGACGGTCCAGTATCCAAGATGGCGGCTGTTTATTGGAGTTTTAGGCTCTAAAACATTCAATATGAGTATACCTGATATGGAGAAGAAGTCTGAAGTCCAAAACTGGCGGCCAGAATTTTTAAGATGGCGAACTTGAATCCAAAATGACGGATCAAAATTCAAGGTTGCGGCTATTTTAAGATTTCAAGGCTCAAACATCCAAAAGTCAGTAAGATATGATAAATGGTACCATGGAATGGACTTTTGTTAAACGTATGAAAGCGCGATATTTATCAACATGTACTTGAGTTTTGTTTAAATTGATTTTCGAAGGCACGATAAAGGCGCCATTACCGCTAGTTGGATTAACTAGGGTTTTTATTCTTCAATCACTTAACCTAATTTACAGCTCTTTTGTCCACTAGGGCACTGCGTGAGCGATTCCAATTGGAAGTTGTACTTACAATTTGTACAGCGTCTAAATGTATTATATTCTAATTCTTCTATATCGCTGGTTGCCTTTGCGCTGCTATCGCTTTTTATCCTATCATGGTAGAATGATGAGCACGATGATGTTGATGTGTTGGCTGTTGGTTGTTTCTTTTCCCATTCGATTGGGGATCCATTATGAGTTGCCGTTCGCCGATGACCAAGTTTTCGGGTCCATTTGAGCCATGGGCTCAGAAGAGGGTCAGTGTCAGCTGCTCTCAGGGGGAAAAGAGCAACTGACGAAAGTGCCGGGGCTGGAATCGAACCCATCACCATCTGCTTATGGAGCAAACGTGTGGCCAATTGTACCACGAGCCCCGGCTACATCATACAGCTGTTATCGTTGTCAATATGCTGTCAAGAGTTGGAATGGCTCGTCGGACTGTTGGAGAGTTTTGGAGAAAAAATTGCCTTACCTGTAAAAATTCGGGAAGATAATCAAAGCAGCATACAAATTAACTTATGTAAATTTATTCGGTGCAGTTCGACCTAGTATGTTACACTATATTACAGTAAAACTCTCGGCAAAATTGAATTTTGTATCTTTGGATACCTTTATGCCCGTCGAGAAGCATAAAAACCCAATACAATTTTGATTACCGTTCTAGATAAATTGATATCTTCCGAAAAAGTTTGGAGCAACTTTGCAGTCGTAAAACAAAACCATTTTGGCTATCTATTCACCGTTTTCGACGATGTTTAAAGCTCCTTGATGGAAAGCCGTAAAGAAAAAAAAAAGAAACTCCAAATCTTGTCTACCGTCCCACACCGGCGACGACCGACCGTTCTTCGCGACAAAACTGTCATGTCCTTCTTTCCCTTCGAAGGTACCCAGAGAAAAAGAGAGTATTCGACCGCGTAAAAGTGGATTAAAAACGGTCACCGAAAGCATGCTCGACGCTCCGATTACGATGATGATGCGCTTATCTCTCGCCGGTGCTTGAGGGTGGTGGGCGTGCGGACAGAACTGACAACGCTGGATTACTGTGACCCGCCGCGGTCACCGAATCCGATGCAGTCAGCAAAGTGCATTCACTGCCTTTTTTGCGCTCGACTGATGGCAGGACTGTGAGACGGAGTAATCTTTTTCCCTAAAAGAATTATGAAGGAGGAATTTTTGCTTTACGGATGGAGGTTTGTTATTGAAATTCTTTTATTAATAGCAATGGGTCAGGTCACAGCAGACATGGGCAAAACACCAAACCGTGCCGCACCGGTGGCGTGTTTGCCCGTAAACACGCCACCGTGTGTGTTCATATCACCACCTTCGTTCAGTTTCTACTGATGAACACACAGTGCGACTGGCGAAACACTCGTGTCGGTGTTATAACTCGAGCCTCAGTTTCGGCTCCGTGTTTCAGTTTTGGTTGGGCACGGAGGCCGAGTGTTTCCGATTGTATGAAACACCAAAGTAGTGAGCTCGGCCACAGTGCATGGTAGCTTGGCTGCATCAGAGCCACTGGGTCAGAAGGGACGAGAAAGACACAAAAGGAGCCACCAAGTACTTTACTCTCGTCGTCGACCAACAGCATTTGCAACTGGTGCTGGAGAATGAACGGCACCGAGCGCTTGAACTCGCACGAGTGTTTTGCTAATCGGAAACACTCGGGCTCCGTGTTACCCGAAGCGTCAAACACCGTGCCCAGTGCCTGAGCACCACCACCGACACCGGTGTTGAGCCAGACACGGTGCGTGTTCGTTCTGAAACACGGAGTGCTAGGTGGTGGCTTGGCAACCACGGTGGTGTGTTTGAGCATCGACTCCTCGTGCAGTGCAGTGTTTGGACATGTCTGGGTCACAGTTGAAGAATTTTCCAAACAAATATCATAATGCAGAGCACAGTATCGAATGGACATCTGTCACGGATGGTCATCTTTTTTAGTTGGCCATCTTTCTCAGATGGTTATCTGTCTCAGATGGTCATCTGTCTCCAGTTGCCCATCTGTCCTAGTTGATCATCTGTCTCAGTTGGCCAACTATCTCAGATGGTCATCTGTTGTAGTTGACTACCTGTCTCGGTTGCCCATCTGTCTCAGTTGGCTATCTGTCTCAGTTGTTCATCTTTTTCTATTTGCCATCTGCTTGGTTGGCAATCTGTCTCAGTTGACATTTTTTTCAGTTGGTTATCTGCCTTAGTTGGCCATCTGTCGAAGTTGTTTATTTGTCTCAGTTTTCCGTCTGTCTCAGTTGATAATCTGTCTCTGTTTTCTATCTGTCTCAGTTCACCATCTGTCACAGTTCGCCATCTTTCTTAGCTGGTCAACTGTCTCAGTTGTCCATCTGTCTCAGTTGTCCATCTGTCTCAGATGGTGATCTGTTCTAGTTGGCTATCTGTCTCAGTTGTTCATCTTTTTCTATTTGTCATCTGTCCTGGTTGGTAATCTGTCCAGGTTTGCCATCTGTTTCAGTTGGCTATCTGTCTTAGTTGACTATCTGTTTCAAATGATCATCTGTTTGAGTTTACTATCTGATTCGGTTGATCAACTGTCTCAGTATGCCATATGTCTTGGTTGTTCTTCTATCTCAGTTGGCCATCAGTATCAGATGGTCATCTGTATTAGTTGACTATCTGTCTCGATTCCCCATCTGTCTCAGTTGTCATTCTGCCCCAATTGACCATCTATCCCGGTTGGCTATCTGTCTGTGTTGTTTATTACTCTCAGTTGGCCAGTTGATGTCTCAGTTGATCATGTGTCTCAGTTGATCATCTGTCTCAGTTACCCATCTGTCTCAGTTGGCCAACTGTCTCAGATGGTGATCTGTTCTAGTTGGCTATCTGTTTCAGATGTTCATCTCTTTCTGTTTGCCATCTGTATCGATTGGCAATCTGTCTCAGTTGGCAATCTGTTTCAATTGGCTATCTGCCTCAGTTGACCATCTGTTTCAGATGATCATCTGGCTGAGTTTACTATCTGACTCGGTTGGTCAACTGCCTCAGTTGGCTATCTGTCTAAGTTGTTCTTCTGTCTCCGTTTGCCGTCTGTATCAGATGGTCATTTTTATTAGTTGACTATCTGTCTCAGTTGATCATCTGTCTCACGTTGCCATCTACCTAGGTGAGTCATCTGTCTTAGATGGCCACCTGCTTTAATTGTCTATTTGCCCCAGTTGGTCATCTGTCTCAGCTAGCCAACTGTCTCAATTGGCTGACTGTCTCAGTTGTTAATCTGTCTCAATTTGTCGTTTGTCTCAAATGGTCATCTGTCTCAGTTGCCTACCTGTCTCTGTTGGCTATTCAGTTGATCATCTGTTTCAGTTTTCCATCTGTCTCGGTTTGCCATCTGTCTCAATAGATCATCTGTCTTAGTTGACTATCTGTCTCGGTTGCCCATCTATTTCAGTTTGCTTTCAGCCTCAGTTGGCCACCTGTCTCAGTTGTTTATCTGCCTCTATTTTCCATCTGTCTCAGCCACCTATCTGTCCCAGTTGGTCATCTCTCTCAGTTGGCCATCCGTCCCAGTTGATCATCTGTCTCAGTTTGCCATCAGTTACAGTTGGCCATCTGTCTCAGTTCACTATACAGTTCACTATCTGTCTCAGTTTACTGTCTGTCTCGGTTGGCCATTTGTCCTAGTTGGTCATCTGTCTCAATTGACTATCCTTTTCAGTTTTCCATCTGTCTCAGTCGGTCGTTTGTCGTTTGTTTTGGCCACTTTTAAGTTCTTACATTAAAAATTGACCCTTGAAAAAACCCTGTTCTTCAGTCGGAAGCCAAACACGGACAGATCACAATCATCACACAGACTCGTAAAAAGTAAACTATCTCAAACTGTGCCTCCACAAACTGCATCGAATTCCATTCGGGTGAGCGCCTTTCAGAGAACAGTTTTCTCACCATGCGCCCTAATCTTTGCACACAGAAGAGCACAGCGTGCGCCATTACAGTTTCGGACATTATCTTTTACGGTCGTCGCCGTGATGTATGCTAAATAGAATTCAGACATCGCCGGTTGCCACGAAACAGCTGGCACCCGTCCTGATACGATGCGATGCGATGTACCAAGTCTTCCCACTACTTGCTGGGCAGCATGATTCTTCATCCCGGTGTTGTTGGATTCCGGTATGTAGTTGAATCGAGATTGTAACAAATGCCCTCCCTCAGCCTCCTTCTCCGAAGGGTACCGTTGCGCCTCCGCCACTGGAAACTCGTATCTTGTGGATTATGGTGTGATGTAAAATTCAATTTCCACCGTCCGTCCGCGTCCAGAACGCCAGCCGGCACTTTTCGGGGGTAATGTGCCTCCTATTTCGGCTTCTTGCATTGTTTTCCGCCATTCGAAATTTACCAAGGGAAAAATGTGCTGGGTGTCCGTGGTTTCCAATCTACAGCCATCCGACCCAGGAAACAAACAGAGTCAAACGTATTCGAAAAGGCGTTTTTAAAACCACAATAAAACCAGACAAAGTTTTCAGGTTTTACGACGGTTCTCAGAACCTCTCCAAAGCTAATTGGACTTGAAGCTGTAGCATACTCGACGATTTCTACACCGGTCGAGACTTCAACAGGACTGGTGTTGCATGTAATCCATTTCCAGTTGGGAACCACTGCCCCTTGGGGTATTCAGATTACGAGCAGAGAAAGGCAATTTCGAACAGGTGTTTTCGAGGACACCGTCGACAAAATGAAGGCGTCGGTTTGAGGTTAGGTCATATGTCGTCGCCGTCCGAGCCCGGTGGTTTCAGTCGGTTCGACTTTCAACCTCCAGATAGACTGGGCAGCCAAATGGGAGCAACTTTGTAACTGGCAGCCTTTGGCGGTTTGGTGCATTATCGCGCCCGCCTTCGGCAGCGTGGGCCAATGCAAGGGTAAATATAAAGTTATGGATTTAATTTTCTGCTTCTTTGATTAAAAACGATACCGTCTGGTTGGTTTCGGGGTGGATCGAATTTCAGCGTCAAAAGGAGCAGAAAAAGATCGGAATCTATCGTCCACGGAAGAGAGAGGGGGTAATGATTTTGTGGGATTTTGGGCGCCAATCCATTGGAATGGATGACTCCGAAGGGAGGAGGCACCAGATGACCTCGATTAGGGTTTGTTTTTCCTTTTAACGGCAACGAAAGTTTTCCGTTGAATGTTTATGTCTATTCAGCGGTTCGATTTCAAAGGGCTAGGGAAACCCCCAAGCAACACACATGTTATAATAGAGTTACGACAGCGCAAGTTTTGGTTGTATAGAAGTTTATTTTACGTTATTTTAACACAATGTTAGAATTACGTAAAATAAACTTCTATACAACCAAAACTTGCGCTGTCGTAACTCTATTATAACATGTGTGTTGCTTGGGCCGTTTTTGAGAGTATATAGAAGACGCGTTTTGATTAATGCCGTACTACCAGTGTCAGCCAAAATCAAAGCTGATTACTCAAAGTGTCTAAAATTTGGCGTACGCTCTCCATGGAAATGACTTCAGCATTGCACTTATACCTATTTTTTTTATATTATTTATCCTATTCTGGATGTTGAATTCTTCAGATGCTTTCCATAATCTACGTAGACTAGTTTTTGGCTATTTTAGACCGCCCTTCTTCTCGTTTTTTTTTTTAAAGCGTAGACTTTGACTAGGACCACCCTTTCCTCCCAACAGTCTAGGCAGTTTATGGACGGCTCTTAAAGAATAGATAAAAAGAATAGTAAAACTTTCGATACATCTCTTTTTTTGTTGAGTTGTTGGAGGCACCTTAGAGCATAGGTTCCCAAACTTTCTGGCGCCAGACCCCTTTTGGCCAGCAGACGTACTTTCCCTGGGGGTGGGAGGTCGCGACCCTCAGTTTGGGAAACCATGCCTTAGATCATAATACGGGTGATTCAAAAAAAAAACACAGGAGCTTCTTTTAATGCCATGGCCAGTGGGTGTAATGAGGACGCTTAGTTCACAAGAACAGGTCTTGCTCCTGGGTATATGAGGGTTTCCAGAAAGTTCCAGGAGAGCCCTAAAAGGAGGTTTCGAGGGGCTTCTGGGGATTGCTTCAGGGCGTTTCTGTAGCCTTATAAAGGCGTTTCAAGGGGTTTCAGGGGCAGTTTCAGAGGTGTTTCGATGTTTTTGAGGGGCGCTACAATGTGTTTTCAGGGTCGGTAAACTAAAAACTACCTGAAGCCTCATAAAATGCTCAGGAAACCCTCATGATTTTTTTTATTTCTGAGTCTTCCTTAAACTCCTTCAAACCATCAAACGCACTTGACACTACTGGTCCCTTGGACTCCCTAAATCACCACTGAGAATCCCTGGAATACTCTCAAGTCCTCTAAAACGTCATTGAGACCTCCTAGAACCCCTTTGAAACCCCCAGAGGCCCTTTGAAAACTTCGTTTATCCCCTGACACCCTTTGTAATGCTCCTGATACCTCCGATACCCCCTGAAATCCCCTAGGACCCCTTTGAAATCTCGTGGGATCCCTTGAAAAGCCCCTGAGGCTCCCTGAAGCGCTTCTGGTACCTCTTGGCACCCTCTGAGGCCCTCTTAATTGCTCATAAGATCTCCAAGTACGCTCTCAAACCCCTTAGACCCCTAGAACGACTCTGACTATGGCCCAAACGACGCTAAGACTCCCTGAAGCGCCCTTGAAACTGCATGAAGCCCTTCCAAAACCTTCTGGGACACTCTTCAGCATTCCTGAGAACCCATGATACCTCCTAAGATCCCTTGAAATGCTGATGAGTTTTAGAGCTCCCTTCATACATCTCATTCTTCGTAACCAATGCTCTGAATGAGCTGAATTTTTTACTGAAACTCGTTTGTATCTTGTAATTCAAGTATACGTTGGGAAAGATTTTTTATTTTTTTTCTAATTAAAATAATAAATCTTCATGATTTTTTGAAAATTTTGCTAAAATTTAAGGATTTGTTTTTTATTTCTTTGTATTTGTGAATTTTAACCTAATGCTAATTCTTCACACAAAATTTAAGGAGATTTTCCTTTATACTCATCAAAAACTGCTCGGATTATCAAAACATATTGAATACAGATTTATATTCATGCAAACATATTGAAAACTGATTGTTTGCAACGCACGACACTTAAGTTTTAGTAAATTCTAGATTTTTTTTATCACTTTTGTTTTTGAATTTTTACTAATGCTAATTCTTCACACATTCGGGGCCGTGCACAAATTACGTCACGCTTTTTTATGAGGGGTGACGACCCTTACAAAAATATTGAGGTCCCATACAAAAAGTGTGACATAGGGGGGAAGGGGGGGGGGGTTGAAAAAGGTCCATTTTTGCGTGACCATAATTTGTGTATCACCCCTTTTCTAAAATGATTGAATTCGATTTTTAGGTTAAACTCTTAAACTGCTTCAAAATTTTTGGTCCGTGGTAGAAGTTAATGATTTCCGGTTTTTTTTATTGTAAACCAGTGTTACCATTTTTTTCCTGCAGAAAATTTTGCAGTCACACCTATAGAAACTATTGGAGAAAATTCTGTGGGAATGCTATGATGAATGATAGAAGTAATGAAAGATATTCATGGCGAAATCACTGAAGTAATTTTGAAATAATCCGTGGAGAAATTCCTGACTCCCAGGGAAGTTTTTTTTCATGGAAACTTTGGGGAAATTTCTGAAGTAATATTTAGAAATCATCGGAGAAATGTCTGTAAGAAATATTTTATAAGAAATCTGAGGAACGGTTTCTGAGAAATCCTTGTGTGAATTTTTGTTGAAGATTTTTGAAAGGAACCGTTGTAGAAATTTATGGAGGAAGGAATTCCTGAAGAAATCTCTGAAAACATCTCAAGGATTTTTTAGAACAATTTCTGAAGAAAACAGTGGAGAGTATTTTTGTTTAGTCCCAGGAGCATAATCTTAGGGAACCCCTGAAAGAAATTCCTAAAGTTTCCTTTGAAGGTTTTCTGAATGAATCGCTGGAGGAGTTTCTGATGGTCCTTGGGTGAAATCCGAGAATCCATGCAAGAATTTCTGAAGTGGATGGCGATTTCATTAAGAAACCCCAGGAGTATTTTTTGATAAAAGGTTTTCTAAAACAATGCTTGGAAAAATTTCTGAATTAATCGCTGGGAAAGTTCATCAGAGAATCAATTCGACACTTTCTTAAGAAATACTTGAAGAAAACTCTAGAGGAATTCTAGGACAAGTAGCTGCATCCTAGAAAAAAAAAACGAAGAAACCACTGAGGGAATGTTTCAGGTTTGGAATATTTTCTGGGTGCATTCCTGGATAAATTTATGAAGGAATCCGTTGAAAATTATTTTAATGCATTCCTGGAGAAATTTCTAAGGAACAAATTTGAAAGTAATCTAACAGAGAATTTCCTAATGAATCCTTCAAGAAATTTCTGGAGAAATTTCTAGATTCTTAAGGCGTCTCTAGATGAGGAATTTACAAAAAAAAAAACCTATATTGGAGGGAGCTTTGGAGGAATTCGTAAAGAACCGTTGGCCCTTGGAAGACTTTTTGAGAAAAAAAAAGAAATTGTCCAAGTTATCTTTGGAAGATTCTCGATAGGAATCTTTGCAGAAGTTTCTGAATGAATTTTTGAAAACAAAACAGAGAAACCTCAGGAATGGTTTCCAAAAAAAATCCTGGTCGGAATTTCTGAAAGAATTCATGGATTAATTTATGAGGTTTGCTACGAGAAATCTTTGAGAAATTTCATGAGGGACTTGTTAAGAATACTTTGTAGGACATTTTGAAGGACACTTCGTAAGAATTCCTGAAGAAACTTATCGAGGAATTTCTTATGTAAGACATAGAAGTTTTTTTAAGAATTTGTAGAAAATATTTGACTGTTGGAAATTTTTGAAGGATTTTCTTAAGGCACTATGGGGCAATTTTAAATCGAATCCATGATAGATTTTATAAAGAAATTCTAAAGGAAGAAAGATTTTCGAAAAAAAAAAAAATATATTTCTAGATAAATCTCTAGATATATTTCCCCAGAATATTTTCGGAAAGAATCCCTGGAGGAATTTCTTAAACAACCTCTGGAACCTTTGGTGAAAGTTATAAAGGAATCCATTGAAGATTTCGTACATGATTTGTGAACTGTTGAAAGACTTTCTGAAAAAAAAATCCCAGAAAGTTTTTCTGAAAAATCCATTAAAGGTTTTTCAAAATAATGCCAGGAGGAACGTTTGAAGGAACCCTCATAATATTATATTCAGGAATTCATGGATGGATCAGAAAATCAATACAAATTCTGATGGAAATCTTGGAGGAATTTCTAAAGAATCTCAAGCGATACGTAAAATACTTTACGCAAGATTTTACGAAAAAAAAATATTGAAGTTCTGTAGAAAAACCATAAGGAAATCCAAGCAAACCATAATAGATTTTACAAAAAAAAAAGCTAAAATTCTGCATTTATGCAAAAATCAGGGATGAATATTTCGATTAAATCCCTGAAAAGTTTTGCCTTTCTCGTACACTAAGTGTACTGGAAAGGCTATATGTTCACTCCAAAAATGACTTTTTGATAGAAGACCCGGAGGGTCGAGTCACATATACCAATCAACTCAGCTCGACGAATTGAGGTGATGTCTGTGTGTGTGTGTATGTGTGTATGTGTACGTACATAAAAACTCACATCACTTTTTGGCGGTAAACCATAACCGATTTTAATGACCGACGGTTCATTCGACGCGGAATCTGGTCCCATTGTTTCCTATTGAAAATGGATCGGATCAGTCCAGCGATTCCGGAGTTATGGCCATTTACGTGTTCCGGACCAGTACCCTTGGAAGGGGCCATATATAAAAATGTAACAAACACATACATGCGACACATCAAACTGCGGCATTTTGGACACCCCGATGAACAAGAAAACAGTCTCAGACCATATCTGAACCGGTTGTGTTCCGCAACCGGTTCCGGATGTCTCGCCGGAAGCGGCCAAATATTAAAGTGAACCAAATCCATGCATGCGACACATCAAACTGCGGCATTTTTGATAACCTGATGAGCAGTTAGCAAGAAAACAGTCTCAGACCATATCTGAACCGGTAGTGTTCCGGAACCGGTTCCGGGTGTCCCGTCGGAAGTGGTCAAATATAAAAGTGAACCAAATCCATGCATGCGACACATCAAATTGCGGCAATTTCGATAATCTGATGGACAGTTAGCAAGAAAACAGTCTCAGACCATATCTGAACCGGTTATGTTCCGGAACCGGTTCCGGATGTCCCGCAGGAAGTGGCCAAATATAAAAGTGAACCAAATCCATGCATGCGACACATCAAACTGCGGCATTTTCGATAACATGATGAGCAGCTAGCAAGAAAACAGTCTCAGACCATATCTGCACCGCTAGTGCTTCGGAACCGGTTCCGGGTGTTCCGCCGGAAGTGGCCGTATATAAAAGTTGAAACTTTTGAATACGGTACATCAATTCACGGCTTTTTTGACAACTTGGTGACCGGTTATTGAGGAAGTAGGCTAAGACCACATTATGGACTGTCAGTAGTGCTGAAACTAGTTCCGGGTTTGGTTGCAGGTGTCCCGCCGGAAGTGGTCAAACGCAAAATTTAACAAAACCCATGCAAGCTGCACATCAAATAGCGGAATTATAAAGGTGAACAAAATAAAAGTCAAAGCGATAAATCAAATTGTGGCTTTTTTGATAGCATGTAAACGTTGGGTAAGATTATAAGATTATATATGCAAGAGAACAAAATCGTGACCAAAGCTATCTCTTCAAATCACATTATTTCAGATTCCTGCAGTGTAAATGTATAGTAGGATGGATCATCGTTTTATGGAAAAAAATATAATTTAACCGCATCAACACCTTATACAGTTTTTCAATCTCCAATGCTGCAATCTCCTTATGCTTCTAAAATGAATGCTCATAATTTGGATGCGACTGGTTGAGCCCTCACTTTTCTTATTGCGATTGAAATTTGAATGGCAATGAAATTCAAGAATTTGAATGCATTTTTCTCGAAGGAAGGTCAAATTTTACATGAATCATGTTACCAATGATAATAAAATATAGCCTAAAGTGTGCTGAAATAAATATTGGCGAAGATCACCAAGTGATCTGTGATTCTAAATAAAGTTAACCTTCTTCATGCATTAGCTGACGCTCACCCCGCAACCGTAGTGGATGGAATGGGGTCATAATGACCCCAATACACGACTAGGGTTAAGGTGGTCAAGCAATCAACTGAGAGGTCTGATATTTTTCAGCCCTGTTTTGCTGTTGAACATAACATCGGAATATATATCATCAATAACTTTCGAAAACCGATGATGGCTTTGTTAAAATTGTTGCTTTTCTATATGAAGTGTTTACAGGGTTCAGGAACATTTTGGCTAACGTCGACGAAAAGTTCATGAGTACATATTCGACGAGAAAGGCACCATCACCACTTGGTGGAATAATCTGGGTTTTTTTTTGGAATTGTTTTCAGAAAGAGGATTTTTTCAGGAACTCCTTGAATGATTTTAACAAGAACTCTTCTAAAGACTCTTCATGTATTTTTTTAGAAATCAGTCATGTTGTTTTCTGTATTTCTTTGAAAAAAATCTCCAAGAATTTCTCCAGGGATTCTTTTAGAAACCCCTCCAGGAGTTCGGCATTTTTTCAAGAAATTTCTGAAAAGGTTCCTGTAGGATGTATTGCACAGGTTTGTCTAGGTATTTCTTTAGGGAATCCTACAAAAAAATGCAATTCCAATAGAACTTTTTTCACAGATTCTTGCAGGAATTCGTCCAGAGAATCTAGCAGAAATTCCGAAATTTCAGAAGCAGAAGAACTTAAGATTTTTTTTAGAAATTGTTGTTGATTTTCTTTCTGATATTCCTACAGGTAGGTATTCCTTATTATATTCCACCAGAAATTCTTCTCGAAATTATTCTTTGGAGTTTCTCCAGCAATTCCTCTAGAAAATTCTCAACAGATTCGTCTTGCAGTAATACAACGGCTTCTTCCAGAACTCCTCGAGGGATTGCTTCATAAATTCCATTTAGGATTTACTTAGACTAATCATAAGGGATTTTTTCATGATCCTTCAAGAATATCGGTTAATAATTCTCTCTGGAATTCCTTCAAAAATTACTCCAGCACTTAATCATAACAGTTCTCCGGAAATTCTGAGGAAATTTATACCTCCTATGGGTTCTCCAGTTCCTTCAGATATTCATTCAGAGATTTCTTCAAAAAAATCAAACGGACATTTATTCAGAAATAGGACCCATCCCTTCAGAAGTTTTACAATTTTTGTAGAAAAATTTCTCCAGAGGTATCTCCAGGAGTTCTTCAAAAGATTACTCCAGAAAATCACTTCAAAAATTCAGGTATCTCAAGTAGTTTGTCAAGAATTCTCCCTAAGATTCCTTTATGAATTTATCCAGAGGTTACTTCAGATATTGCTTCAGGGTATATTATCAAGGAATCCTTTCAGGAATTTTTCAAGAATTTCCTCTAGGAATCTCCTGGAATTATTCCAGTGATTGTTTAGTAAGGTTCTGCAAGGAATCCTTTAACATTTCTTCAGGGCATTTTTCAAAAATCCCTTCAGATATTTGCTGCGAAATTTGTGCAAGAATTTCCGAAAAAAAATTGTAGTTATAATAAAAAAAAAAACCTGGAGGAATGTTTGAAGCAACCCCACGAGTTATTATAGAAATTGTTGCAGAAATCACTGAAGGCATTTTGCAAGGAATTTTCTAAGGAATCTTTGGAAGAATATTCGATTTCCTAGGACAATTCCTGAAGAAATCCCTAGTAGAAATTTCGAAAAAAAAACTTTAAATACAGGAGGAGTCCCTGGAGTCATTTATGAAGGTATTCCAAAAGCAATCCATGCAAAATTACATGAAAGAATCCCTGAGGGAATTTCAGAGGAAATCTTCAGTAGAAGTCCTGTCGAAATAACCGGACGCATCCTTGGATGAATTTGCAGAAGGACTTATGGAGGTATTGTTGAAAAGTTCTTGAAAGAATTCCAGAAGGAATTTCTAAAGAAACTCCTGCAAGAATACCTGTAGAAACTCCTCGGGCAACCCTTAAATTAATTCGTTGAAATAATGTTGAGACAATAAAAAGAAATCTTGGAGAAGTCCTTTTCTGAAATTATTGAAGATTTTTCAAATGTTTTCCTGGATTGCATGTGTTTCTGAAAGAATATCTGTAGAATATTTGAAAAAATGCCTAGAAATTGTTTTGTTAAAAACTCCTAGTTAAATCTCTTCAAAAAATTCAAGGGTTGTTCCTGTAGAAATTCCTAGGTAATTTCTCAAAGAATTTCTTAAAGAATGTGTTGAGAAATTTCTAGAGATATCCATTGAGGAAATCTTGGAGGAATTTTTGGGAAAAAAATAATTGGGAAACTCACAGAGCAACTCCTGAAAGAATCTCTGTATAAATTTCTGCTGGGTTCTCTGGAGAAACTCCTGCTGGATTGAATGAAACTAATAATGCAAAAATTCTAGAGGAATTCCTTCAGAATTTTTGGGTGAATCCATGGAGAGATTGCTGGAGACGTTCCTGCGGAATCTCTGGAAAAGCCACAGAAGAATCTCCGGAGGAGATCGTAAAGAAATGCCTGTTTGAATTCCTGGAAGATTTCCTGAAGACATCACTAGAAGGTTTTCTAAAAGAATCTACTGAAGTAATCCCTGGTAAAGTTTCAGAAGGGATCTGTGGTAAACTTCCTGGAAGAAGAAATGTATGATTTTTCAAAGGAATATCTGAAGATAACCCTAAAGAAATTCTAAAAAGAATCCTTGGAAAAAATTCTGAAGAAACCGCTGGAGTAAATTCCTTGATATTTTTTTCAAGAAGTTTCTGGAGCGATTTTGAGGAGTTCAATGAAGATTTTTCAAAGATGCCAGTGGGAAAATTAATGGAGGAAGGAGATGGAGTGGAAAAAATCTAAAGAAATTTCTTGACGATTTTTTTAAGAAAATATTGGAGAAAATTTAACACACAGAGTCACAGGAGGATTATTTGAAGGAATTTCTAGAGGAATTGCCTAAAGATTTCTTCCAAGATTTTCTAAAGGAATCGCTGGAGGAATTTCTGATGTTTTCTTTTTAATTTTTATTTACGTGTATTTTCATTTAAAGCTAATTCAACACTTCTTATTTCTGATGGTCCCCAGATAAAATCCGGGAATCCAAGCAGGAATTTCTGAAGAAATTCATGGAAGCTGTTCTATGTGAATGCTTTGAGATTTCTAGATGGATTTCTCGAAGAATTTGTAAAGAATCTCCACAGGATTTCAGAAAAAAAATCATGGAGGAATTTATGAAGCAAAGCATACAAGATTTTCTAAAATAATCTCTTCTAATGAATAATAAGAATAGTTTGTGGAATTTCTGAAGGAACCATCGGAAGAATTACCACATCAATCAATGCAGCAACCCTTGTAGAAAATGTCCGTAATCCGCAAAAGAATTTCTGGGGTGATTTCTGGAGAAATCTTTTAGAAACAAAAAGCCGTGGAAGAATTTTTGAAGAGCAGGGGTTCTCAAACTTTTCCGGCTTGCGACCCTTGTTTGATTGTTATGGAAATTGGCGACCCACCAGAACATTTTTGCATCACACGAGCTGCATAGCTGCTTGGTACTAACAGTCGTCTATTTTCAGGCAAGAATGGCGCCTATTAGACTGCAACGTTGTGCTGAAATTCAGCAAAAAATTTGCTCAAATTCAGCAATTTATTTTGCTGATTTTTTTGTGCTGGTAGCGTTTTAAAAAATATTGATGCACGTCACGTTGCAGATCAATGTGAGGGAGAAGAGGGAAGTTATGATTGCAATCGCTTGCTTACTTCAGACCGTTCAGTCCTCTGCGTCTGCACAAGATCGTGCGAATGTCGGAGTGTTCTTGACGAATGGTTACTTTGACAGAGGGTTCATGCATTGGTGCGTAGATGCCAGACGTAAAGTGATATATTGTGTGTCAATTATTTCAAATTTATGCGGCACAGTTTGTTTGATTTTATAACGGCTTTTTCAACCTGTTTCTGGTTCTAGCTACGGTTATGAACATACGAATATACATGAACTCAAGAGGGAGAAAGTAAATAAAAATTAATAATTAGGAGGAGAGAGACGGGCCAGGGATTGAACCCAGGAACTTCTGCATATGAATCAGACGCAGTAGACACTTGACCACCAAACCCGTCTTTGATTTTCGGGAAGCTTTTCTGAAAGACTCCATAGAAGATTTAGTACAGGAATCCTTGAACAAATTTCGGAAAGAATTGTTAGAAAAATCCTGAAAAAATCATCATAAAAGCTTTTAAAAAGAATTCGTAGTAAATTACTCAAAATAGTTCCCGAAAGAATTTTTGCAATAAAATCTCTGTAGTTTTTTCTTAAGAAATTCATATTGAAGTCTCAAAAAATCAATGGAAATTCTGAACAATGGAGGAATTACAGAAAAAAACAAATCAAGTGATCCACGAAAGATTTAACGATAAATTCGGCTCCTTTTCTGGAAAAATTCTGATAGATACTATTCCAGGTTTTTGTATGAATCTATGAAACAATTTTCTGAGAAAATTTGTTTAAAAATTTAAACAAAAATCGCAACTTTCGTCTGAAGAAATCCCTGAAAATATCCTCAAATCCACTCTGAAGAGCTTTTGAAGGTATCTCTGGAGGGTTTTTATCAAGGAAAGAAAGGAATCCTTCGAGAATGTTCTACAGTTATCTCTGATGAAATTTCTGAAGCAACTCCTGGCAGAACTTCTGAAGGAACCCCTGGAACTCGCGAAGAGTTCCTGTAGGAAATTCGCAAGGAATCTCTGGATGCCATGTCCTCCTCTCCTCTTCTTGGCGTAACGTCCTCACTGGGACAAAGCCTGCTTCTCAGTTTAGTGTTCTATGAGCACTTCCACAGTTTTTAACTGAGAGCTTCCTCTGCCAATGACCATTTTGCATGTGTATATCGTGTGGCAGGCACGAAGATACTCTATGCCCAAGGAAGTCAAGGAAATTTCCTTTACGAAAAGATCCTGGACCGACCGGGAATCGAACCCGTCACCCTCAGCATGGTCATGCTGAATACCCGTGCGTTTACCGCCTCGACTATATGGGCCCTTATACGATGCCATGTATCCGTACTAGTACTAAACTAAACTAGTACTAAATTCTAGGGAAAATCTTAGCCTAATTTTTGGAGAACTTCCTTCCTAAATACTGTAAGTTGAAAACTATTTTTTTTAACTGAAGTTTATTCAGTTCATTCAGTCAGTAACTTGGAATAATCCCATTGACACCATTGGGATGTCAGGGTTCAATTTTCAGCTGGTACAATATTTGCTCATAATTATAATTTCCTGGACTCTCGATCAGAAGAAAATGCCTCATTAATGCAGCATTTTGTCATGCATATCTTAACCCATTATTAAATTCGCCACCACCAACCGAAGATACAGTTTGAACAAATTTACCCATCTGGTTTCGAATCACCAATATTCTTGGTCCCAAAAACCATCGGACCATAATTGGCCCAGTACTCCAACAGCGCCGATGGAACTCATCTTGGCGCCGGCCGCAATGTTCCAAAGAAAGAAAATTTCAAGTGGTTCTGGAACTTTCCAAATTCCATTAGTAACTTAAAAGTTTTAACTACGGTTCAACCGGCCACTCTCATTGCCCGGCTTCGCCCAGTTCATGTTGATTCCGAGCTGTTTTTTTTTCTTTTTCTTTTTCGGATGAGACCATGTGCGGTGGCACATAATAATGTCAGCTAATTTGATGCATCCATAGAATGCACAGAACTGATCATATTCAAGCTTAGAGTACATTATAGCTCAACTAATTGAAAGAAGTAAAATTTAAAATTATTTCAATGATGTGGTTTGTTTTCTCTGTCGATTGTTCCAAATGAAAAAAAAATAGAACAATTAATGGATCACGTTGGGAGCCACACTACGAACAAACAATAATGGAACCCTATAAATGTTCTAGCTGAGTTTTAACTTAGTCCTGCGAAAAATAAGAAGGAACCCTACAAATGCACAATAATACACAACCTGACAAATAGACACACACACACACACACACACACACACACACACACACACACACACACACACACACACACACACACACACACACACACACACACACACACACACACACACACACACACACACACACACACACACACACACACACACACACACACACACACACACACACACACACACACACACACACACACACACACACACACACACACACACACACACACACACACACACACACACACACACACACACACACACACACACACACACACACACACACACATAAAACATAAATGTGATATAATACAAATTCAACATACAATTTGGCCTGCTACCCTAATGGATAACAATTTACGATTACAGGATTACGAAGTTTTAATTCATTGGTTTTGGTCCATCAGTCAATCCTGGAATTGTGTTTTGTTTGCCTGATTGCATTCTTGTTAACATTCTTTGTTCTGTGTTCATAGCTTAATTTTGTCTAGGAAAACTAATCCTAATTGGCCATCTCGAAATGGGTTTCAATGCAAGACGGCTGTGTGTTGATGTTCCTGCTAGGGAACGGTTTGCCTGTCTTGCAGTCATTTGTTGCTAAAAATGACCTGAAAGTATGCCACCATTCCGGTTACTAGGGGCTGTCTCCCTCCTGCTCGATAGAAAGTCCTATAAATGCTCATTAAATTTATAAAATATTCACAAGTTAAAATCGGACATACAACAGAGAAATAAAACTGGCAACACTATCCAAGAACTTTTGATAATGGATATATCCTTGACTTACGTACTCATATGTAAAGTATCATTGGCAAAAAACAGTGGACGTCTCTAAAGTGGAATCCTTAAAAAAATATTAACCTGTAATGGTGCACGCTAGTCTTGTAATTGTGGCAAAACCTTTTTCCCCCCATCATAATAGCCATACCATCCAGCGGCAACAAAGCACACCGGAAGGAAAATCACATCATCGCAACTAACAACTGACTGGTTCGACAGCGGCGGGCGTGTGAATGCAATCATCTTCGCTGCTCGCTCACACGGGCACCACACCGCCATCGACGTCATCCTCAAGAGCAAACTCGAAAATCTCATTACAACTTTCGATCTCATTTGTTCGGTGCGGTGGCTGTGCCGTGCCACCGGATGGAAATGATCCAAGCTGGCTCCACCGGCCACTCACTAGGGGTAGTGGGTAAAACTTACTTAAATTTATTAAAAGTGGCTAAAACCAACCCAAGTGGAAGCCGAAGCCGGTTCCGCTTTTTTTTTTCTGTGCGGTTCTCGTGTGAAGTAGGAAAAATAGTCATCCCGAAGCGGAAATTAGGTCGCTAAAGCTATCGCTGACTGGCTGGCTGCATGCTGCTGGTCGGTCTGAAGTTTTGTCGCACTTATCTGCGACATCCGAACCACCAGTCGTAACAGTGGGAAAAGCCGAGGTCAAATTTGTTCGAGTATGAGAAACGCTGACGAAACGTTCGTCCGTAACGATTGAATTGTTTCATTTGACAGTCACTTGAAATGTTTCCATGTCAACATGCCGAATCCGTTTTGAAAAAGCCACACCGCGCTTTCATCCATCCATGGTCACAATCGAGGTAGGCACATCTTCTACGATCCGAACACTTGATTTTGATCCGTGCATCGTTACGCATATCAGCCTTATTAGTTTCGCCGGAAAACCATATTCTGGCGGTGTCTGCCAGAGCTTTTGTAAACTGTATCGAACGCTGGTTTAAAATCTGCAAATAATACTCTCGAAATTTGACTAGGATTAGTTTATTGGCCCTCAGGACTACCAACCTGGAAGTCGCCGCCAAAAACTCTTCAAAGAGTCTCATGTTGTCGCGTGTGCTGTTCAACAGACTAAGATCCTCTCTTTAGAAAGTCAACAGCACAATTGAAACGGAGCCCGTGGCGCAGTCGTCATACAGTGTCGGACAAAACAATAAGACCACCAGCCATTTTTCATACAAAATGGCCAAGTTTGACGATGTGCTGCTCGGTTTCTAGTGAACCGATTTGGCTGAAATTTTGGCAGTGCCCATGGAGTTACGTGAATTTCGTTTTGTATTTAATTGATTCAGTTCTGTTCACTACATCAAAAGTTACAGATATACGAAACGACAAAATAATAGGACCACTTTCAGATTGCCATGATCAAAGGATATATGAGTGTATCTGATACTTGATGATTGATAAACAAGTACTATAATTAAGGAAGCCATTTAAATATGGGGACATTTTTATTGAATTGACCACAAACAATCATCATGAAAATCTGGTGTTAGAATTTTGTCGCACCGTATATCTGTAACTTTGAAAGTAGTGAACAGAACTCAATCAATTCAATACAAATCAAAATTCCCATAATTCCAAGTCGGCTGTCAAAATTTCAGCCAAATCGGTTTACTAGAAATCGAGTACCATATCGTCAAACTTGGCCATTTTGTACGAAATAGGACCGCTGGTCTTATTGTTTTGTCCGACACTGTACGTTCGTTTCATAAGCGGATGGTCATGGATTCGATCCCAGCTTCGGTACTTATGTCAGTTGCTTTTCTCCCGAGAGCGGCTGTCACTGATCCTCTTCTGAGCTCATAGCTCTAACGGGCCCGGGTAATTGGATGGACCCTCAATCGGACTGGAAAATGAATTGCAGCCACATATCAACATCATCATGGGACCTCTTATTTTTCTGCTTTATTTCAACGATGTGCATCAGGCAATCAAGGTTCCTCGTTGGTCGTGCGCAGATGACCTCAAGCTTTTCCTAGAAATTCGATCCTCCTATGCTTGCAATCTACTCCAGCAACAGCTTCAATATTTTACGGATTGGTACGCTGTTCACCGTATGATTGTTAATCCTGCAAAGTGCTCGGTTAAAACGTTCTCGAGGAGGAAAAGACCGATACGTTTCAACTACCATCTTTCTGGTGCCGAAATAGGACGAGTGGATCACGTGAAGGATCTGTGAGTGATATTAGATACAAGCTTAACACTCAAACATCATGTCTCATATGTTGTGAGCAAGGCTTCACGAGTTCTCCGATTCACCATTAGAGCAGCTAAAAATGTCACTGGCTTATACTGTCTCAAATCATTATACTGTTCCCTGTCGCGTTCTATTTTAGAATACTGCTCCGAAGTTTGGAGTCCATCCTACAATAACGGTGTCGAGAGGCCTTAGGCGGTCAAACTATAGCATGTATGGAGCCGGAGTTGACATCCAAAGGGTCTTCAACCGCGTAGCCTCCTATTTTGACTTTAATACCCCTTGCCGCATTCTTCGCCGTAGTTTTTCCAGATATTTTAGCAGTTTCCGTTAGGTAGTTGTGTTTTTGTATTGGTTTTAATGTAATCTTGACTTGTGTAATTGTACCTTTAAGTATAACGAAGTTAATGTTAAAAAAAAAAGAAATAAGAAATAAGTCTAGGATAAGGTTAAACATTATTGGGGCTGTTGTATGCCTGATGATGTATCCAGAATAAATAAATCAGGACAACAAATAAGAAAATCATGCTCATCATTCTACCATGGTTAGAGTAGAATAGTGAGAGCTGCACATTGAGTAGTTCGATATAGTAGAATAGAATACATTGAGGCGCTGCACAAACTGTAAGTGCAGCTGTCAGATGTAATCGCTCTCCTAGTGCCCCAGTGGACACAATAGGTGTAAATTCAACACATTTTTAAAGTTTTTCCACGGACAAAACAGTCATCAGTGAATTTCATCCCCGGTGATTGTACTTGGCGAAAACTGGCGCATTCTTGTGCCGTGAGTCATCTGTGGTTGCGTGAAACCTACACATATTGTTCCTATGCATACTTTCCTGCGCTTCAGCATTCACACTCTCTTCGTCTTGCCGTTTCTTATTACAGTGGATTCGTTTCTCTTCTGCTCTTGCCATCCTGTTCCTCTCTCGGTTGGGTCATTCTTCTCATTTGTCACTTGTTGACACTCCTAGTCGAACCAACGAATGCGTTGACGTCGCCGAGCCGTTCCTATCACATTTTGAGCTGTTGTTGCCACTCTCTCTTAAAGGGTGTCTACGATGAAATTGACACACAGAAAATATTGCATAACTTTTGATTGCGTTCGCCAAAATAGCTATTTTTTTGACCATGAATCCATAAAATTTTCATTACAATCGGTTGAGTATTGGCGGAGATATCGTTGAAACAAGGGAATTGTCACTTGAGAATCTTGTGCAAACAAACATTTTGGAAAATATCACTTTTTTGCCGTTTCAATTCTGGCGCCAAAAGCACTGAACCGTTTTCAATGAAAATTTTTATGTACGTAAAGTATGTATGTAGAAGTAATTTGTCAAAGTTAAAGTTATAGCCATATATGTCGCACTATGCCACAATAAGCAGATGTGGTTTTTGGTATAGCGAAATTCAAGCTGCTCTTACTTTGAAAGTACTCAACAAAAATGGCTGAAATTTTCACTGTAAACAGTTTAACACTGTCAAAGTTTTATAAAAATCGGGACAGTGTTACCAGTTCTACAGTCAAAATAGTGCACGCGGAACTAAAAATGGTCCAAAAGTACCTAAAATTTACCTAGAAGCGATTGGAGCTTTGGATATTTACTACAAAAAGTGCTGAACCGATTTCGATCAAATTTTTACCACTTAATTGATACTATGTTAAGAATATCGAGTGAAATTTTCAAACGTTTTGATGAGGTAACAAGAAAGTTATAGCCTAAGCAATTTTTTAAAATAGGTGTCCAAATTTTCTGAAACCTCATTTTATGGTATCGACAATATCTGCGCCAATACTCAACCGATTTTTCTGAAAATTTTTTGGTATTAGCTACACATAATATACTATGTATTCATGGTCAAAAAATTAGCTATTTTGGCGAACGCAATCAAAAGTTATACAATATTTTCTGTGTGCCAAATTCATCGTGGACACCCTTTAAACAATTGATTTGACGTTGATCGGCTTTCACGAAAACCAGCGTAGTAATCGCGGACGAACAGCTCCTCAAGATATCTCTTCTCTTCAACCTTGCCCAGTGTCGGTGGCTTAACTGCTTCATCATCATCAACAATGTCAAACCTGTTACTAGGTGCTCCTTTGTTGTTATCTTTCAACAAATCTTTGAAGCGCTTCTTCTACCTTTTTGCCACCAAATTTCATTCCTGGTCATTGCACATGGCGGTCACTGGCGCATTCTTGTGCCGCGCACCATCGACAGTAGCATAAAACCATCACATGTCGTTCCTATCCATGCCCTTCTGCGCTTCAGCTATCACACTCTCTTCGTCCTGCCGTTTCTGATTGCAGCGAAATCCTTTCTTTTCAGGATTGGACACTCTGTGCCGCTTCCGATTAAGCTGAGTACCAGCCACTAGCATTTGACTTCTGGCGGCACACACTGGGGCAGAACGCTGTTATGGACAGACAAAACCTATAGTGCTCTGGATATCCATCCTAGAGGTTTGGTGTCTTCAGAGAAGTGTCTTGTAAGAGTTTTTTTTTTACTAAAATCTGGTTACACAATATTTGATCAAGACAAGTTGCAACTGATCTAGAGCAGTTATATCTTTTTATAGAAGCGTCCTAGAAGAAAACTTTCTTCTGCAAAGTTGTTCATTCTGCTGTTTTTGACATTTCTTGGGAAGACACTTATATCCTATAGTACTGGAAAAGTCGAAAAAATCGTCTGTTTTCCGGTAAGAAGATTAGAAAAAAAAATCGAACGTAAGGTTTGCAAAAAAATATAAGAAAAAGATTATTCCATAACAAAAACCTACACAATCATGGCAATTAGAGGTTTTTCTTATTAAAATAACAAAATCACTAAAATAAATGAAAATTAGCGATTGAGGCCAGTTTTTGGAACAGCTAATATGATGTAACATTATGTAAAAATAACTGATCTAGATCAGTTACAACTTATCTAGATCAAATATTGTGTAACCAAGCCTTAGTTAAAACTCTTATAAGACACTTCTCCGGAGACACTTCTCTGGAGACACCAATCCTCTGGGATGGATATCCAAAGCACTAGTGGTTTGTCTGTCCATAACAGCGTTCTGGCGTTCGATTTGGTAAAACGAAATATTTTGCATGAGTCGTTGATTTAGATGTTAATTGACCAATAGGAGGCAATCAGTGAAGTACTAGATTGAAAGTAGTGAGCTGGATTTTTGTATGGTGAGATGATCGATTCTCCATTTCTGCAATGAAATGGTGCAAACAGCGTGGGTTATATGATTTCTTGACTAATTTGATGCTCGTTGAGCAAAAGTTTGGGTAACAGTGTTGTTGTATTATTTATTTCTTGCAACTTCAACAACACAGTTACCCAAAATTTTGCTCAAACAGCATCAAATTAGGCAAGAAATCATATAACCCACGCTGTTTGCACGAATGGGTGACAAAACGTCGAATGCCAAAACGTCGAATGCCAGAACGTCGAATGCCAAAACATCGAAAGGACAAATCGTCGAAGGGACAAAACGTCGAAAGGACAAAATGTCGAAAAGTGTGTATGTGTTCACAGTTCAGCGTGGATTTTTTTTTGAAATTTTGTGTGAATTTAGATCAATCCTCTTGGTAGCCTGATACGGTAGATCCACCAAGATGGCAGGTAGACGAACTGATTAACGGGGACACACGAACATTGTCTCGTTATCTGGGGTCACTGCCCGAACGCTGAAGATCAGTGACTCATTTTGCACTCTGTAATGCTACAGTTGAAACCACTAGCTGAGAAAAGATTATTGCGAGGATACTTAGCATTGTTGCACTAGTACCATATTCTGTGAATACCGGATGAATTGCGGAGAAGGACAGCTAGTCAAAACCCCGCTATTTCAAGTAGAACTCCGGTTCTGAATGAGGAAGACATTCCCTCCCACCCCTAACGTTGGGATGGAAAGTACCGACAAGTCGTGCCGTAAACCAAACCAGGCGCCCTTGAAGGAACAATGCACCCAATGATCGCCATCGCCACCCTAAAGGTGCCAGAGATCCGGCAGACGATAGCTAGAGGCTTACATCGAAGCCACCCTGAAGGAAGCTGTAACGTAATGCTAAAAATTTGTGGAAGGAAATTTGTGACAGTGTGCCGCTCGCAGTGTTGCATTTGAACGCGATCAATTTGCGTTGAAGCTCAAAAACGGCACGCTGCGATCAAACATATTTGAACATTGTTCTGTTCAAAATTTGATCAAAAACTGCACCCGCAAAAACATGGCACCCTGGTACCTGGTAAACTTAAATGGTCATGTGTCTGCCATTTTTTCACAAATTCTAACAATCTTGGGTTGATTCAATTCAGAAAGTCACCCTCTATTGAGAGGAGGAACCAGTTCGGTCACCGAGGATTACCGGAAAATCCGGAGTTCGGTGCAGAATCTTAATGCCCGATGCCAAAATGTCCCACTTCATTGTGGCGCATATTTCCGCACAACAACGCATGTATGCAGTGCAGATGCGTCACAAAGTCCTAGGGCAGCACCTTGGTCAGGACGCACATAATATTTGATGACACATCCAAGCTCAGTTCATTTATGGCTCGCGTTTAGTTTAAATGCAACACTGGGTGCCAGTAGAAGGCGCTCCAAGAAGTAAGAGAAGAAAAGGCCGGGAAAGTCCGGGAATAAATAATGTTCCCTACCCGCGAAGAACTGGTCAAGAAACATGCCTACCCTGGTGGTGTTTCAGGAAGCCTCAGGAAGGCTCCCCTCTGAACTAGTTGGCAGATACAAGTGAAAGAATGAGTATCCTTTAAAAGAATAAAAAAATTCACTATTTGCTTAGATTACTCATTTTCGACGTTTTCGACGTTTTGTCCTTTCGACGTTTTGTCCCTTTCGACATTTTGGCATTCGACCTTTTGGCATTCGACGTTTTGGCATTCGACGTTTTGTCTTTCGACGTTTTGTCCCTAAACCCTGTTTGCACCATTTCATTGCAGAAATGGAGAATCGATCATCTCACCATACAACAATCCAGCTCACTACTTTCAATCTAGTACTTCACTGATTGCCTCCTATTAACCTTTTGATTACTTTAAAAAAATATTTCCTTGCCTAATGGCTTGCAGTCAA
This sequence comes from Aedes albopictus, assembly GCF_035046485.1. NCBI lineage: Eukaryota > Metazoa > Arthropoda > Insecta > Diptera > Culicidae > Aedes > Aedes albopictus. Next base: position 52,304,733 of record NC_085136.1, read on the forward strand.
AAAAGCCCAAAATCGCATATTTTGCCCTATAAATTGAGGTACAGCTCAAAATTGTGACGTGTTTGAGCAAATCTGAGCCCGGATTCGAATTCAGCGGCTCAAAATCCTTCGGAGACATATAAGTTTGCTCTTGAGACAGACAGAAAGTTAATTTTTGTTACGCTGTGTTATTTTATGGCCTACAACTATCATCCTTATTCTCCTAGAATCCCAAGTAACAATGAGAGCTGAATAACAGCTTCTTCAGCTAAAACTTTTAAAGTCAAGCTTGAAAGCCGTTTATTTATCCATTGTACAGCAATCATATTCATTGGGATGATTCGACGAATTACTACATTTTTCTATTTTTTTTTGGCATATTATTCATCAGACTTGAAAGTCTTCAATACGAGAATTCTTCAAAAAGTCTATCCAAGAAATCCTCCCGAATTTCCTACAGGAACTTCTCATAGAATTTTTTTCAAGATTTTTCGGAAAAGTCCCATTTTATTGCCTCTGAAGATTCATCCAGATTTTTTTTCAGATTCTCCCTGCAAGTTCGAGGATTATTTCGAAAATGTCTTCGAGTATTTCAACAAATGAACCTTGGGAAACTTTTTCTCTAGGGATGGCTTCGAGAATTTCTACTGGAACTTGCCCGAGAATTGGTCATTAAATTCCTTCAAAGATTTGTCCAGAAATTCCTCCAAATTTCCTCAGCAATATATTTGACGAGTCTTCAAGAACTCCTTTTGAGTCACCGTTGGTCTACTTGGTCGGCTTGATTTGTAGGTACGCTATTGTTTTCGCGTTCGGAATTTCTGGAATAGTTCCTGGAAGAATTCCTGGAAGAATTCCTGAAGAAATTCCTGGATGAATTCCTGTAGGTATCCCTGGAGGAATTCCTAAAGGAATCCCAGGAGGAATTCCTAGTGGAATTCTTGGAGGAGACCTTGGAGGAATTCCTGGAGGAATTCCTGGAGGGATCCCTGGATAAGTTCCTGGAGAAATTCCTCCTGGAATTCCTCCTGGAAAAATTCCTCCTGGAATTCCTCCTGGAATTCCTCCTGGAATTCCTCTTGGAATTCCTCCTGGAATTCTTCCTGGAATTCCTCCTGGAATTCCTCCTGGAATTCCTCCTGGAATTCCTCCTGGAATTCCTCCTGGAATTCCTCCTGGAATTCCTCCTGGAATTCCTCCTGGAATTCCTCCTGGAATTCCTCCTGGAATTCCTCCTGGAATTCCTCCTGGAATTCCTCCTGGAATTCCTCCTGGAATTCCTCCTAGAATTCCTCCTGGAATTCCTCCTGGAATTCCTCCTGGAATTTCTCCTGGAATTCCTCCTGGAATTCCTCCTGGAATTCCTCCTGGAATTCCTCTTGGAATTCCTCCTGGAATTCTTCCTGGAATTCCTCCTGGAATTCCTCCTGGAATTCCTCCTGGAATTCCTCCTGGAATTCCTCCTGGAATTCCTCCTGGAATTCCTCCTGGAATTCCTCCTGGAATTCCTCCTGGAATTCCTCCTGGAATTCCTCCTGGAATTCCTCCTGGAATTCCTCCTGGAATTCCTCCTGGAATTCCTCCTGGAATTCCTCCTGGAATTCCTCCTGGAATTCCTCCTGGAATTCCTCCTGGAATTCCTCCTGGAATTCCTCCTGGAATTCCTCCTGGAATTCCTCCTGGAATTCCTCCTGGAATTCCTCCTGGAATTCCTCCTGGAATTCCTCCTGGAATTCCTCCTGGAATTCCTCCTGGAATTCCTCCTGGAATTCCTCCTGAAATTCCTCGTGGAATTCCTCCTGAAATTCCTCCTGGAATTCCTCCAGGAATTCCTCCTGGAATTCTTCCAGGAATTCCTCCTGGAATTCCTCCAGGAATTCCTCCTGCAATTCCTCCAGGAATTCCTCCTGGAATTCCTCCTGGAATTCCTCCTGGAATTCCTCCTGGAATTCCTCCTGGAATTCCTCCTGGAATTCCTCCTGGAATTCCTTCTGGAATTTCTCCTGAAATTCCTCCTAAAATTCCTCCTGAAATTCCTCCTGGAATTTTTCCTAAAATTCCTCCAGAAATTCCTCCTGAAATTCCTCCAGAAATTCCTCCTGGAATTCTTCCAGGAATTCCTCCTGGAATTCTTCCAGGAATTCCTCCTGGAATTCCTCCAGGATTTCCTCCTGGAATTCCTCCTTTAAAAGTTTTAAAAGTTTTAGCTGAAGAAGCTGTTATTCAGCTCTCATTGTTACTTGGGATTCTAGAAGAATTCCTCCTGGAATTCCTCCTGGATATCCTCGTGGAATTCCTACTGAAATTGGGTTTTTAAATATTGAAAAAAGTATAGATTTTTTAATTTTATACGAAAGAGCACATTTTTCTGAGCCTCCTGGTATTCCTCCTGGAATTCCTCCTGAAATTCCTCCTAGAATTCCTCCTGAAATTCCTCCTGAAATTCCTCCAGGAATTCCTCCTGGAATTCCTCCAGGAATTCCTCCTGGAATTCCTCCAGGAATTCCTCCAGGAACTCCTCCAGGAATTCCTCCTGGAATTCCTCCAGGAATTCCTCCTGGAATTCCTTCTGGAATTCCTCCTGGAATTCCTCCTGGAATTCCTCGCGGAATTCCTCCTGAAATTCCTCCAGGAATTCCTCCTGGAATTCCTCCTGGAATTCCTCCTGGAATTCCTCCTGGAATTCCTCCTGGAATTCCTCCTGGAATTCCTCCTGGAATTCCTCCCGGAATTCCTCCTGGAGTTCCTCCTGGAATTCCTCCTGGAATTCCTCCTGGAATTCTTCCTGAAATTCCTCCAGGAATTCCTCCTGGAATTCCTCCAGAAATTCCTCCTGGAATTCTTCCAGGAATTCCTCCTGGAATTCCTCCTTTAAAAGTTTTAAAAGTTTTAGCTGAAGAAGCTGTTATTAAGCTCTCATTGTTACTTCGGATTCTAGGAGAATTCCTCCTGGAATTCCCCCAGGAATTCCTCCTGGAATTCCTCCTGGATATCCTCGTGGAATTCCTCCTGAAATTGGGTTTTTAAATATTGAAAAAAAGTATAGATTTTTTAATTTTATACGAAAGAGTACATTTTTCTGAGCCTTCTAAAATTCCTCCTGGAATTCCTCCTGAAATTCCTCCTGGAATTCCTCCTGGAATTCCTCCTGGAATTCCTCCAGGAATTCCTCCTGGAATTCCTCCTGGAATTCCTCCTGGAATTCCTCCTGGAATTCCTCCTGGAATTCCTCCTAGAATTTCTCCAGGAATTCCTCCTGGAATTCCTCCAGGAATTCCTCCTGGAATTCCTCCAGGAATTCCTCCTGGAATTCCTCCAGGAATTCCTCCTGGAATTCCTCCAGGAATTCCTCCTGGAATTCCTCCAGGAATTCCTCCTGGAATTCCACCAGGAATTCCTCCTGGAATTCCTCCAGGAATTCCTCCTGGAATTCCTCCAGGAATTCCTCCTGGAATTCCTCCAGGAATTCCTCCTGGAATTCCTCCAGGAATTCCTCCAGGAATTCCTCCGGGAATTCCTCCAGGAATTCCTCCTGGAATCCCTCCAGGAATTCCTCCTGGAGTTCCTCCAGGAATTCCTCCTGGAGTTCCTCCAGGAATTCCTCCTGGAATTCCTCCAGGAATTCCTCCTGGAATTCCTCCAGGAATTCCTCCTGGAATTCCTCCAGGAATTCCTCCTGGAATTCCTCCAGGAATTCCTCCTGGAATTCCTCCAGGAATTCCTCCTGGAATTCCTCCAGGAATTCCTCCTGGAATTCCTCCAGGAATTCCTCCTGGAATTCCTCCAGGAATTCCTCCTGGAATTCCTCCAGGAATTCCTCCTGGAATTCCTCCAGGAATTCCTCCTGGAATTCCTCCAGGTTTGTAAAAAACCTCTAATTTCCATGATTGTGTAGGTTTTTGTTATGGAATAATCTTTTTCTTATATACTTTTGCAAACCTTACGTTCGATTTTTTTTCTATTTTTCCTACCGGAAAATATTGAATTCCTCCAGGAATTCCTCCAGGAACTCCTCCTTGAATTCCTCCAGGAATTCCTCCTGGAATTCCTCCAGGAATTCCTCCTGGAATTCCTCCAGGAATTCCTCCTGGAATTCCTCCAGGAATTCCTCCTGGAATTCCTCCAGGAATTCCTCCTGGAATTCCTCCAGGAATTCCTCCTGGAATTCCTCCAGGAATTCCTCCTGGAATTCCTTCAGGAATTCCTCCTGGAATTCCTTCAGGAATTCCTCCTGGAATTCCTCCAGGAATTCCTCCTGGAATTCCTCCAGGAATTCCTCCTGGAATTCCTCCAGGAATTCCTCCTGGAATTCCTCCAGGAATTCCTCCTGGAATTCCTCCAGGAATTCCTCCTGGAATTCCTCCAAGAATTCCTCCTGGAATTCCTCCAGGAATTCCTCCTGGAATTCCTCCAGGAATTCCTCCTGGAATTCCTCCAGGAATTCCTCCTGGAATTCCTCCAGGAATTCCTCCAGGAATTCCTCCAGGAATTCCTCCTGGAATTCCTCCAGGAATTCCTCCTGGAATTCCTCCAGGAATTCCTCCTGGAATTCCTCCAGGAATTCCTCCTGGAATTCCTCCAGGAATTCCTCCTAGAATTCCTCCAGGAATTCCTCCTGGAATTCCTCCAAGAATTCCTCCTGGAATTCCTCCAGGAATTCCTCCTGGAATTCCTCCAGGAATTCCTCCTGGAATTCCTCCAGGAATTCCTCCTGGAATTCCTCCAGGAATTCCTCCTGGAATTCCTCCAGGAATTCCTCCTGGAATTCCTCCAGGAATTCCTCCTGGAATTCCTCCAGGAATTCCTCCTGGAATTCCTCCAGGAATTCCTCCTGGAATTCCTCCAGGAATTCCTCCTGGAATTCCTCCAGGAATTACTCCTGGTATTCCTCCAGGAATTCCTCCTGGAATTCCTCCAGGAATTCCTCCTGGAATTCCTCCAGGAATTCCTCCTGGAATTCCTCCAGGAATTCCTCCTGGAATTCCTCCAGGAATTCCTCCTGGAATTCCTCCAGGAATTCCTCCTGGAATTCCTCCAGGAATTCCTCCTGGAATTCCTCCAGGAATTCCTCCTGGAATTCCTCCAGGAACTCCTCCTTGAATTCCTCCAGGAATTCCTCCTGGAATTCCTCCAGGAATTCCTCCTGGAATTCCTCCAGGAATTCCTCCAGGAATTCCTCCAGGAATTCCTCCTGGAATTCCTCCAGGAATTCCTCCTGGAATTCCTCCAGGAATTCCTCCTGGAATTCCTCCAGGAATTCCTCCTGGAATTCCTCCAGGAATTCCTCCTGGAATTCCTCCAGGAATTCCTCCTGGAATTCCACCAGGAATTCCTCCTGGAATTCCTCCTGGAATTCCTCCAGGAATTCCTCCTGGAATTCCTCCAGGAATTCCTCCAGGAATTCCTCCTGGAATTCCTCCAGGAATTCCTCCTGGAATTCCTCCAGGAATTCCTCCTGAAGGAATTCCTCCAGGAATTCCTCCTGGAATTCCTCCTGGAATTCCTCCAGGAATTCCTCCTGGAATTCCTCTAGGAATTCCTCCTGAAGGAATTCCTTCAGGAATTCCTCCTGAAGGAATTCCTGGATAATTTCCTGGAGAATTTCCTGGAGCAATTCCAGGAATCCAGGAGGAATTCCAGGAGGAATTTCTGAAGGAATTTCTGGAGCAATTCCTGGAGATTTTGCTTAAGATATATCCGAAATAAATTCTGGAGGAATACCTGGATGAATTTTTGGAGAAGTTCAAGTAGAAGTTTCTGGAAAAATTCCTAGAGGAATTCCTGGAAAAAAATCTGGAAGAATTCCTGGAAGAAATCATAGAGATATTCCTGGAGGAATTTTTTCTAGAAATTCCTGCAGATTTTGCTGGAGAAATTCTTTCAGGAACTCCTGAAGTTATTTTTGGAGAAATTCCTGGAAATATTCTTGGAAAAATTTCTGGAGGAATTCGTGGAGAAATTCCTGGAAAAAATCCTTGAGAAATTTCTGGAGATGTTGCTGGAGGAATTCTTGAAAAAAATCCTGCAGGAATTCCTGAAGAAATTCCTGGAAGAATTCCTGAAGAAATTCCTCAAGGAATTTCTGGAAGAATTCGTGGAGGAACTCCTGGAGGAATTCTTAGAGAAATTCCTGGAGAAATTTCTGGAAATTTCGGGAGGAACTCCTCAAGGAGATCATGGAGGAATTCCTGAAGGAGTACCTGGGGTAATGGTGAAGGAATTCCTGGAGATTTTCTGGAGAAATTCCTGGAAAAATTTTTGGGAAAAATCCTGAAGAAATTGCTGGAGGAATTCTGTACGGAATTCCTGGAGGAATTCTCAACGAAATTCCAGCTGGAATTCCTGGAAGAATTCTTGGAGGAACTCCTGTTAGAATTGTTGGACGAATTCCTGGTGAATTTGCTGAAGAAATTCCTTGGTACTGAATAACAGTTGAATTGTTTGTGTTTTGTTTACACAAATTTAGAGAATCTGTTGTGTCCGAAGTCACGGAATAGGAAATAATTTCTTTTATTTCTAAAAATATGATTGATTTTATGCTTCTTATTTAACAACCTCATATCCACGAATATTTTTCCCGATTTCTTCCCACTGTGCACGGGAATGACGCGCATATCCCCATGTACGAGATGAGAAGAAAAAGTTTCCTAATTGAATGTTGGTGAATTTTCATTTCAATTAGTGGAGTTCTTGCAGTTTTTCTCAACGAGTTTGGCACGACATTCCCGTACCTACATGTTGAGTGGATGCTTGTCACAGGTAGCCTTAGGCCAGGCTTTTGCAGAATTATCACATTCCTCCTTCAAACTTCCGGTGTACACTAGAAAAGGTTGGCCGCTTCCATCTGCCTGCAGTATGCAAAGCAATTCATCAACCGGTGCGCGGTGATGTCGAGTTGTCCAACAAAGTTTGTGTAGCTACAATGTTTTTTTTTGCTCCTCATGATTGAAATCCAATCCCACTAGTATGTAAATCCTCGGGAATATGGAATCCTCATCTGGACCGAGCAGACGAGAAACATTCGAGTGCAATGACTGGCTGCGACCCTTGGCCGTGGTTCATACCAAATCTGGGCCACGCCGCTATCGCTCATGAAAGCATAACACGAAAGCACCGCCGCCATGCTGTCTGAATTTTTAATCTCCTTATGGCGGGCAACGCTCCTTTGGGTATGGTGTTCGATCGCTAGCAAAAATTTTATGCTATGAGCTCTTGAATAATCCAGAATACCAAGACCAGAGTCGATTACAGTAACAGTGAACCCAGATTCTACGTATTTCACTATCAAAAAAAGTCACTTTTCCATACGAAAAAAAAATCTCAACAAAAAAAACTCCCATTCCCAAAAAGGATAGCGAAACCCCTTCTTAAAGCCATCTCATCAAGCCGTCGAGTAATTAACCACTCTCGGAGCTGCTCACACACACACACACACACAAGAGCCCAAGAGGCGACAACGACAACTACGACGACGAGATGAGGATGAGACCGTTGCTACTGAAAGGAGACAGACAGCCAGAGTGGCAAAAGAAGTGGCACGAAAAAATAATCAAGAAAACCCTTGATGCTCCGTGTGCCATGCCTTCTGGGGCGGGTGGATGCCGCCTTTCAAGCGTCACATTTGGTGCTCCTTTTTTCCCTCTCAAGAGGTCATTAGTTCTTTATGGCTCTCGTACCCTCCGTTCGTGCCGTGCAGCGAAGACTCCCTCCCCCCAGGGAGGGTCCTTCAGAACCGTTTCGCGTGTCTTGCTCTTGCGGAGTACTGATTTTTCACTGGCATGAGAATCTCGAAACATGTCTCACTTACGGCAGAAAGGAGTATACGTTATTGGGTCCTGGGCTAAGTGAGGGTGCTGCTATAGAGAAACTCTCAAACATTCGTTTGAACTTAGGCGAATTTATTCCATAAAGTTAAAACACATATACGATCAAAATTCCATCGTTATCATTTTTATCAAAAAACTTCTCTCATGCAATCCTCAGAGAATCCTCAAGAAACTCCAGATTTTTTCAGGAATTTCTCAAAAAAAAAAAAAACCCTCAGGGAATTGTCAAGAAATTTCCTCAGGAAATCCTCGAGAAATTTCCTCAGAGATTTCCCAATGAATTTCCTCAAATAGTTCTCAAGAACTTTCCCGAGAGAATCCCTTAGGAGTTTCTCAGATATCGAACAAAAATTCGTCAGGGGCTCAACAAGAAAATCCCTCTGGGATTTTTAATGGAACTTCCTCAGGGATTTCTCATGAAATTTGCTCATGAATTAGTCAAGTAATTTCCTCAAGGATTTACACAAGGGATTCCTCAGGGAATCCTCAAAAACATTTCTTAGAGAATCCTAAAAGAATTCCCTCTCAGAATCCTCCAGAAATTCTCTCAAGTATTACTCATGAATTTCTCAAAAAGTTTCCTCAGAGTTCAATCAAGGAATTTACTACGGGATCCCTGAAGAAATTTTCTTCAGAGAATCCTCAAGAAATATCCTCTGGGATTTCTCATGGACCTTCTTCAGGAATTCCTTAGGAAATTTCCTCAGAGATGACTCAAAAATTTACCTCATAGAATCTTCAAAGGATTTCTCAACGAATTTCTCCAGAATATCCTTATGAACTTTCGATTTACTTAAGAAAATTTCTCAAAGAATCATGAAGAAGTTCCCTTAGGGAAGCCTCAATAAATTTCCGCAAAGATTCGTCAAGAAATTTCTTCAGGGAATTCTCAAGGATAAATCAAAGGACTTCCTCAGGGATTCCATATGGAATTTCTCACGAGTTCCTCAAGACTTCTTCAAGAATTTCCATTTGAGCTTCCATAAAGAATTACTTTGCGGAATCTTAGATATCAAAGGTTCCTCAAGAAGTTTCCCCAGGGATTCCTCAAGAAATTTCCTCAGAGGATTCTCAAGAAATTTCCTCAGGGATTTCTCAGAGAATCTCCTCAGGGATTCATCAGAGAATCTCCTTAGGGATTTCTCTTGAACTTTCCTCAGGAATACCTCAAGAACTTTTCTGTGATAACCCTTGAGGAATTCTGTCAGGGATTCGTCAAGAAATTTCCTTGAAGATTTCTCTAAGAACTTTCTCATAGATTTCTTATTAAATTTCCTGAATAATTACTCTAGGAACTCCTCAGGGATTCCTCAAGAATATTCTTACCTAATCCTCAAAGAATTCCTTCACGGAATCCTCGAGAAATCCTCTTAAGAATAACTAAAGGAATTTTCAAAGAATTTCCTCAGAGAATTAAAAAAAAAAAGAAAATTTCTCAAAGAATCATGAAGAAGTTCCCTTAGGGAAGCCTCAATAAATTTCCGCAAAGATTCGTCAAGAAATTTCTCAAGGGAATTCTCAAGGATAATTCAAAGGACTTCCTCAGGGATTACATATGGAATTTCTCACGAATTCCTCAAGAATTTTCATTTGAGAATCCATAAAGAATTTCTTTTGGGAATTTCAGATATATCATAAGGAATACCCTCAAAGAATCCTTGAGAAACTTCCTCTGGGGTTTTTCAAGAACCTTCTTCAGAAATTCCTCAAGAAATTTCCTCAGAGATGACTCAAAAAATTACCTCAGAAAATCCTCAAAGGATTTTACAAGGAATTCCCTTAGAAAACCCTTATAAACTATCCTCAGGAATTACTCATGGAAATTTCTCAAAGATTCATGAAGGAGTTCTCTTAAGGAATTCTCAATAAATTTCCGCAAAGATTCGACAAGAAATTTCTGCAGGGAATTCTCAAGGATGATTCATGGAACTTGCTCAAAGATTACTCAAGGAATTTCTCACGAATTCCTCAAGAATTTTCATTTGAGAATCCATAAAGAATTTCTTTGCGGAATCTCAGATATTTCACAAGGAATTCCCTCAAAAAAACTTCCTCCGGGATTACTAACGAGATTTCCTCAGGAATTCCTCAAGAAATTTCCTCAGAGGATTCTCAAGAAATTTCCTCAGTGATTGCTCAGAGAATCTCCTCAGGGATTTCTCTTGAACTTTCCTCAGAGATTTTCATGAAATTTACTAAGGAATACCTCAAGAACTTTCCTGTGACAACCCTTAAGGAATTCTGTCAGGGATTGGTCAATAAATTTCCCTTAGAGATTTCTTTAAGAACTTTCTCATGGATTTCTCATGAAATTTCCTGATTAATTACTCTTGGAACTCCTCAGGGATTCTTCTAGAATAATCTTACATAATCCTCAAAGAATTTCCTCTCTCGAGAAATTCCCTTAAGAATAACTAAAGGGATTTTCAAAGAATTTCTTCAGAGATCGCTTAAGAAATTTCCTCTGGGATGCCTGGGATTTCAAAAAAAAATATCCCAGGAAGTCCTCATGAACTTTCTCCAGGGATTACTCAAGGAATTTTCTCAGAAATTTCACAAGAACTTTCCTGTGACAACCCTTAAGGAATTCTCCCAAGCAACACACATGTTCCATAACAGTTGCGACAGCGCAAGTTTTGGTTGCATATAAGTTGATTTGACGTAATCCTAACATCGTGTTGGAATAACGTCAAATAAACATGTGTGTTGCTTGGGCTGTCAAGGATTCGTCAAGAAATCTCCTAAAAGATTTCTCTAAGAACTTTCTCATGCATTTCTTATGAAATTTCCTGATTAATTACTCTTGGAACTCCTCAGGGATTCCTCAAGAATATTCTTACATAATCCTCAAAGAATTCCCTCACGGAATTTTCGAGAAATTCCCTTAAGAATAACTAAAAGGAATTTCAAAGAATTTCCTCAGAGATCGTTTAAGGAATTTTCTCAGGAAGTCCTCATGAACTTTCTCCAGGGATTACTCAAGGAATTTTCTCAGGTATTCCTCAAGAACTTTCCTGTGACAACCCTTAAGGAATTCTGTCAGGGATTTGTCAAGAAATCTCCTCAAAGATTTCTCTAAGAACTTTCTCATGGATTTCTTATGAAATTTTCTGATTAATTACTTTTACAACTCCTCAGGGATTCCTCAAGAATATTCTTACATAATCCTCAAAGAATTCCCTCACGGAATCCTCGAGAAATCCTCTTAAGAATAACTAAAGGAATTTTCAAAGAATTTCTTCAGAGATCGATCAAGGAATTTCCTATGGGATTCCTCAAGAAATTTCCTCAGAGAATTTTCATAAAATTTCCTCTGAAAGACCTCATGAACTTTCTCCTGGGATTGCTCAAAGAGTTTTCACTGGGATTCCTCAAGAACTATCCTCTCCGATGACTCAAGAGAATTCCTCAGGGGAGATTTTTCAAGGAATTTCCTCAGGGAATTACTCTTAAGCTTTCCTCAAGGATCACTCAAGAACTTTCTTCAGTAGATCATCAAGGATGTCACAAAGGGATTCCTCCAGGAACTTCACCAGAAATTACTCATGGAATTCCTCCAGGAATTCCTCAAGAAATATCCTCCAGGAATTTCCCAGATATTTCTCCAAGAATCTCTACACGAATTCTTTCAAAAAATTTCTCCAGGGATTCCTCCAGGAATTCCTCCGGAATTTCCCCCCGGGATTTTTCGCGGAATTCCTCCTGGGATTGCTCCAAAAATCCTTCCTGGAATTCCTCTAGAAATTTCTCAAGGATTTCCCCCAAGAATTCCTCTGGGCTTTCCTCCAGAAATTCTTCCAAAAATTTCTTTAGGAGTTCCTCCAATGTTCCTCCTGGAATTCCTCTAGGAATTCTACCAGTAATTTCTCCAGGAGTTCTACCAAGAATTCCTCCAGGGACTTTTCCAGGAATTTATCCTGGGGTTCCTCCAAGAACTTCTCCAAGAATCTCTCCAGGGAATTTTCCAGAACTTCCTCCAGGAATTTCAGATTTTTTTTTCAGGAATTCGTCCAGGAAGTCGTCCAGGAAGTTGTCCAGGAATATCTTCAGGAATTCCTTCACGAAGTCCTTCAAAAATTTGTCTTGGAATTCCTCCAGGTTTCTCTCTAGGAATTTCTTTAGGATTTTCTCCAAGAATTCCTCCAAGAATTCCTCCAGATATTCTTCCGGAAATTTCTTCAGGAATTTCTCCAGGAATTCTTCCAAAAAATTTTCCAGGAATTCCTGCAGGAATTTGTCTTTAAATTCCTCCGGAAATTCCTCCGGAGATTTCTCAGGGAATTGTTCCGCAGCGATTGCTCTGTGAAATCTTAGCCTCCAGAAATTTCTCCAGGGTTTTCCTCAGGAATTGCTCTAGGGATTCCTCCAGAAATTCTTCAAAAAAAATATTCAGGAATTCCTCCAGAAACTCTTTTAAGAATTCCTCCAGGAACTCCTCTAGGAATTCCTCCAGGAATTCTTTTAGAAATTTCTCATGAATTCCTCTAGAAATTCTTAACGAATACCTCCAGGAATTCTTCCTGTAATTTCTCCAGCAATTCCTACAGGAATTTCTCCAGGAATTCCTCCGAGAATTGCTCCTGGAATTCCTCTAGGAATTCTTGCAGGAGTTCCTCTAGGAATTCATCTAGGAATTTCCCAGGAATATCTCCAGCAATATTCAGGAAATTCCTCCAGAATTTTCTTCTGGAATTCCTCCAAGAATTTTTTCAGATATTCTTCCAGACTTTTTCTCTATTATTCTTCCAAAAAATTCTCCAAGAATTTCTCTTAAAGCTTCTCCAGGAATTGCTCCAGAAATTCTTCCAGAAATTTCTCCAAAAATTCCTATAGGAATATGTCAAAGAGTTTCTACTGAAATTTGTCCAGGAATTCCTCCGGAAATTCTTCCAGGGATTTCTCCTGAAATTTGTCCAGGAATTCTCCCGGAAATTCTACCAGGAATTTCTCCTGAAATGGCTCCAGGAATTCCTCTAGAAAGTCCTCAAGAAATTCCTCCAGGAGTTTCTCGAGGAATTTATCCAGGGGTTCCTCCAGAAATTCCTCCAGGATTCCTCCAGGAATATCTCCAAGGTTTTCTACAGAAATTTCTCTAGAGCTTCTCCAGGATTTTTCCAGGAATTCTTCCAAGAATTTTTCCAGGAATTTCTCCAGGAATATCTTTAGGAGTTTCTTCAGAAATTTCTTCAGGAATATCTTCAGAGATTCCTCCAGAACTCTCTCCAGGAATTCCTGCAGGCTTTTTTTCCAGAAATTCCTCCAGTGTTTTCCAGGAATTCCTAAACGATTTTCTCTAGAAAATCCTCCAGGAATGGCTAAAGGAACTCTTCCAGAAATTCCTCCAGGTATTCCTCCAGAAATTCTTCCAAGAATTCCTTCAGGAATTCCTCCAAGATTTCCTCCAACAATTTCTTCAGGAATTCCTCTAGAAATTTCTCCGGGAATTTGGCCAGAGATTTATCCCGGGATTTCTCCAGAAAATCCTCAAGAAATTCTTCCAGGACTTCCTTGAGGAATTCCTCCAGTGATTTCTCCAGGGATTCCACCAGGCATTCTTCCACGGATTCCTCCATGATTTTTTCCAGGGATTCTTCCAAGAATTTCTCCAGAAATGCTTCCAGGGCTTTCTTAAGGAATTTCTCTAGGACTCCTCCTGGACCTTCTCCTGGAATTTCTTCAGGAATTTTGCAGGGATTCCTTCATATTTTTTTCCAGGGATTCCTTCAGGAGTTTCTCCAATGATTCTAAAGGGGATTTCTCCAGGAATTCTTCCAGAAGTTGTTTCAGCAATTCCTGCAAGTGTCCCTGAGGAATCCTTCCAGGATTTCCCTTATAAATTCCTACAGGAATTTCTCAAGAATTTTCTTCCATAAATTTATCCAGATTTTTTTTTTTTGAATTTCTATAGGATTTTATTCAGGAATTCCTCCTTAGTATTTTTTCCAAGAATCCCTAGTGGAGTTCCTTCATGAATTTCTCCAGGAATTCCTCCAAAAATTCCCCTAGGTATTCCTCCAGAATTTCTTTCAGTTTTTTCAGAATTTCTACAAGAATTTTCTTCGGGAATTTGTCCAGATATTTTTCGGGATTTCTCCAGAAAGTCCTCAAGAAATTCCTCCAGGACTTCCTCCAGGAATTCCTCCAGTGATTTCTTTAGGGATTACGCCAGAAATTTTCTCCAAGATTTTTTCTAGGGATTCCTCCAAGAATTCCTTCAGGGATTCCTTCACGGCTTTATTAAGGAATTTCTCTAGGACTCCTCCTGGATTATGCTCCAGGGGTTCCTTCAGGATTTTTTCCAGGGATTCCTTCAGGAATTTCTCCAGGGATTTTTCCAGGAGGAGCTTCAGGAATTCCTCCAAGGGTTCCTGAGGAATTCTTCCAGGATTTCCCTTATAAATTCCTCCTTTTTTCCAGAAATTTATCCAGAAACCTTTCTGGAATTTCTTCAGGATCTGCTCCAGGAATTTCTCCTCAGGAATTTTTCCAAGAATCCCTAGTGGGTTTCCTCCACGAATTTCTCCAGGTATTCCACCAGGAATTCCTCTAAGATTTCCTCCAAGAATCCCTCTAGGCATTTCTCCACAATTTATTTCAGAATTTTTTAGAATTCGTACATGAGTTTTCTCCGGGAATTGACCCATAGATTTATCCCGGGATTTCTCCAGAAAATCTTCTAGAAATTCCTCCAAGACTTTCTCCAGGAATTCTCTTAGTGATTCCTCCAGGGATTCCGCCAGAAATTTCCTCCAAGATTTTTTCTAGGGATTCCTCCAAGAATTCCTCCAGGGATTCCTCCAGGGCTTTCTCAAGGAATTTCTCTATGACTCCTCCTGGACCATCTCCTGGAATTTTTCCAGGAGTTCCTCCAGAAGTTACTCAAGGAGTTCCTTCAGGATTTTTTCCAGGAGATCCTCCTGGTTGCGACCCTTTGAGTATATTTTTTTCTTATTTGAACTTTCAGCAACCGGTAGATTATGGTTTCCCAAACTATGGGTCGCGACCCCTCAGGGGGGTCGCAGGCCTTTATCCAGGGGGTCAGAAGGCCAGCTCCAGAGGCACGTTATCCTCCATTTGGGACATTTGTGCCCCTTGATTCTTCACGTCCTGGGATGGAACACAGGTATTTGGTCCGTGTCCTGGCCCTAATGCCTAGGCTTAAGCGCCTTTACTCGCTCTACTATTTACTGGGCCCATTCCATCTCTCCCAGACAAAAACTTAGGACATGTACTTCTTTGATGGACCCAAGACATTTAATTTACTCAGCAGTGATCACCGCCAAATACAGTTAAAACTGGAGAATAAGTGTGACTATCAACAATTGTTTAATTTTCCCCACACCTTTTTACCTAAACCTCTTACTCAATATGGCATGAAAAATCACATCCACGGCGGTCGTTTCACAGTAGGAAAAACCGTTTAAAGAAACTTACAAACGGAACTCCTCCCACACACCAAAGTGCAGAGCGCACAGAGGGCAAAGTTAACGAACTTTTTTCATCCCATACGTTTATGTGTTTCTTGATCCTTTGCTGATATGGCCTGCTTCCCCTATTTTTTTTCTTCTCGCCGAAGCAAAGTGGAGCGACCTCTTCTTTTTTATTCGACCCTGCCGTAGGGCACACGTCCGTCCGACCAGTCCCGTTTGTGGGCATATCGCTCAACCTGGTAGCAGCGCCGTGCCACCACCGTCGTGCCATTAGCAATGACGTCCTCCGGCCTTTTTTGTGTTGCGGCTGTCTGACTATCTACTGCGGGGAAGTCGGGATACAATTGACATACACACATATTTATTTGCTCAACATCACATTTAAGATAAAATCAATATCTTATAATACGCTAGATGCTTCACAGGAATTCCATAACTTCTCTGCGAATATCTTCAAGGCTTCCTCGGCAATCCCTCTAGGAGTACCTCGAGAATTTGTCCTGTAGTTCCTTGGGAATTTATCAGTTGGAGTTACTCATGACATCCTCGAATATTTCACTGTAGGAGTCCTCGGGAATTCTTCCAAGAGTTCCCTGGATATTTCTCCAGGAGTTCCATGGAAATTCATTCGGGAGTTCTTCAGCTTTTCATCCAAGAGATCCCAAATCCAGAAGCTTCCAAAAACACGTCCACGAGCTACGCGGAAATTTCCTCCAGGAGTTCCTCAGAAATTCGCACAGGAGCTTCTAAGGAATTCATCCAACGATTTCTCGGAAATTCCTTTTTAGGTTCCTTGATAAAATTCTTTTTCAGGTTCCTTGACGATCTAAATCCAGAAGTCTCTGGGATTATATAGGAGTAGAACTCCTTGAGGAAATGGCGGAGCACTCCCGGGGAACTCCTGGAGGATTTCCCGAGGAACTCCTGGAGGATTTCCCGGGGAACTCCTGGAGGATTTCCCGGGGAACTCCTGGAGGATTTCCCGGGGAACTCCTGGAGGATTTCCCGGGGAACTCCTGGAGGATTTCCAGGGGAACTCCTGGAGGATTTCCCGGGGAACTCCTGGAGGATTTCCCGGGGAACTCCTGGAGGATTTCCCGGGGAACTCCTGGAGGATTTCCCGGGGAACTCCTGGAGGATTTCCCGGGGAACTCCTGGAGGATTTCCCGGGGAACTCCTGGAGGATTTCCCGGGGAACTCCTGGAGGATTTCCCGGGGAACTCCTGGAGGATTTCCCGGGGAACTCCTGGAGGATTTCCCGGGGAACTCCTGGAGGATTTCCCGGGGAACTCCTGGAGGATTTCCCGGGGAACTCCTGGAGGATTTCCCGGGGAACTCCTGGAGGATTTCCCGGGGAACTCCTGGAGGATTTCCCGGGGAACTCCTGGAGGATTTCCCGGGGAACTCCTGGAGGATTTCCCGGGGAACTCCTGGAGGATTTCCCGGGGAACTCCTGGAGGATTTCCCGGGGAACTCCTGGAGGATTTCCCGGGGAACTCCTGGAGGATTTCCCGGGGAACTCCTGGAGGATTTCCCGGGGAACTCCTGGAGGATTTCCCGGGGAACTCCTGGAGGATTTCCCGGGGAACTCCTGGAGGATTTCCCGGGGAACTCCTGGAGGATTTCCCGGGGAACTCCTGGAGGATTTCCCGGGGAACTCCTGGAGGATTTCCCGGGGAACTCCTGGAGGATTTCCCGGGGAACTCCTGGAGGATTTCCCGGGGAACTCCTGGAGGATTTCCCGGGGAACTCCTGGAGGATTTCCCGGGGAACTCCTGGAGGATTTCCCGGGGAACTCCTGGAGGATTTCCCGGGGAACTCCTGGAGGATTTCCCGGGGAACTCCTGGAGGATTTCCCGGGGAACTCCTGGAGGATTTCCCGGGGAACTCCTGGAGGATTTCCCGGGGAACTCCTGGAGAATTTCCCGGGGAACTCCTGGAGGATTTCCCGGGGAACTCCTGGAGGATTTCCCGGGGAACTCCTGGAGGATTTCCCGGGGAACTCCTGGAGGATTTCCCGGGGAACTCCTGGAGGATTTCCCGGAGAACTCCTGGAGGATTTCCCGGAGAACTCTTGGGGGAATTCCCGGGGAACTCCTGGAGGAATTCCCGGGGAACTCCTGGAGGAATTCCCGGGGAACTCCTGGAGGGATTCCCGGGGAACTCCTGGAGGGATTCCCGGGGAACTCCTGGAGGAATTCCCGGGGAACTCCTGGTGGAATTCCCGGGGAACTCCTGGAGGAATTCACAAGGATTTTTAAGGACTCTCGGGAACATCACTGGATTTTCAAGAATCACCTAGAAAAATTTCCAAGAAGTCCTTGGAGGTATTCCCGACGAACTCTCGGAGGAATTCCCCTGGAAATTCAGGAACAATTCTTTGAAAACTCTTCCAGAAATTCCCGATAAACTTCTGGAAATCCCGAGGAACTCATGGAGGAAATCCCAGGGTAAATTCGTGGAGAAATTCCCCAGCGAGAAACCACCCGTCCAATTACACATTCTACCCCATTCTCCCCCATTTATGCTCTGTCTACTAATGCTTTCAACTATGGCCCGCACTAGTGCTCCCATTCGGCGCAATGGGTGTAAATTTTCCAACTAGTTAGATATCACTGTTCCCTGCACGAGAAGAGGTCAGCAGGTGAGTGAGAGACGAATCTGGATTGGAAGACGACGACGACGACGACGACGACGGAGATCTGTGTGCTTTGTATGCGCCTGCGGTCGGACGGATGAAGAGCGGTCGGTCGGTCTCGCAAATCGCTTCAGGGCATGTTTAAATATTTACGTGGCTCTTCCCGGTGCAGCTTTTTCCCCGTCCACTTCCGACGGATGTATGTAGACGCAAGGCTTGCGAGAGTGGGAGGTGAAGCGACCGATATAGTACGAGAACGCCTTTTGGTGGTATATGATTTCTTTTTTTTTGTCGCTATCTTTCTGTGTATCACCACCACCGCACACAAGGCGGATTCAGTGCCAGGGATTGTCCGCTGGCGGCTGCTGTGGTTTCGCCAGTACGCCCGGTTTTCATAATAATCCTGTGGACTTTGGGGCAGGGAACTGGGAGCTGGGAGGAGAACGATGGACACACACACGAGTTGGGCCGAGCCGGGTAATGCAAATCTGAAACTCTGTGTTGTACGAAGCCCGGGAAGATGAATGGGTTTCTGGGTTTTTAAGCCAACCTGATGCTTGGCTGCTGCTGCTGTTGTCGTTGTTGGAGGAGGATGTGCATCGAGAGAGCTAGCTCGGGAACAAAAAAATAATGCGGTGGCATTTCAGTTCATTCCACTTCTGTTCTTGTGATGGTGATGACGTAAATGAGTGACGTCAATGGGGCTGAAGGGCCGAGGGGTGAGTCAATTGGTGAAACAGGTTACCAGCTTAATGTATGAAACATTATTAAAAAAAAAATCAAACGAAAGGTCAAGCCCAAATTATTTCACGGGGATGAGTGTTACGCAGAGTGTGAAGACCCATACAACACTTTATGAAGGGGTCAATTGTTGCGTTATATAATTTGTGTATGGTTTATTTAGCCGAAATGCTACTCAGTGCCAGTGGCGTAGCAAGGGGGGGGTGCGGAGGTGCGGTCCGCACCGGGCCCCCTAATTCAAGGGGCCTCCAAATCAGTGAAGGTTTCTTACACTAGTTTGAATAAAGTTTTTTAAATAGCGAAAGTTTGCTTCAATTATAAGTTCAATACTTGCAGATCTGCTGAAGGGTTTGTAAGGGCCCCTTCGTGAGATTTTGAAATGGGCACACAGATGACTTATTTGAAGTCCTTTTTTTTCGATGACTGCACTTTGTACCAACAGGGGTCCCAAAATACAAGAAAAAATGTGCTAGAAATCAAAATATAATTTTACGAAATTCAGTACCGATATGGAAGTAAAATTCATGAGCATAATGAAAATGTCCCTGATACTTATCCCAACCACAGGACCAAACATAGCTGTTTACTTAGCTTAGGATAGCAGTTGAAATTCATAGGTCTCATTTATTAAAGTTAAGATCTGAACAAATGTCACGTCAAAACTGTAATAACAAAAGTTTGTGAATAAGTTTTACTCTCGTATAAAAAATGCAACCAACTTATTCCAACTATTTCATCAAGTATTTCTTTTAACATATTCATTGAAGGGTTTCTGCGGGAATTCCTTCAGTTAAGGTCCTTGTCTCTGGGGATATCTTTTTCGATTTATCAGGAGTTACATCAGGAGTTCTACAATATTCCTCTAAGATTAACTCGGATTTTGACGGCTACGCAGTCTTGTTAAATCAAAACGAGTTGTTATCTAACCCGACGTTTCGACACTTTGGATGGTGTCCAAAGTGTCGAAACGTCGGGTTAGATAACAACTCGTTTTGATTTAACAAGACTGCGTAGCCGTCAAAATCCGAGTTGCACAGATTACAGTCGATTCTCCCCCATCTAAGATTAACTTCAGAACTTTTTTCAGGGATTACTTCAGAAATTCCTCTAAGCATTGATTTATAAAAGCTTACAATGATGCATTCCTCCAGGAACTTCACCAAGCATTTCATCAGGAACTTCTCAAGGAATCCTTCATGAATTTCTTCAAGGTCTTTTTCAGGAATTTCTTCAAACATTCGTTCAGGAATACCTCTTCGAATTCCTTCATAAAATCCAACAAGCATTATGTCATGAAGTCCTTCAAGGAATCCCTCAGATGAGCCTTAGGAAATAATCTTGTAGGAGTTCCTCATGGAAAATAATTTTCATGAATTTCGGAGATCACGCTTGGAGCCATACCTGAATGGATCCTTGGAAGATTTTCTAAAGAAATTGTGGATGTATTCCCGAAGGAATTCTTGTAGAAATGTTTGCAAGAATTTTTGGATTAATTTCTAATAGAATCTTTGTCTTGATGAATTCCAAGACGTATTCGGAAAGAATCATTGGGTTGATTTTGCAGGTATCTTTGATGACATTCTTGAAGGATTACTACAGTACTATGTAGTAGTACTAAGTACAAGGAGTACATTGAGGATTTAGGTAAAGAATTCCTGAAGAAATTTTGAAGGCAAAGAGATTTTTGGAAGAACTAATGATGCCATGCCTATTATTTCTCAAAGAAATCAATGGCGGAAACCTCAATGAATTCCTCTCAAATTCTTTGGAGCAAATCGAAAAATAAAAGTGATCCTGTATATTTGGAGGAATTTACGCAGGAGGCCTTGGGGAAAATTCTGTATAAATCCTTTGGGGATGAATGTGTTCATACTTGTAGGATTATCTGAAGGAAAACTTTAAAAAATCCTTGAACGAATCTTTGTATTGTAGCTTGAAAAAAAAATCCTCGGAAAAAAAGATTAAATCTTCACTGAACTTTCATAAAAGATTATTGAACGAATTGTGAAAAAGGACTTGAAAAACTCGCTAAAGGAATCTTTGGTCGATTTTCTACAGCAATTATTGGAGGTATTCTGACGAAATCCCCGCAGGTAGAACTAAAGAAATGCTTGAACAAATTCTTAAGAAATCCTTTGAAGGACTTCAAGTAAAACCATTTGAGGCATTTCAAAAAGAAATTCTTGGAGAAATTTCTTAAAAAAGAATTCGTAAAGGATTCTTCTACAAAATTGCTGAAGTGATTATGTGAGATAGCCCCAAAAGAATCATTTGTGGAAATCCTAAAAAACTTTTTATAGAATTCATGGGAATACATATAATTGAAGAAATTGCTTCAGAAACGCATGGAGGAGATTGTAGCAACTTTTGAAGGACATTTTAGAGAAATTTGTAAAGAAGTCCTTGAAGTAATTCCTAGATAAATCGTAAAATATATTCAAGAAAAAGTTCTTGGAGTTCCTCACTTGGAACAAATGCATCATGAAATAGTAAGAATCATTTTCAAAAGTTTCGTGAAGGGAATCTGGACGAAACTGGTGTTCCTGATGGAAACCTTGTAAGAATACCTGAAGGATTCATTGAAAGAATCACAGTAGAATTTTCTGGAGGAATTTCTGTGAGAATTCTGGAAGGAAATTAATTTTTTTTAGAATTTCTGATGCATTTCTTCGGAAATTTCTTTTGGATTTTTTTTTTCACCAATTCACGTGCAGCAATTCGTTAAGGAATATCTTAATCTCTTCAGCAAATACTCTAAAAATTTTCTTCGGAAATTTCTTCGGGAATTCCCTAAAGATTTTTTTTTCTGATTTCATTCTGCATTATTTCTAGAAAATTTCTGTGGCTATTATTTTGGAAACTGTTTCAGCTATTGTGTCAAAAATTGAGTGTGCTATCCCTTTGGTAAAAATTCTCTAGCTTTTTTTAGGATGTCTGTTAGAAGAATCATTGAAAATTTCTGCGGCAAATCTATTGAGAAATTGTTAGGCAATTCCTATGAAAACTTCTTTAATGAACTCTCGGCAATATTTCAGCAATGACTTTACGAACTTCAGATTTTCATTTCTTAAAAAAAATTGTCTGCAACCTTTTGCTGTTTTTTTACTATTTATTTGAAAAATCATCTGATAATTACTTTTGCAATTACTTTAACACTCTTTTGGAAACTTCTTCGCCAATTCATATGAAAATTGATTGGTTAATTCATTTGGCATTTTTTTCCGGCAATTCCTTTGGCATTTGTTTTGGTAGCTCTTTTGATAATTTTTCGGCAATAACATTCTAAATTGAGTTTAGTTATTATTTTTGAAGTTTCGATACTCTTTGGGCAATTGCTTTGGAAATTTATCAGGAAATTCCTACGAGATTTCAGCAATTTCATAGAAAGTTTCACCGGTAGTCCCTTTGCTAATATGCCTGAAATTTACGTTTGTTTTTATTTCAATAGTTCCTTTAGAAATTCATTCGACAGGTACTTTTTTACAGGAAAATTCCTTAGTCAATTCGTTTGACTGACTCCGGTAATTCCTCAGAAAATTCCTTTGGTAATTCCTCTGGATTTTTTTTTTCATAATTCTTTACGGAATTACGTCTGTTATGCAGCTGGTTTTTGTCTGGTTTTAGAGTTCTATGAGATACACTCTTGCGAATTAAAAAAAAAATCCAAGAATTTAAAACGGAACGGCCGAAGAAAATCGCAAAGGAATTACCTAAGGAATTTCCAAAAATAATAACCAGAGAAGTTTACAAACAATTCCCTAAGAAAATCACAAAGCAATTTCTAAAAATGTGTTTTTTTTTATTTTATTTCTTGAAAAAAAAATCTTATGTTTTTTTTTAATTTCTAATGAGGAGTTCTTGAATCCTTGAATAAATTTTTGGAGGAATTTCTTAAAAATCTTCGAAAATATCTTGCTGAAGTAATTATATAAATACATGAAGAAATCCTTGCATGAAAGAATGCCCGAAAGATTTGTTGTAAAAAAAATAATTTGTGAAATACTTGGGGACATCAGTTTAACCCTTCAGGACGCGCGTCGTTGTAAAAAGTACAACAATACCAAAAAAAACCTCGCTCTTCGTGTACAGCGCAAGCACAGTGTATTTTTAGGCTCGAACAGGCGCGCGTCCTGAAAGTTTAAGTAAGAATAAATGAAATCAATTGAGGAAATTCTAAGAGAAATTTTGAACGAATCTTTGGAGAAGTCGTAAGAGCATTCATTGGATGAACTACTAAAGACATCTTTAGAAAAATTCCCGAAGAAAGTTTGGGACGGATTTCTAAAGGCCTCTTTGGAGGAATTTCTTTAAAATTTTGAATAAAACCTTGGAAGAATTCCTAAAGCGGGTCCTGGAAAAGTCCCAAGAGTAATCCTCGGTTGAATTCTTAGAGAAATTGTTAAATAAAATAAACAAGGAAAGGTTTATTCGATTGATGAAACCCTTGCAGTAGTTTCTAACAAGATCCTTAAAGGAATTCTAAAACAATTTTTTGATAATTTTCGAAAGTTTTGTTTTGGAGAAATATTTAAGAAATCCTTGGAAAAATTCCCGTAGGAATTCTAAAAGCGATTCCTGAAGAATTCTCTATGGATATCCTCTATGAAATCCTAATCTGCATTAATCACTTAAAAGATGCTTCTAGGCATTCTTAAAGAATTCCTGAAGAAAGTAGCAAAACAGTCTTGGGAGGAATCCTTGAAGTAGCATGAGAATTTTTTTTTTGATAAGATAGCGCATCTGCTCCTTTACTATTTAAGCATATACGCTCCAATTTTCATCCGTCTCAAATCTGTCTTGTTTCTTTTTTTTAAATAGTGCCCAGAGAAATGTTAGCAAAAATCCCTGTAGGAATCCTTGGAAAATGTCCTTGAGTTGATGAACATTAAAGAATTCGTTGGTGGAATTCCAGAAGGATTTTTCGAAAGAATTTCTGCAAAACTCCTACGAAGTTCCTCTGAGAATTTTCTTAGAGGAACTTCTGTAGGAATCCTTGGAGATAAAAAAAAAATATCCAACGGATTCTTTGGGACTTGAAGAACCCTTGCAGATTTTTATCGATACAAGCGTTCTTTAAGGAATCATAGGAGGAATTTCTGAAGAAATCCTTGGAATCCTTGTGAGCATAACGTGATTTTATTGCGTTTCAATTCCTTTGTGTTCCCGGTTAAATTAACTATACAGTTTTAATTTCCGTGGGTAGAATGACAATTCAATCGATAAAATGACAGTTCACCCCGAACAAAAAAAAATCCCCATACAAACTTTAAATGGATTTTAAAAATAGTTCCCGGGCATCAAAAATGATGAAATTTTGGATTTCGACTATTTTTTGGACGGAGATTCCAATAATGAAAAAATCGGGATACCCCTACAGAACCCGATTCCGATTTTATTTTTTCGGAAGAATATGTGGTTCCAAAAAATCTTTGGAGAATTTTTTGTAGCATTTTTTTCTGGAATCTTCTAAATAAATCCTCAGAGATATTATTGATAGAAACCCTGGTGGACTTCCTGAACAAATGTTTCGAGAAATACTCGATGAAGCCTTTGCAAGAATCTTATGAAGTACTTTGAAGTTTTTTTGAAAACATCCTCGGAGACAACACTGTAAGAACTCCTGAAGGAGTGCTTAAAAAAATACTGAATGACATCCTTGCATTAACGACTTGAAAGATTCTTGAAGACAAATTGTTCTTCAAGAAAGATTTTTTTTAAAGAAAACGGTAAAGCAATCTTTGAAGGAATTCCTTAAATATTACTTGGTACAATTCCCAAAGAATTTGTTAAAAACATTCGACATAATTCTTAGAAAAAATCTTACGTTCATTGATGGATTTGATTGGTTTTTTCATCGTTTTGTACAAAATACAACAGAGCGATCAGTTATTTTCATGGGGGCCCACGAATTTTGTTCCGCACCGGGCCCCCAAATTCCTAGCTACGCCACTGCTCAGTGCTTGCTCACTCGTGGTTTGAGTGTTATGTGGACTTAGAGATGCATGCTCTTTAAAGAGTGAGTCAAAGACCAACGTAATACACACACTCCTATTTCACCTAGATTCTTGCGCATCATTTGTACCTACTTATAATATTCATTCAAGGGAGTGGTCCTCACCACACCCTTTGTCCTCGGTAGGCGGGCAGAGTCAACCACCATGCCCGCGCCCAACTGTTTTGCAAGCATCACCAACTGATGCTTATGTGCAACCCGATCTGACCTGCTGAAAGTAAGGATATTACTACCTTTCAGGCCCTATCAGCTGCACCAGAAGATTACTAACACCCTACTGCTGACACCCTACTCCACCTGCCCTGGCCCTTACCGGGGACCCCTTTCCAACCGTGGGCTCGGATCCAACCCAGTAGACCGACGCCACGACAGCAACTCTACCAGGAATTTCTCTCTGCGGCCACCGAATCGCTGTAAGGGTCGATTTCGACCGCAGGGCACGGGTATGACATACCGGCGGGACTTTCTAAAGGAATTCAAGAAGGAATCCTTTAGGCAAAGATTTCTAGGAGGAATCAACCAAAAATATCCAGGAGAAATCCCGAAAGAATTTCTTGCAGGAATCCTCAAAACAATTCTCGTGGGAGTTTCCAAGAGAATTTGAAAAAGAATCCCCAAAAAATTTCTAAGAGGAATCAACGAAAAATACCTTAGAGGTATTTCTGGAGGAATTCTGTGAGAATTCTAGGAGGAATCCTCGAAGGAATTCCAGAAGGAATCACCGAAGGAAATCCCAGGAGGAACTACCGAAAGAATTCCGGTAGAAATCTTTGAAGGAACTTCGAGCGGAATCCTCGAAGGTTTTTTAAGTGGAAACTCCTAAGGAATTCCAAAAGGAATCCCCATAGGAACAGAAGGAATCCTCGAAGAAAATCAAGAAGGAATCCTCGAAGGAACTCTTGGAAGAATCCACGAATTCTAGAAGGAATTTCCGAAGGAATTCTTGGAGACATCACCGAAACTAGCCAAGGGCTAAAAATCTCGTTAATACAGATAAAAAACCCAAATTAATCCACCTAGTGGTGATAGTGCCTTTCTCGTTGAATATGTTGAATATGGCCGGGGTTCTGCTAAACCGAACTAAGCGCCAAAAACTTTATTTTGAGATAATTAAACTTAAAGTTCAACCACTCACAAATAAACAACAGCTAAGATTATTTGAAACTTTTCCGCTTATATGTAACTAACAACCCTTTATTAACCATCAGAGATGAAGAATATATGTAAATTATTTGAAAGCATTGATATAAATACATTTAATTTTTGAGTACTTCGCACTCAGTTCACTCTGGCTGAACAAAAACATTGGAATATGGTTTATAGTTCAGTGTGGCTGACTGTGTTTCTTTGTTTCAGAGAAAACCAGTCGGATTGCGAAAAAAAACTCGATTTTTCATCGTCCATGAAGTTGAAATCGATATCAGTCACAATTCTTTACATGAATCGCATATATTATGGAGGTCTCAAAATAGTTTGAAATATGAACGGCAGAAGCCCTCCCAGCTCAACCGTTCCCACCTATGTTTTTTTTTATAGGCGGTGCATGTGCAGGCACAGAGCAAGAGTGATTATGTAAAATGATGTCTTTGCATGTCCTGAGGTCCTGAGATGTGAAAATGGAGCAATTTGTGTACTTCAAATTTATACTGGTCGAAGAAAACCATGAAAATGATCTGCCAAAGTGAACTAAGACAAAAAAAGGTATCGAAAATATTAAAGAGATTCGAGCTTGAGTCCTTTAAGTGATAACCAGCACGTTACCTCTAGGTCATTTTACTTAGCTGAAGGTCAGCCGTTAAGTCTGAATCAAGTTCTAAACATTCTTGTCTAGCATGGTTTTCGTGAAAACGCCATTTTTTGATCAGCCAAAGCGAACCAAGTGTTTGATTTTTTTTTCAAGCTTTATTATTCTTATTAGCCTTGTTGTTCAATGACGGCTTCTGTGTTTAATTATCAGTATGATGTGTGTCGACATAGCGCATGTATTTAAAACCAGTTGATTTCTGTATTGTTGGGAATAAATAGATTCTAAAATGCAGTGGATTTGGTTCGGTCTGGCTGAATGTGATTTGGAAAAATGGCGATCAGCACCATCGAAATATAATTGTATCCTCCAACATCCGTCTTTCTAATAACGTGTTCAATTCTCCCACAGATTGTTACTATGAGTCGGTTGGAAGTTAGAAATTTGACGGCGAGGAGCATAACTTGAAATGTTCTTCATCTGGACCAACACTAAAACATTTCGCTGATTCTATGGAATGGTTTACAGTTCGCTCTGGTTGGATGCAATTTTATTTTTTGTATGTTCTGCCAAACAGAAATTTTGAATTTACTCCACGAAGAGCTGTCAGAATTACTGCATTTTTACATGGAAGGAGGATCATCAATTTCTTCATCCAATGGTAAAGAAAACTCAATTTTTCAAAAAATGGTCTTTGGTTCGGTTTAGCAGAACCCCGACCATATGTTCTTTCGATCTTTCCGCCGACGTAAGCCAAAGTGTTGTAAATCCTGATACTTTATAAGAAAAACAAGCATTTTAACAAAGCCATCTTTGAATTGACTCAAAAATTATTGATGGGACATAGTCCGACGTTAAGTTCAACATATCAGCAGAGCTGAAATATATCAGACTTCTCAGTTGACTGCTTGAGCACCTTCACTAACACTGGAGGACAATCAATATCTAGACGATACTGACAAGCTAAGATATAACTTTTAACACAATCACAGATCGCTTTGCATTTTTTTCTGCACAATTAAGGCTATATTTTATTATCATACCATAGGATAAAATATTCATGTAAAATTTGACATAAAAATGCAAGCATATGAAATTTTTCATACAAACTTCAACCACATTACAGAGCGCGACCAGTTGCATCAAAATTTTATCCAGTAATTCACGCAGAAAAATAAATTGTAAACACAATTAAATTTTAGTTCAAATCAACCGATTTTTCAGTTTGCTATAGCGACAAACTGGTTTCTAGTTTAAACTGAACTGTTCCATTGTTTGATAATACAAATATTTTCATTTGCCGAAATTTTTGACTGTTTGTTAGAACAAACAGAGATTTGATAGTTTTAACATAAAATAACAGATTGTTTTAAACGACTTCACTTTTGCCACTAACAGAGGAGCGCAGTAGGCGTAGCCGCGTGCAGACGTGTTTTGTTTTGCTCGTCGCGTTTCTTTCGCGTTCGCCAATTTTTTGTTGTGATTCTGCCGACGGTTTGGCCGGTGCTACGCCATCCGGATAGCTTCCGCGTGTGAAAGAGTGCTTGTTTTGTGAGAATTTCAATAGTGGATTTATTAATTTTGAAAAGAATCAGCATTCCCAAATGACTCGTGCGATAGCGAGGGGTTTCAAAGATTGTTTGTGTGTGTTTGAACGCCGCTGCTCAATTAGTTCGGGTTCGGAAACGGTGCTGAAATTCGTTTCTAGAGTGTAAGAATGTGCCGTCTATTTCGCGTTTTCACGTAGAACGGTCAATGGCGCTACGCCTTCCAGTAGTTTTTCATTGTAACCCGACGTCTCCACTAGACAGAAATGTCTTGCCATTTTGCTGGACAGATGTGTCATGACGGAAATGTTTTCTCGCTGTTTGCATGGAAAGCAGCGGTGTTGATCATTTCTGTTACGTTTTCTCTTTCTGGCAGCAAAATGGCAAGACATTTATGTCTAGTGGAGACGTGGGGTAAAGTCCCTATGACTGCAGTTTTGTTCCGTGTTTTTTTACGTATGTGGCGGTGGCTATTAAACTACCACCATGCCATCAGTGGTTCGCGAGGGATTAGAGAATCATCCCGTGTGACTCAACATTCATAATTTCGTGGGGGCTAAAGCGACGTGTGTTCAAAATGATGACTGACTGCAAGCGCAACGGTGGCGGGACGAAGAGGAAGCCTGACTGCACAATAAAGACGTTGCCTTGGTGATGGCAGCGCTACCTTGGATTGGATGGATTCCGGTGAGAATGTTCCCGTTACTTTTACTACAACGAAATGAACTAAATACGCGCCAGTTTCAAAGATTCTCTTTGAATCAGGAAGTGTGTTTGCATTATCATTATCCAAATGATAACGGTAATGTACACATGCGGGGCTTATTGTAAGTGAAAGTGACTTCTGAATGGACGTGTCTCTCCAGCCATTCTGAAATGGGTCTCTGAATCTGCAATAGAGCTATCACCTTCTAACTCCCGGACTAAAGCTTTTTGCAAAAGCATCAAAATGATATTGCAGAAAACATTCTTCCATAATACCACTGCCGGACAGTGGGGCTTAGTTGGATCACACACACACACACTTCACTTTTGCCACTAACAAAGCCGTAATGTGGTTGTGTTGGTGACGGCAGCTCCTGCGGCAGCTCGGAAATCTATTTTTAGACACTCGACAAGTGGATGGAAGCGAGAACGAATAAAAAAGGCAAAAAATCGAAACCGACCAACTTTTTGTGGATGCTGTCTTGAGTACCTGCGCGTTATCCATCAAGGCCAAAACTGCACTTGGAAGTTGGAGTGATGGATTTGCTACACTTTCTTCGTTGTGGCGATGTTGGGGTAAGAATTTTATAGATGTGTGAGTGCTTCCAGACCATGTTTATGGTACCCATTTTGTTGAAACGAATGAACATTTTAACGTTATATGGAATGATGGGAATTGGTTGTTTTGATCGATAAACTCTAAGTTAGATCAAAGAAATATAACTTTGGAATAAGTAAATGTCCAGTTTGAAAATCAACCGTGCGTTTTATTGTTTTAAACAAGCCTCTTTTTTCTGCGTGTTTTAGACGCAAAGGGGAATTGGAAAACTTTTTTTTCGGGGTTGATGCGATTGATTTTAAATTTTACCATACAACGTTGACTCATCCTACTGTATACCTCAGGAATCTGAAATTGTGTGATTTGGTGAGATCTCTTCACGGTTAGCTAGACGGTGGTAATGAGTAAACGTTAAAATGAACGAAAACGCGGCGTGCGCCGTGAGCGTTCATTTGAAAACAAGAACGATAGGTAGTGAGTAAAGTGAGACGTCTGTTTGTATTTGGGTTCAATTTGTCAAGAATTTTGTTCTCTTACATATATTTATCGCTTGCATTGATTTTATTCACTTTCGTAGTTCCGGCGAAGCACCAAACGCTAGTTCTGCAACCCTACCGGTAGCTTCTATGTGGTATGAGCCTATTTTCTAGCTAACCGTTCCTCAGGTTATTAAAAAAGCCGTGGTTTGATGTGTCACATGGTACATTTGGTCACTTTCGGTGGGGTACCGCGAACTGGTTCCGGAGCACTACCGGGTCTCCCAGATATATTTCATTGCTAATTTTCATTAGGTTACCTAAATAACACGATTTGATGTATCGCCTGCGGCTTTAGGACATTTGGTCGAATGGCATTTGGTCGAATGACGTTTGGTCGAAAGGACATTTGGTCGAATGGACATTTGGTCGAAACCCATTTTGTGGAAGAAGAAGCATATGACATTTAGTCGAATGGACAATTCGTCGAATGGACATCTGGTCGAAAGGCACTAACTGATGAAAAGAGATTTAAGTGGAAAAAAATATTATAGATTTCGGTATCTGAATTTTTATTACAAGCAAATTTGTTCAAAAAATTCAAGAATTTATACTTGGTGCACAGGTAAAAAGTGAGGTTACGCGACGCCACAGCTGAACTTATTTGGTTGAAAGTATGTTTTGTCGAATGGACGCTAAGTTGTATAGAAATTTAATCATATTAATAATATCAAACATTAAACAGCAAATATTTCATTCAAGGGTGTTTATTATTATGGTAACTTGTTTTGCAATGTAGTTTTCGTTGGCATTGGTGAAGTAGTTGATTTTCCATCGAAGATTTCTCCTTATCTTTAATATTGGCTCTTCTTTCAAGTTTCATCATTTCATTGCGTTTTTGTGTAGCACACACTGGCTTTTCCATCAAAGGTTTCTCCTTCTTTTCAACATATGCTGTTCTTTCAAGTTTGTTATTTGTGCTGACAGTGGACATCAAGGTTGTGATTTTTTTTATCGATGATTTTACCTTCTTTTGAACATAGGCTATTCTTTCAAGTTTCGTATTTGTACTATGTTTGAATGTTATAGCTGCTGTCTTTTTCTCATGTATTTTTCCTTCTTTGAAACATAGGCTATTCTTTCACGTTTATTAACCCTCCTAGGATGTTAGGACCAATTGCTGAATGTTTCAGAAGAAATTTTTCCTATTGAACACAAGCTGTTCTTCATAAGCTGATGCCTTTTTTTTAGATATTTTTCCTTATTTCAAACATAGGCTTGTCCATCAAGTTTACTAATTTCATTGCATCATGTACCAACTGCTGATTTTTCTCATCAGTGGTTTTACCTTCTGGGGTTTTGAACAAGTTTCCTCATTTTACTATGTTCATATGTTGAAGCTGCAGATTTTTCATTTGATATTTTTCCTTCTTTTAAACATAGGCTGTTCTTTCATGTAGTGTTGCACTTGAACTGAACACGAGTCGAAAATAATAAAAATGCTTTCAATGTTTTGATTGAAACGCAGTAGTAATTTAACTTGCGTGTCAGAGCTTACTGCTCAAGAACCGTTCAGATACCGATTCAGCTCCGAACTCATATGTGCTTACTCTATCGATATGTTATGCGAATAAACTGGTTCGGTCACCCGGAGTTTCAGAAAATCCGTAAATATAAATATACCTACATTGTGAGGTTGAGAGGAGTTGAGGTGTAAGAAAGGATTATTGCTGGCCATGACTTTTTGAGATTTTTTTTTTCTGGAATAGCCCACCAAGAACTGATGACAAGACTATTGGTTTATGATCTTTGATGGTTAATGTAGCTGACATGCCGAACATGTTCCTGAAAAACCGGTTCACTCGGATGTGCTCCTAATAAAAGATAAGTTTCTAAATCGAATCCCTAGATTATTCAAATCTTTGAAAAAATGGCAGATATATAACCATTTCAGCTGTGAGGATACCACGGTATCATGCAGGCATTTTGCGAATGTACCTAATTAAATATGTAGGTATCTGCGTTCAATTTAGAGCTCGCTCGCGTTTCAACTTCCAATTGGAGGATTTTCAAATATTTCTGATCGCAGCGTGCCGAGTTTAACTTGAATGCGTTTAAATGCGTCACTTTTTTCATGTTATCCACTTGCTCTTATGGTAGTAGGTATCAATCTGCAAGCAAGTATCATCACTCGGGTATCGCTAGGTGTTCGGACATTCTCACCTACGAAGTAAATAGGTAGGGTGCCTGTACCAGTTATCGCACCACCTAAGAAAAACTATTTCTACAAAAATAAGAAAAAGACCGACGAATGTAAACAATAAGTCAAATGATTGATTAGTTTTCATACTTTACAGGAAAAATATAAAAACGGAGCAAAACTACTTTTAGTATTTATTACGGCGTGTGCCAATGATAGGAACCCTGTACCAGTTATGGACACATTTGTTAATTTGGGTTCCACTTCGCACTATTTACATGCATTCCTTATGGGAGTTGCCATAACTGGTACACTATGGCGAAATAGGGTGCAAGGAGGCCGAAAAGTTAAGGAAAATGATTTATTTCTACCACAATTTGAGCAAATTGTGAAGTTTGAATGATTGCAATCATCTTTTGTGATCGTGATCTGTTGTTCACGATTTTTTTCTTGTTGATTTGTATCTTAAAATGTTGAAAATCAACTATGGCGAATTTGAGGTACTATAGCCATAACTGGTACACTGAGCCTACTGCTGATTTGCATTGCTCTAGCAGCGAATGCTACAAGCCGCAGAGCAATATTGTTGGCAACGAAATGAAAGTTTTCCAATGACAGGTTCAACGAAAGTTTTTTTCCGCTGATCTGCGAACGTCGGCATTCTGCAGTTCACGAGCCAGGTGCGTGAGACGTGTGGGTTGAATTAAAGTACACACGTTCCAAGATTTGATTTTCTAATCGTTATCCTTAAATCGTTGTCTGGTCTGTTGCCGTTACATCAATCCGTTTTCTCTAGTTTTTCTTTTTTTGGTAGTTGACGGTTTAAGGCAGGCTACCTTACCGGGGCTGCTCTGCCTACATGACGCTCAAGGGGCTACCACCATGGGTACGCACCTCCTTATTGGGTATTCGGAACGTACCTCCTCAAGTTGAAGTCGGAAATACAACAGTGCGCGGACTGCACTACTTGCTAAGCACATAACTCTTATCAAGCGGTTTTTGTCATCGACTGGTCTAGTGTCTTTTCATCAGTTAGTGACTTTCGACCAGATGTCCATTCGACGAATTGCCCGTTCGACTAAATGTCATATGTTTCCTACTCCATAATATGGGTTTCGACCAAATGTCCATTCGACCAAACGTCCGTTCGACCAAATGTCATTCGACCAAACGTCATTCGACCAAATGTCTTTCGACGAAATGTCATAGATTCATCGCCTGCATGGGTATGGATCACTTTTGCATTTTACCACTTCCAGTGAGACACCCAGAACCAGTTCCAGGATTGTACCGATTGTTCCTGATGTGGTCTTAGACTAGCTCCATGCAAAGTGTTAATCAGTTTTCCTAAAAAGTCACGAATTGATGTACCATGAGTATGGTTCATTTTTTTTCATTTCGCCAGTTCCGGCGAGATACTCGAAACTTGTTACGGAAGACTACCGGTAGTCTTAAATATGGCCTGAGACTATTTTCTTGGTGACCGTTCTTCGCGTTATCGGAAAAGACGTTATTTAATATACTGCGTGCATACGTCTGGTTCCATTTTACATTTGACCACTTCCGGTGGGTCACCTGGAACCGGTATCGGCACACTATTGGTTTTCCAAAGTATGGTTCATGTTTTTTTCTGGTTAACCGTTCATCAGGTTACCTAAAAAGTCAGTTAATGTTTCGCATTTGAGGGTTGGTTCTCTTTTACGTTTGACAATTTTCTATGGAACATCCGTAATCAGATGCGGAACACTAACGGTAGTCCTAAATATGATCGGAAGCTATCTTTTGCTAAATCAAGATACCTAAAAAGCCACGATTTATTGTGTTTGGGTTTGGTTCACTTTAATATTTGCTTACTTTCAACGGGCCACTCGGAATGGATTCCGGAACAGTAACGGTAGTTTCTGATGTTGTCTGATCCTATTTTCTTGCTAACCGTTCATCAGGATATCTAAAAAAACAGATTTAATGTGTCGCTTGCACGGATTTGGTTCACTATCATATTTGGCCACTTCCGGTGGGATACCTCGAACCGGTTCCAGATCATTACCGGTTCAAGCATATTCTGAGAATATTTTCCTGCTTACTGTTCATCAGGATATCAAAAAATCCACCATTTGATATGTCGTATCCATGGGTTTGGTTAACTTTAATACTTGGCCACCTCCAGCGGAACATCTGGAACCGGTTCCGGAACACTACCGGTTCCGATATGATCTGAGAATAGTTTCCTGCTTACTGTTGATCAGGTTATCGAAAAAGCCGCAGTTTGATATATCGCATGCATGGGTTTGTTCGATTTTATGTTTAGCCACTTCCGGCGGGACACCCGGAACCGGTTCCGGGACACTACCGGTTCAGATATGCTCTGAGACCATTTTTATGGTTACCATTCATCAGGTTATCGAAAATGCCGTAGTTTGATGTGTCGCATGGATGGGTTTGTAGCGTTTTCATATCTGGCCCCTGCCTGGGGTACCGGTCCGGAACACCTAAATGGCCATAACTTCGGAACGGCTGGACCGATCCGAACCATTTTCAATAGGAACCAATGAGACCAGGTTCCGCGTCGAATGAACCGTTGGTCATTAAAATCGGTTGAGGTTTACTGCCAAAAAGTGATGTGAGTTTATTTTTACACACACATACACACACACATACACACATACACACACAGACATCACTTCAATTCGTCGAGTTGAGTTGATTGGTATATGTGACTCGACCCTCCGGGCCTTCTATCAAAAAGTCATTTTTGGAGTGAACATATAGCCTTTCCAGTACACTTAGTGTATGAGAAAGGCAAAAAGTTATTCGTGAAGGTATCCTCAAAACACTTCTAGGAGGAGCCATAAAAAACACCTAGAAGAATCCTCGAAGAAATTCCATGAGGAAACCCTGGATGAAATTAAAAAGGAATCTTCTAAGGGATTTTGGGGAGAATCCCCAAAGGCATTTCAGGAGGAATCCCCGCACGAATTTCAAGAGCAAATTCCGGAAAAAAAATCCTGCGTGAATCCCAAAGGAATTCCAGCAATTATCCACAATGAAATTCAAGCAGGACTCCCCAAAAGAATTGCAGTGGGAATTTCCAAGGGAATTCGAGGAAGAATCCCCAAAGGATCATTAAAAGGGATCAACTAAAAATATCCAGAGTGTATTTCTGAAAGAGTTCCAGGAGAAATTCGAGAGGTAATTCTAGGAGGAATCACTGAAGGAATTCCAAGAGGAATCCCCGAATGAATTCCAGACGAAATTCTCCAAGGAATTCCGGTAGGAAACTCCGACGGAGTTCTAGGTGGAATCCTAGAGGGCCCATATAGCCGAGGCGGTAAACGCACGGGTATTCAGCATGACCATGCTGAGGGTGACGGGTTCGATTCCCGGTCGGTCCAGGATCTTTTCGTAAAGGAAAATTCCTTGACTTCCTTGGACATAGAGTATGTTCGTGCCTGCCACACGATATACGCATGCGAAATGGTTATTGGCAGAGGAAGCTCTCAGTTAATAACTGTGGAAGTGCTCATAGAACACTAAGCTGAGAAGCAGGCTTTGTCCCAATGAGGACGTAACGCCAAGAAGAAGAAGAAGAAGAAGAATGAGGAATTCCATGAGAAATTTCTGGATAAATCTTCGAAGAAATTCGAAGAGGAATCACAACAGGAATTCCAAGTGGAAATTTCGAAGGAAATCCAGGAGAAATCTCCGAAGTAATTTCAGGAGGAATCCTTGATGGAAGTACAGCAGGAGTTTTCGAAAGAACTCCAGGAGCAATCCACGAAATAATTCCAGGAGAAATCCCCAATGGAACTCTAGAAGGAATCCCCGAAGGAATTCCAAAAGAAATCTATGAGAGAATTCAAGGCTGAATCTCCGCAGGAATCCCTGAAGGAAGTCAAGAAAGAATACCCGACGGAATTCCAGGAGGATTTCCTGAAGGATTTTCAAGAGAAATTCCCGAAGAAATTACAGGAAAAATCCCTGCAAAAATCCCAGGGGGAACCCTTGAAGGATATCTGGGAGGAATCACCAAAGGATTTCCAAGCGAAA
The DNA here is from genome assembly GCF_035046485.1 of Aedes albopictus. Taxonomy (NCBI): domain Eukaryota; kingdom Metazoa; phylum Arthropoda; class Insecta; order Diptera; family Culicidae; genus Aedes; species Aedes albopictus. Next base: position 52,340,638 of record NC_085136.1, read on the forward strand.
TAATCGACGGGTTTTCAAGAGGAAACCCCATATGTAGTTCAGGAGAAATCTCCGAAGGAACTTTAGGAGGAACCCCGAAGAAATTCCCGGGGGACTCCTGAAGGAATTCCATGAGGAAACCCTGGAGGAAATCGAGGAGGAATCTCCATAGGAATTCTAAAAGAAATCATCTCCAGGAGGAACCCTCGGAGGAATTCCATGAGGAATCCGCGAAGTTATTACAAGAAGAATCTCCGAAGGAATGCTAAGAGGAATCAATAAAGGAATTCCAGGATGAAGCCGCGAAGGCATTCAAGGACTAATCCACGACTGATTAGCCGTCGGAATCCCCGAAGTAATTTCAGGAGAAATCCACGACAGAATATCAGGAAAAAATCCCCGAAAGAATTTTGCTTTTGGTTTTCTGTTCTTATAAGTTATAACGTAAGATATTTGGCACACAGACATATTTCTTTTTGTTTAATTTATGGTTGCCCATATTTGACTTTTGCTTTTAAAACAGATTTGCTGTATAGAGAGTGTACGCTTTCTAGACCAACATGTGAAAAGGGCGGAACAACCGTTGAACGCCTCAACTTCTTCCGTCTCTCCTAGGCGTGTTTTAATTAATTCATGATTTTTTTTCTGTTATCAGATACCTGTTACTGGTTAGAGTTTACGTGAATAATGGGAAATACGCTCAGGAGGATCTGAAGAAGCAAAAATTTACAATGTTTGTTACGCACTTTTCAAATGTTAGTATAATCTAGATTGAGTTTAAACCTCAACTTCAACTACCTACAACGGCACTACGTTCACATTGTGTATCACAAGCGTGCATTTTTTATGGTGCGTGAACTCAGTACACGACAGACCGCCCCCAGGTTACATAAGGGCGAAAGTAACATGAGCGAGTTCTCTTCATCGACTCTCTCTTCTTCAAATTTTGAGAAGATATTGTGTTGAAGATCAGTTACGTCCTTTTGAAATGTTGGTGCTGGATGCATGTGAAAACTATCACCTTGACTGAGAGTAATATGAACATCTATAGACATATGGAATCACAATACAATATACTTTTAATTGAATTGTTACACCGGTAAAATGTTTGTTTTCTATAGGCCCTAAGAACACCTACCGTATATTGACGTAATGACCGATTTTGATAGAAAATGCACTCCACTAATATTTATTCTATAGATTAACGGCTACGCAGTCTTAGGGTTCAAAAAACGAATTTTATTATTCACCCGACGTTTCGACACGGGGATAGTGTCTTCCTCAGGGGGAAAATAAATATTAACGTTTTTGGTCAAATGTTTTGTCTAACTTTAACTGTCTCGTTTTGTGTCGTTTTTGGTACATGCTTACACTTCGAAATCACTTAAACAGCTCAACGGTTTTTTGGCAATGGCGCAATCCGTGTTGAAACGCCGGGTGAATAATAAAACTCGTTTTTTGAACCCTAAGACTGCGTAGCCGTTAATCTATAGAGTCAAGATTACAGTCGATTCCCAACAGCACTAATATTTATATGGATGCATACTACCAAATTTCAATATTATTCATGATAATTTTTGTTATTGGTGCCTTTAACGCATGATTCTGTTATGAAATGTGGTGTTATTCTATAGAAAACACGATTTTTTAGAGGTTAGGCCCTTTAAAAGAGCGTAACTCAAAATTTCGCCCAACTATGATTTTAAATATTTGCCCAGAGGTGTAGGATAGATAAATAAAGAGAATGGCGTTTCAGGTTTTGATGGTATATTTTATTTTATAATAACGGTAAATGGAGCACCGTGCTTGGACTTCTAGGTCTTCTAGGTCTTCTAGGTCTTCTAGGTCTTCTAGGTGATGTTGTTTGTCTTGTGATTATTTAAGTCAATAGGCTAATGTGTGAGTGATTTGATTCATGAGTGAACGAATGAGCAAGTGAGTTATCGAGGCAGTGAACTTGTTAATGGGTGAATGAGTGAAGGTGTGATCAAGTGAGTGATTCAGTAGGTGAACTAGTGAGTAAGCATGTGTGTGTCACAAATGATAATAAAAGGGTACAACATCTGCTATCACACAAGCTTTTTCAACTCCTTTACCCTATTATTCCAGAGAGACTTGAGGTAGTGGTGAGAAACATTTGGGTAAAATCTTCTGAGCGACTTGAAGAAAGTCTCTGGATAGGCTTGAAGAAGCAACTGCGGGCAACTTGGGATAAGTTTTCAAAGAGATTTGCAAGTCTTCAAAGAGACTGAAAGTAAGTCTCCAAAGCGACTGGGAGAAAGTCTCCAAAGAGACTTTAGGGATAGTATAGAGAAACTTGGACCACTTGGAGGAAGTTTCCAGATACGGATAGTCTCTTGTGATACTTGGGGTAAGTCTTCAGCGGAGATTGTTGAAAGTCTTAAGACTGGCTTGGTGGATGTATTTCGAGAGACTTCTTAAACTCCCAAAAGATACTTGAGAAGAGTTGCCATAGAGACTTGTGGAAAATTTCCGGGTAGACATGCAATAAGTCAAAAATTATTGGGAATGTGCACGAAGACGTTCACGAAGTTTTCGTTAAAGACGTAGAATTACAACCCTAAACATACAGACGTTACAAGGCGATAATTATTGTTCTGAATGGTTGTGTAATGTGTAACATCTTTTCAGTTACAGGATTCCCGGGACATTGTCTCCAAGTATGTCCCTACTTACCTTTCTGGAAAGAAAAATCCTTCAACTTCTTGAGAATTTTAATAAAAGTTCTGTTGAATTTTTGTTTCTTAGAAAGTCGAAACACCCACTTGCTGGGCACACCGCGTGAAGTGCGGTCCTTCCTTGGAAAACCCAGTTAAAATTCTTTCTGTGAAAGTCTCGCACCTCAAACATCCTGAAGGTTGGCAAACAACAACGCCACCATCACAGCCAGCCAGCGCAGTGCATTCAACTGAGAACAGACCGTCTTTGTTCCCCGACATTGTTTTGCTGTTTGTGCCTCTCAGCAGCCAGCCAGCTGCTAGGAGCCGGCACATTCCTCGGCATCAGTCATTCACTCAAGTCAGTCGTCGTTCTTGTCTGTTGGTTGGGGAAGAGCACGGTAGGAGGGGACACCAATGGCAGCAAGACGGGAAAGGAAGTTCAATGGATGAAGGAGGGCGAATGGAATACCAAAAGAAACTCTGCATTGCATATACCTAGCCGTGTCTCTGCACAGCTACTTTTGTTTGCGCGCCTGTTTTGCAGAAGAATGCCGAAAAACCGCATCTGCTTTGATGAAAACTTCCTTCGAAGTAAGGCGTTACGGTTCTTGTTGCAGGAGCGATTGACAAAGGCATTGATGAGAATGTCTGAAGCTCGCGGATTTAATTTAAATGTCTTGTGGAAAGTCTCCACCTAATAAAAAATATAAAATTCAATTAGTTTCGACAAGGTTCTTAGAACCTTCATAAAACCATTATGACTTGTTCTACTGATTTAGTCGATCTTGTCTCAAAAAGGTTACTTGGAGAAAATCTCTAGATGTGGAGAAAGTCTCCATAAAGATTTGGAGATAGTCTCCTGAGAGACTTGGGGAAGTCTCAAGAGAGACTTGGGGAAGTCTCAAGAGATACTTTGGTAAGTCTCCAAAGAGACTTTGGGAAGTGTCCAGAGGGACCTGGGGAAGTCTCCGGAGAGACATGGGGAAGTCTCCAGAGAGACTTGGGGAAGTCTCCAGAGAGACTTGGGAAAGTCTCCAGAGAGACTTGGGGTAGTCTCCAGAGAGACTGGGGGAAAGTCTCCAAAAAGACTTCAGGTAAATCCCCAAAGAGACTTGGGGAAAATTTCCAGAGAGGCTTGAGGGAAGTCTCCAGAGAGACTTGAGGAAAGTTTTCAGAGGGGCTTGAGGAAAGTCTCCAGGGAGACTTGAGGAAAGCCTCCAAATATACTTGATGAAAGTCACCAGAGAGACCTGAGCTAGGACCTGAGGAAAGTCTCCAGAGAGGCTTAGATAAAATCTTCGAAAGAGACGTGGGGAATGTTTGCAGAGAGATTCGAGTAGAGTCTCTAAAGAAAGATTAAGGGAAGTCTCCAGAAATACGTGGGAAAAGTCTTCAGAGAGGCATGGAGAAAGTCTCCAGAGAGACTTGAGAAAAGTCTCCTGGGATACATGGAAAAAGTCTCCAGAGAGACTCAAGGATGTCTTCAGGGAGAATCGAGAAAAGTCTCCGGAGAGACTTGAGGAAAGTCTCCAGAGAGACCTGGGAATAGTATTTAAAGAAACGAAAGCAAAGTCTCCCAAGAATTTTCTTCGAAAATTCATCCCAAAATACCTCCAGTAATTCCTCCAGAAAATCTTCTAGGAATTTCTGTCAGAATTCCTCCAGAGATTCTTAAAAGTATGTCTCCTGGAACCCTTCCAAAAATTCCTTCAGGGATAACTCCATGGATTCCTCCAGGAATTTCTCCAGGTGTTTTTCCAGGAATGCCTTCAGAAATTTCTCCCTCCATGTATTCCACCAGAAATCTCACAAGGAATTCATCCAGGGATTCATCCAGGAAATCCTCCACGGAATCCTCCACATAATCCTAAATCAATTTCTCCCAGAACTCTTCTAGGAATTTCTTCAGGGATACTTCCATAGAATTCTCATTACATACCTCCAGGGATTGCTGCCGGAATTCCTACAGAAAATTCTCTAAGAATTTCTGCTAGAATTCCTCCAATATTGTCTCTAGGGATTCTTCCAGAAATTCCTCGACGAATTCTTCCAGAAAATCCTAAAGGAATTTTCCCCGGATCATTTCCGGGAATTTCTCTCAGAATTTCTCCAGAGATTTCTTCATAGCTTCCTCCAGGAATTTATCCAGGAATATCTTCGGGAATTCATCCATGAGTTTCTTCAGAAATAGCTAAAAAAAAATCCTTCACTATTTCTTCGAGGAGTTCCGCCAGACATTCTTCCAGGAAGCCTCAAATATTTGTCCAGAAATTCCTTGAAGAATTCATCAGGAACTTCTCTAGTTATTCCTCTAAGAACTTATAAATGAATTCTTCCAAAAAAAATATCCAGAAATACCTCCCGAAATGCAAACATGGATTCTTCCAGGAATTTCTCCAGAGATTCCTCAAGAAAATCATCCAGGAATTTCTCCAGGAATATTTCGCAAAAAATACCTCCTCAAAGAATTCTTTCGGAAATTTCTCCAATAATTCCTTCAAAAATTGCTTTAGTAATTCCATCTTGAATTTCTACAGGGATTCCATAAGGAATTCCTGCTCGGATTTCTCCACAAAATCCTGAAGAAATTTCTTCCGGAACTCTTCCAGGAATTCATCGACAAATTCCTCCAGGGATTTCTACAGAAATTTTTTCTGGATATTTTTCTGGAATTTCGTCCGGAATCTCTCCAGAAATTTCTTCTGGGGCAAAGATAAAAGTTTCTCTAGTTTTTGCTCCAGAAAATCTTCTTAAAAATTTTTCATGGATTCCTCCAAGAATTCCTCCAGGTATTCCTCCAAGAATTCATCCACGGACTTCTCCAGAAAAAAACTTCTCCCGGATTCCTCCATGGGTTTCGCCAGGAATTTCTCCAGACATTTCTTCAACAATTCCTCCAGGGATTCATCAATGAATTTCTTCAGATATTTCTCGAAAAACCCTCTGGGAATTATTTCAGAAATTGCTCGAGGAGTTTCTTTAATCATTTCTCCAGGAAGCCGCAAATATTGTTCCAGAAATTTTTCAAAGAATTCCTTCAGGAAACCCTCCAGAAAATTTTCGAAAAATTGCTGCATTTTTTTGCATGAATTTCTCCAGAAAACCCTCTAGGGATTCTTCCAGAAATTTCTCTGGGAATTCTCCAGGGATTCATCCTGAATTCCGTCACGGATTCCTAAAGGAATTTCTCCTAGGATTACAGCAGGGATTTCTCCAGGAATTTTCCAAAGCTTTCTCTAGGATTTCCATGGATTCCACTATGAATGTCTCCAGGGATTCCTCCCTAAAAATCTTCCAGGAATTCTTCCAATGATTCTTTCAAGAATGCCTCCAGAAATTCCTCAAGGATTTTTTCCACGGATTCTTCCGAAGGCTCCTTCAGGAATGCCTCCACTGATTCCTCTAGAGATTTCTCCAGTTATTCCTGCAAGGATTCGTCAATGAATTCCTTGCGTAATTCTTTCAGAAATTCATGCAGGAATTTTTCTAAAAAAACCTTCAGGAATTCCTCCAGCAATTCATCCTGAAACTCCTCCAGGAATTATTTCATGGATTCCTTCACGGAATCCTTCTGTTATCCCTCCAGTGCTTTACCTGTAATTCCTTCACGGATTCCTTCAGAAATTCCTCCAAGGATTACATCAGGCATTTCCCCAGGAATTTCCCATAGTTTTCTCCAGGAATTCATCTAGAAACTCCTCCAAATGTCCCTTCAGAAATTTCCTCAGGGATTCCTGCAGAAATTTCTCCGCACATTCTTCCAGAAGTTCCTCCAGGAATTCTTACAAAGAAACCTCCAGGCATTCTTCCAAGGATTCCTTCAGGAATGCCTTCTGGGATTTCTCCACAAATTCTTCCAGAAATTTCTCCAGGGTTTCTTCCAGGAAATCCTCCAGGGGTTCGTAACTGAACCCTTGCTGGAACTCTTCCAGAAATTTGTCCTGGAGTTCCTCGAAATATTTCTCCAGAAAATCCTCCATGAATTCTTTCACGAGTTCCTCTACGGATTCCTCCAGAAAGTTCTTCAAGGATTCCTTTAGGAATGCCTCCAGGGATACCTCCTGAAATTCCTCCAGGGAATTCCTTCAATAATTTTTAGAGCAATTCCTCTAGTAGTTCCTTCTGGAAATTATACAGGAAATCCTCTAGACTCTTCTTCCAGTTTTGAGAGCTTCCTTCAAGAATTATTTCTAACACTTCTTTAGTAATGCCTTTAGAGATTCCTCCAGAAGCTTCTTTAAGGATTCCTCCTGAAATTCCGCCAGGAATTTCTCCTGGAATGCCTCTACGGATTCCTCCAGATTTTTCTCGAGCTGGTAAAGTGATTCTCAAAATGATCCACGGAATGCTATTTTTATGATATGAAATAGGGTCTGGGACCATTTGGACAGGGGCGAAATGGTTTTCGGCGAAATGTTATACAATCTAAAGGATCTCTAGATAACACATCATTGATATGGTGCATGGAATGCTGATATGGAGCATTATTCAAAGATGGTGCATGATGTCAGCATGATGCATTAGAGTTGACATCGTACACGGAATGCTGTTTCGATGTACGAAACTTCATACAGTAATAATGGTGCAATAGTTGCCTAGATGATGTAGTGAACGCCACGATTGCGCTTTGAAAGCTTTAGTACTGCATGAAATTTAAAGATGGTGCATGATTTCGCAATTAGACACATAGTTGATTCAAAGATGGTGCGTGAGATGGTGCCTAGATGGTTCTGTGAACATCATGGTGGTGCATGGAATGCATGATGTCAGTATGGTGCATTAGCTTCATCTTGATTCATACTCATCATGTTTCATATTAAGGTGCACTTGCAATTCGTGCAAAGGTGCAGGATACTCTATGTGGCACCTAAATCAACATGGTCCAGGAACGTGTATGCGAAATGCCAAAATGATGCATCAAATTCAAATGTAAACCACAACATGATTGTGCATAAGATGCCTAGATGATATAGTGCATGCCAAAATGGTGCATAGAAAGCTTTGAACAAGGCGCATGATGCTAGTGTGCTGCATTAGTTGTCCCCGTTATTCAAAGATTATCAACATGTGTCATGGTTAGGTGCACTAATTGCAAAAATGGTGCATAGAATACAAAATAAAAGTGTTTTATGTGATGCCCACAACATAATGGTGCATCAGATACCTAGATGATATAACAAACGCTGAAATGGTGCTTGGAAAGCTTAGATGGTGCATGAAATTTAATGACGGTGCATATCAGTATGATGCATTAGTGTCCTAGTTGATTAAAAGATAGTGCATGAGAATGAGATCAGCATAATGCGTGGATACCTAGATCATTCTGTGGACGCTTTGAAGAAGGTACATGATGTTAGTGTGCTGTATTAGTTGTCACCGTTATTCAGCGACACTCAACATTGTGGATGGCTACGGGGTATACCAAAATAGATCAAATATTGGTCGCAGTGGTTATGTCCCGAACAGAAAAAAATGGCTAGGTGCACGAATTACGAAAAATGGCGCTTGGAATTCAATGTGGTGCCGAAGTCACCATGGTTCACGTACATGGATTACAGTTTTGGAATACGCTATGCCAAAATGGTGCATATTATTCAAATATGGTGCTGACATCACTGATTAGCTAAAAGATGGTGCGTAAGATTAGCCTAGATGATTCTGAGAACATCATGGTTGTGCATGAGATACTAAGAAATTGTATGTGTCAGTGGTGCATTTGTTGCCACAATGATTCAGTGATTATAGACATTGGGTGGTTAGATCCAAAATGCAAAAATGATGCATAGAATCTATTGTGGTGCGGAAGTCAACATGGATCAGGTAAATGGAATACAATTGGGTGTACGAAATGGCAAAATGGAGCTTATGAAATTCAAATGTGAATTAAATGCTTAGATGACGCGTGAGATGGTGCTTATATATTTATGTGAATATCATGATGGTGCATGGAATGCAAAGGAGCTACATGATGTCTGTATGGTGCATTAGTTTTACCATGATCCTGTTATACTCAGCCATATTCCATATGTAGGTGCACGAATTGCAAAAATGGCGCAGGAAACTCAATGCGGCACAGAAATCAACATGGTCCAGGTACAAGGAATGCTATTTTGTATGCGAAATGCCAAAATGGTGCATGGGATTCACTTGTGAACCACATCATAATGGTGCATAAGATGCCTAGATGATATAGTGAATTCCAAAATGGCGGTTGAAAAGCTTTGAAGTAGGTGCATGATGCTAGATGATGCATTAGTTGTCGCCGTTTTTCAAAGCTTATCAACATGTTGCATGGTTAGGTGCACGAATTGCAAAAATGGTGCATAGAATACAAAAAAAATATTCTCTGTGATACTCACGCCATTATGGTGCTTTAGATGCCTAGATAATATGATAAACGCTGAAAAAGTGCTTGAAGAGCTGTGATGGTGCATGAAATTTCATGGTGGTGCATATCAGTATGAGGTATTAGAGATATCTAATTGATATAAGGAATTTTCATGAGATCATCATAATGCGTGGATACCTAGATCACTCTTTGGATATCATGATGGTGCACTGAAAGCTTTGAAGAAGATGCATGATGTTAGTGCGCTGTATTAGTCGTCACTGTTATTCAGTAATACTCGTTATTTTGTACGGCTAGGTGCACGAATTGCAAAAATGGTGCTTAGAATTCAATGTGATGCCGAAGGCACCGTGGTTCACGTACACGGAATACAGTTTTGGAATACGAAACGCCAAAATGGTGCATGTTTTTCAAATGTGGCGCTGACATCACTGATTAGTTAAAAGATGGTGCGTGAGATTAACCTAGATGATTTTGAGAACATCATTGTTGTGCAATACTAAGAAATAGCAATTGAAATTGAAAATGGTTCGGATCGGTCCAGCCGTTCCGGAGTTATGGCCATTTACTTAGGTGTTCCGGATCGGTACCCCTGGAAGGGGCCAGACATGAAAATGTACCAAACCCATGCATGCGACCCATCAAACCACGGCATTTACGATTATCTGATGAACAGTATGCAGGAAAATAATCTCAGACCATATCTGAACCGGTAGTGTTCCGGAACCGGTTCTGGGTGTCCCGCCGGAAGTGGCCAAATATCAAATTGAACAAAACCCATGCATGCGGCACATCAAACAACGGCTTTTTCGATAATCTGATGAACGGTTAGCTAGAAAACAGTATCAGACCATATCTGAACCGGTACTGTTCCGGAACCGGTTCCGGATGTTCCGCCGGAACCATCCAAATATAAAAGAGTACCAAATCGATGCATGCGACACATCAAACAGCGGCATTTTCGATAACCTGATGAACGGTTAGCAGGAAAACAGTATCAGACCATATCTGAACCGGTAGTTGTCCGGAACCGGTTCCGGGGGTCCCGACGGATGTGGCCAAATATAAAAGAGTACCAAACCCATGCATGCGATACAACAAATAACGGCTTTTCTGATTACCTGATGACTGGTTTTCAAGGAAATAGGTTAGGGCCACATTAGAGACAGCCGGTAGTGCCGTAACCAGTGCCGTAACCAGAACTGAACCTATGTATGCGACACAGAAAAGCTCGTATTATTTTGATAACCTTATGATCGTTAGCAAGCAGACAGGTTCAGACTGGTAAAAAAATGTTTTACGCATATGGTCAAATCTCAACCGTTACGTAGTAGTTGAACTTTACATTTTTTGACTTTGCTTGCCTGAAACTGGCTATAACTTGAAAATGGTCAAACTTATACAAATTTGAAAGATTATTAAATTTGCTATCAAAAAAGATCTTGGAATGTATTCGTTTAGTTAGATAACCAAAGCAAAATGCTCGAAAGTAGTGTTTTGCCTTTCTCGTACACTTAGTGTTCTAAAAAACTATATGTTCACTCAAAAAACGATTTTTCGAAAAAAAGGCTCGTAGGATCAACTCGCATATACCAATCAACTCAGTTCAACGATTTGAGATTATTTGTTGGGTTTAATAACCGTTAACAGAAAAGATATAGAATTGAGATTATGTCTGTATGTGTGTATGTATGTATGTATGTATGTGCGCAAAATAAGTTCAATCACGTTTAAGACTCTTCCCATTGGCTGATTTTTTGGATTAAAGCTTGAATCGAACCGGAATTGTTTGCTATCAAAAATGGTCCAGATCGGCCAAGGCGTTCCGGAGTTATGGACATTTCAGTGATCCGGACCAGCACCGGTAGAACTAGCCGTATATAAAACTGAACTAGCCCCATCATGCGATACATCAAACTGTGGCGATTTTTGTAACCTTTAGCATGGTTGACGAGTTTTGTGCGGAAATCAACACTGGAGACCAGAAACTGCACGATGTCGACCCAAAATTCAAGATGGCAGCCAAATGTTCAAGGAGGCGGCTCAAAATTCAAGACAGCGGCTGTTTAATAGAGATTTAGGCTCTTAAAGCATGCTAAATGGAAATATTTGATATGGGGAAGATGTCTGGACTCCTAAAATGGCGACTAGAACATCCAAGATGGCGGTCTAAAATCCAAAATGGTGGCTTCAAATTCAAGATGGCGTCTGTTTAATGAAGCTTTAGGCTCTAAAATCATGCAATATGAGTATATTTGGTATGAGGAAGATGTCTGGAGTCCAAAAAGGCCGACCAGAATATCCAAGATGGCGATCAAAATTTTAAGATGGCGGCTTGTTAATGAAGTTTTAGGCTCTAAAACCATGCAATATTGGTATATTTGGTATGGGGAAGACTTCCAGAGTCCACAATGGCGATCGGGATATCCAAGATGGCGATCTAAAATTTAAGATGGTGGCTCCGAATTCAAAATCGCGGCTGTTTAATGGAGTTTTAGGACCTGAAACAATGCATTATTGGTATATTTGGTATGCGGATTTTGTCTGGATTCCAAAAATGGCGACTAGAATATCCAAGATGGTGGTCCAAAATCCAAGATGGCGGCTCGAAATTCAAGATGGCAGCTGTTTAATGAAGTACATTTTTCGTAGGGAAGATGCCTGGACGCCAAAAATGGCGACCAGAACATCCAAGATGGCAATTTTAAATCCTAAATGGCGGCTTCAAATTCAAGATAGCGTCTTTTTCTTAAGAGTTTGCGGCTCAAACATTAAAAGCCAGGTAAACGATATGATTTCTGGTGTCATGAAATGGATTTCTGTTAATTGTTTGAAAGTGAGATGTATATCAACATTTCGCTTGAGTTTTATTGAAATGGGTTTGGAAGGCACGAGAAAGGCGCCATCACCGCTAGGTGGATTAATTAGGGTTTTTTTTTTCTTATGGATTAAGGAAGGTTAACAACAATCATTGATGGCGGACAGAAGAATTGTTCAAATTTTTCTTTCGAACGACGACTAGTTCCCACCCTGGAAAGATCCAGATCCAGATCCTCTTGCGAACAGAGAGAGAGGGAGCGACCAGGTGTGCTGTGCACGCAAAATCCAATGTCCACAGCGATGAGTTTGTACCCACGGAAATTCACAATTCACTGCACATGTTGAATTTTCGGGCAATTTCGGATATGTCTCGTGTTCAAATAAGATACAAATTTTAATAAAAGTATTTTATTTCAAGTTTTATACAATGTTCGAGGGCTGCATTTGTTACTTTACGCACAATCTCACAATTGTTGTATATTATTTACAGTTTGAAAATTGCCTTACATCTACTTTATCTACAGAAAGTGCAATAAATGACATACGACGCTCCCTGATTAGTAAACGCTTTTAAATGCTTAATGTACAGCTGTAGCTTGATATTTTGGTGCAGGCATAATCAACTACGATACAGGTCTTAGACAGTTTTGGGGAATCAGCTGATTTCGAACGTCTTGTCAATAGGCTTCTTTTGCGGTGTTGAAACAATAAGTTATTCATGAACATTGGTGTCCGGCAACCTATTTACATTACATTAATTTGAAGTTTGTATAGAAGCGATTTTCTGAATCACCCCTAGTCAGATTTAGCTTTCACGCCGTAAATATGAGAGTAAGAATATGACGTCCTTGATGAAAATTGTCGGAAACATTAATCAACAAGTTTACCGAACATAACATATTAGGCTTGTGTACTAAGTTATGAACAAATGAGTCAAAAGATTGCCAGGTGGTCAAAAACATTCTTGGATACTGAAAGGAATTCCTATGAAATTGATTTTAGGTATCAAAATAAAAGAAGACACAAACACTTGTCTTCAAACAGAGGCAGTACAAACTGAACGAAACTTAACAACTAGACAAGAGGCACACTGAGCATGGACCAGTGGATACGGAGAAAAACCTATCCTCACGAAAAGTTTTTTCATCCGCAGCGGGAATCGAGCCCTCACCCCAAAGCATGGTGCGTTTAGAAACTTAGTGACCCCAACCGCACGGATACGAGGTTAGAAATTCTAGAAATCTGAAAAAAAAATCGTAGTGGCTCAGAAAATGGCGCTCTTTCGTATAAAGTTATAAAAAGAAAATAAAAAGTCAAACATTTAAAAAATCCGATTAATTTATTTTCAATTCCTCTGTCCCATGGCGCTAGTGAACAGAGAAGCTTTCACTTTGGGTTTGCCACGGCACGGTACATCTTAAATTGTAAGCAAGCTCTATAGAAAGGCACTATTTCGGTAAAGTTGTTCACGTCTTCGATTGCTTTCGAGAGACAAAAAAAATGTTCGCAGAATTCGGAAGTTTTTATAAAATACAACCGCGCATTATTCAGTTTTTTTTTCTTCAATTGATTTCTGAAACAAAAAACAATTCAAATGTTTTCTATTTATTTCTTAAACAGATCTTAGGTATCAAAATAAAAAAAAATTCTTCATAGAGGTTTTTTCTATTGACGAGGTTTTCGGCCATAGGCCGGTTCATAGCCGAGGTGGAATTACATTTAGGGTTTTTTTTTTGTTTCAAAGCATTGCTTCAGGAATACAACTCTAGACAAATGCACCTTTGGGAATTTGTTCAAAAATACCTCTGAGGAGCCCCAAAAGAAAACCGACAATGTTTTCTTCAAAAATGCATCTACAAATTCAAACTCTAGATGGGTAGATTATTAGCAGATTAATATCAAAACACTACCGTCTACCCCCGTTGGTTTGAACGACACCTCATGCAAACCAACGGGGTTCATTTTTTGATTCGAACTTCTAGTAACCCTGTGGACATCGAAAAACACACTAACGGTAACCCTTTTTGCTGTTTTGTTTTGATTCTGCGTTCCGTTTCACCCCATTCCAAGAGCAGAATGACGTTTGAACCATTTTTAGTTTGAACGATGTACAGATTAGCGGGGGACAAATTAAATAGTGTTCAGATTAGATGCGGTCAAACCAACGAGGGTAGACGGTATAGAGACGCCTTCATAAATGCTCATTATGATGCCTTTATGAACACATGTAAGAATGCTTTCAAGAATACTACCTGCAAAGATGTTGAAGTACAAGACATCCCACTTTTGCGTTTCTCATACGATCGATCGGCGAACAAGTGCATCCGACTAGAGCGCTTACCTTAGGCGGTAAATCGAAGCAATTGGAGCATGCATAATCTAGTATGCATTGATTTTTCACTTCACCGTAAACGTCGTGGTACGAAACACCACCCACCCAACATCCTACCGGGGTGCTGGTGATGAACGGAAAAAGTGCAGTGTTTTATGGAATAAAAACACAGACAAACGATCGTGTGCAAGGAACGACCCTTACAAGTTGATTAAGATCGAACCCTGAGGAAGATCCAACCCAAGGATCGAAACGTTGGCAATGATATAAAACTTATCAACGCTTTTCCCGCGACTGAAAGCCGAAAACCTCCATAGGTATATTCACTGAACAACCCAATTGTGGGCTTCCGCTAAGCCTGGCATTTGTTCTGGTTGCGTTACAGCTTGGAGAGACGCATCGGAAAATAAAGCGGTTGGAAGTGGTCTCATGCACGTACATCTTGATGTTGTGGAAATATCCCTTGAATATTAATAATAAACCGTCGCACAATGCACAATGGGAAAAATATGTATAAAACGCGAATAAATTCAATATCTCAGCTCGGTGTGGATGAATTCGAATGAAAAGTTGACTCAAACTGTAAAAATCTCTATAATTTCAGATAAGGAGGGTGTCATTCGCCGCACGTTGCTGGAAATCAGTGTATTGGGCCCGTTTTGCCCCATTCTCTCTCTTTTGCACCTTATTGGAAAAATTCTGAAGTGCAAAATAAATGATTTATTTAGTCTGTGTTTGTGTAAAAACTTCCGTAGTATCGAATGGAGGTGGTTTGGCTGATCACAGAGCCTTAAAAATTGAAATATTTTCAAATTACCCCGACATCCTCTTTTTCTTTAAAATTTCACATGAATCTCCGTCCGAAGTGGAACGCAAATAATAAGAGCAGGACCAATCCTATGTCAAATTGCCGATACAGTGGAAGTTTTTACACAAATACGAGTTAAATTAGGCATTTATTGTGAACGCCAGGCGGGAATAGATGAGGATATTCTCAAAAATATGTGAGAAAGAGAGATCGGGGTAAAACGAGCTCAATACACTGATTTTCAGCATCATGCGGCGAATGACACCCTCCTTGTCTGAAACTATAGAGATTTTTACAGTTTGTGTCAAAAATTCATTCGAATCCATCCACTCCAAGCTGAGATATTGAATTTATTCGCGTTTTATACATATTTTTTCCCACTGTGCAATGGCAAAAAAATAGGTATAAAACGCGAATAAATCCAATATCTTTGCTCGGAGTGAATGGATTTGAATGAATTTTTGACACAAACTGTAAAATTCTCTATAGTTTCAGATAAGGAACGTGTCATTCGCCGCACGATGTTGGAAGTCAATGTATTTAGCTCGTTTTACCCCACTCTCTCTATCATTCACCTTTTTCGAAAATTTCTGAAGTGCAAAATTAATGTTTTTTTAAGTCGTGATTGTGTAAAAACTTCCGTTGTATCGAATGGAGCTGATTTGGCTCACCGCACGGCTTTAAAAATTGAAATATCTTCAAATAACCCCGATATCCCCTATTACTTTGAGAAATTTTACATGTATCTCCGCCCGGAGTGGAACGCAATCGATAAGAGCAGGACCAACCCTATGTTAAATTGTCGATACTATGGAAGTTTTTACACAAATACGAGTTAAATAAGTCATTTATTTTGCGCGCCAGTCGGGAATAGATGAGGATTTTCTCAAAAAAGTGTATGAAAAAGTGTTTGGATTTGGAAGAAGTTCAACATTGAAAGGAGCCTTAGAAATACATGCTGAAACTCCTTCAGCAATATTTGATTTTTGGCTACTTTTAACGGCGCTGCAGTCGTGGGGAATCAAAACGGCTGATTTAGATTTGTCCGGTTTGGGTTTGCAGAAAGTAGCTAAAATCTCACATATCAGTTGAATTCTCTCAAGTACCCACCATATACAGGGTGCGGCAGGAAAAAATGCGAAAAGTTCAAGGCACTATTACACGCTAAATATTAGACATATACGACTATTTTTTCATGACAGTGTATCAGTCAATGTCTATATTATAGCACTGCAAAATAAAAATGAACATATTTGATGTTTAACATGTGATAATGTAAGCCTAATAAGCGGGTATCAATAAACTGCGCGCCCAATGGTCATTAAACAAAATGACTAAAACAGTAACAAAATTAGCTCAAATTCGATGAACAACCAGACCACACTGATCCAGAGCCATGTAGTTTCACATACCAGATGAAATAAGTACATATATTTGATGATATTGTAGAGAAAATCAAAAATTTTGTTTTATCAGATGCGAAATTTAGCGACCTGTGCGATTTTCTGCGGTTTGGAAATTCTGGTTGTCTTCATCTTCAGGCGTCGTCCTGTAAAGGTTAGTGACCAAAATGGGAAATTTTTTAATTAACTTTTCAGAAAACTAGCCTATTATAGATCATGGAACGTTGAAACATAGATTGGTTAATGTCAAATGGACGAAAATGAGGTTTGAAGTTGAAAAACACTTTCGCATTTTTTCCTGCCGCATACTGTATATTGAACGGTGTCTCCAATCCGCATAGTTTTTTTTTCGACAAATCTATTCAGAAATAATCCCAATTGTCGGGGAAAAACATCCCAGAATTGCTTCAGGAATGCAACCGAAATTAGTCTGTGGCGGTACTTCTATCATGATTACTCCAAGTATGTAATGGCAACAAAAATCCGTGGAGTAATTCCACAAGCATTCACTGGATGAATTTTCAAAGAATTCCTTCGATAAATTTTCGAAAGAATCGTTTGAGGAGTTGATTGACAAGCTTTCGAAGGAAACTCCGGACTTCGGACATCAGAGAAATTCCTGCGGAAAGCCTGAAATCACCCAGAGTGTAATGCTTAGAAACAGTGAGATACCGCAGACAAACAGACGTAACACTCTAATAATTATCAGTGAATACTGATTAAATGGTCTATTTAAGAAACAGATAGTTGGCAAACTGTCCTACCGTGGCGCTCGCATCGTTTTTGTTCCAGTTAGACGTTTATTCACTACCACCACATGGTTCTTGGTTGACGAAACCAGGCTAAGCTCGATCCTTTTAGCATTGGGCGAACTATGATTTGAATCGCAAAATGTTCAAAGAGTTACGTCTGTGGAGACACAGTTGATTTTTCAAAACAAATCTCCAAAGAAATGTAATGAAATAAAACACAGATTAATCCACCTAGTGGTGATAGTGCCTTTCTCGTCGAATATGTACTCATGAACTTTTCGTCGGTGTTAGCAAAATGTTCCTGAATCCTGAAAACACTTCATATAGAAAAGCAACAATTTCAATAAAGCCATCATCGATTTTCGAAACTTATTGATGATGCATATTCCGATGTTATGTTCAACAGCAAAACAGAGCTGAAAAATATCAGACCTCTCAGTTGACTGCTTGATTACCTTAACCCTAGTCATGTATTGAGGTCATTATGACCCCATTCCATCCCCTACGGCAGCGGGGTGAGCGCCAGCTAATGCATGAAGAAAGTTAACTTTATTCACAATCACAGATCACTTTGTGATCTTCGCCAATGTTTATTTCAGCACACTTTAGGCTATATTTTATTATCATTGGTAACATGATTCATGTAAAAGTTGACCTTCCTCCGAGAAAAATGCTTTCGAATTCTTGAATTTCATTTCCATTCAAATTTCAATCGCAATAAGAAAAGTGAGGGCTCAACTAGCCGCACCCAAATTGTAAGCAGTAATTTTAGAAGCATAAAGAGATTGAAGATTGAAAAACTGTATAAGGTGTTGATGCGATTAAATTATATTTTTTTTTCCATAAAACGTCGATCCATCCTACTATACATTTACACCGCAGGAATCTGAAATGGTGTGTTCTCTTGCATATATGATCTTATAATCTTACCCAACGTTTACATGCTATCAAAAAAGCCACAGTTTGATTTATCGCTTTGACATATATTTTGTTCACCTTTATATGGTCAAAGATGGTGTGAGACTATGTTTTTGTCAACTGTTTATCGAGTTACCTGAAAAGCCGAAATTTAATGTGATCTGAGGCTATTTTCTTGCTAACCGTTCGGCAAATTTATTACAAGTTCTAGATGTGGCCTGAGACTATTTTCTTGTTGACCGTTCATCAGATTATCAAAAACGCCGCTATGGTTTAGTTCCTTTCTATATTTTACCACTTCCGACGCGTTACTCGTCTTGTCACCAGTTCTGGAACACTACCGGTTTTCCCAAATATGGTCTGAGATTATTTGTTGATTAACCGGTTATCTTATTACTGTATAAGTCATTGATATGTCGCATGTATTGGTTCTCTTTTACGTTTGACCATTTCTGGTGGGACACCCGTAATCGGTTTCGTAACACACTGATATGGCTTGCGTCTATTTTCTTGCAACTGTTCACCATGTTACCTAAAAAGCCGTGATTTGAGCTATCGCATGCATGGGTTTGGTGTCACTTCCGGCCCGGAACCGGTTGCGGAACACTACCGATAGTCTCTTCTGAGCCTATTTGAAGGTAAAGTTTATTATGTTATCAAAACAGCCATGGGTTTGGTTAACCTTCCTACGGTGTTCGGATCAATATGACCCAGATCGCACTTTCCAGGCGCAATATCTTTTGATCCTGATTTGCTATAGCTTTGATACTTTGTGACTTTTAATCTTTTGCCAAAAGCTTATTTTTAAAATTTTGACCGATAATTTTGGCCATTTGTGAAGGGCTGGACAAAAAAAGTTACGTTTAAGGTGTTCGGGTCATGACCCGGATTTGATACAACGATTTCACAGTCACTCTCAATAAAATAATAAAGTTTTTGTACTCAAAATTATCGTTAGGGCTTGAATTTTGTGGATCTGGCTCAAAACTAAGGTTCGGTTGGATGTGGCCACTTGGAACCGACGCCAGAGGGACCATGGTTTGCCCATTTTCGCAGGATGGTATTTTTCGCAATAAGTTATGCGAAATGCAGCTGATTTGAATGATTGGAGTGCTAAATGCACCGGAAAAAGCAGCATCAAACTGTACCAACCACTAAGCTAACTGACCAGATGAGTTTTCGCTATCAAGTGGCCACGGGACTAAATCTTGAGGCCTCGGAACGGCTTCCCGGAGACCCCCGATAGGTGACCATTTTACAAATATGGTGAATCCATGCCGTGCGACATATCAAAAGTTGCATAATTTCATGGAGAATACATCAGTGACCATATCAGAAGCCAGAAGCAAGATTGGCCACTTGGTGGCCCCGGAACCGATTCCCGGGACCCCGGAAATGTGGCCAATTTTCGCAGTTTATATGACCTTACCGTATGGCACATCGAAATTCGCAGAATTTCATTGATAATTCACCAGTCATCAAACCAGCAACTGAAGACAACATTGTCCGCTTGGTGATCTCGGAACCGGTTCCCAGGGCCGGTTCCGAGGACCCCGGAAGTGTGGTCAATTCTCGATTTTTTTACTATGCCGTGCGACATATCTAAATTTGCAGAATTTTGTTGCGAATATATCAGTGGCAACATCAGATACGAAAAGCAGGATCGGTCGCTTAGTGGTCCTGGAACAGGTTCCCGGTAACCGGCTCCCAGGACTCCGAAAATGTGGCCAATTCTCGCAGTTTGTATGACCTTGCCGTATGGCACATCAAAATTCTCAGAACATCATGTGTAGATAATGCATCAGTCATCAAACAAGCAACAGGAAACAACATTGTCCACTTGGTGGTCCCGGAGCCGATTCCCAGGACCGGTTCCAAGGACCCCCAAAATGTGATCAATTTTCGAATTTTTTTACCATGCCGTGCGAATTTTTCAGAATTTTGATGCGAATATATCAGTGGCCACATCAGATACGAAAAGCAGGATTGGCCACTTGGAGGTCCCGGACCCGGATCCGGAGGCCCCGGAAATGTGGCCAGATCTCGCATCGTGTATGACCATCTCATGTGGCACATCAAAATTCGCAGAATTTCATAGATAATTCATCAGTTATCAAACCAGCAAGTGAAGACAACATTATCTACGTGGTGGTTCCTGAACAGGTTTCCGGGACCGGTTCTCAAGACCTCGGCAATGAGGTCAATTCTCACATTTTCTATGATCATGCTGTCCGATGCATCAAAATACATTTGCACATGTGCAGAATTTTGATGCTCTCATCAGGTATCAGAGGCAGAATTAGCCACTTGGTGATCCTGAAACCTGTTCCCAGGACCCCGAGAATGTAACCAATTCTCGCATTTTGTATGACCATCTCGTGCGGCACATCAAAATTCTCAGAATTTTATAATGAATTCATCAGTTTTCAAGCCAACTACGGGAAACAACATTGTCCACCTCGTAGTCGCGGAAGCGATTACCAGAACCCCGGAAAAGTGCTCAATTCCCGCAATGTCTTTGATCACGCTGTCCGATCTATCAAGAAATGCAGAATTTTGATGCGAATACATCAGTGGCCAAGTTAAATACCAAAAACAGGATTGGCCACTAGATGGTTCGAAACCCGGTTCCCTGGACACCTGAAATGTGCCGTGAGACTTATCAAAATTCATAGAATTTCATAGATAGTTCATCAATTATCGAACAACTGGAAACATCACTGTCCACCTGATGGTCCCGGAACCGGTTCTCGGAGAAATGTTGTCAATTTTTGTGCTGACCCGATCACCAAATTTGCAGGGTTGTTGTCCAGCATTCTTGCAATATGCCCTGCTCATCGTATACTTCCGGCTTTGTCCACCTTCTGAATATTGGGTTCGCCGTACAGCGCAACGAGCTCGTGATTCATCCTTTACCGCCACTCACCCTTCTACTTCACACCGCCGAAGATTAGTACGCAACGGTCGAAACTCCAAATACTTGCAGGTTCCACTCAAGCATGGTCCGTGTCTCGTGTCCATAGAGGACCACCGGTCTAGGGATCTAGGGAACTGCTTCCGGAACCGTGGCCAAACCTGTTTTGGACAATTGACATGGTTACTGGTTGCATGGTATTACCATAGTCAATAAAATAATTTATTACATATCAGGGGTCCTCATATTCTGGGACTGCCAGGTGAACAATGTTGCTTCCCGTAGCTGGCTCGAAAACTTATGCATTCTCCAAAAAGTGTGGAAATTGTGGTATATCGGACGGCATGGTTATTGAAAATGCGAGAACTGGCATAATGCTAGGAGGCCAGGGAACCGGTTCAGGGTCCACTTGGGGGACAATGTTCTCTTCAGTAGTTTGATAACTGAAAAATTATCCATGAAATTCAACGAATTTTGAGCCGGTCCCATGACCACTAGGTGGGTAATGTTGTTTCCCTTAGTAGGTTTTAAAACTGATGATTTTTTTATGAAATTCTGCAAATTTTGATGTGCCACACGAGATGGTCATATAAAATGCCAAAATTGGTCACATTTTCGGAACGTCCGGAACCCAGTCTGGAATCACCAAGTGGCAAAACCTGCTTTTGATATTCGACATGATAACTGATATATTCGCATCAATATTCTGCAAATTTCGATATTCCGCACGGTATGTTCATAAACAATCCAAGAATTGATCACATGTCCGAGGTCCTCGGAACTGGTTCCGGGACCACCAAGTGGGCAATGTTGATTCCAGTTGCTGATTTGATAACTGATGAATAATCTATGAAATTCAGCGAATTTTGTTGTCCCATACGGTAAGATTATACAAACTGAGAAAATTGGCCACATTTCCGGGGTCCTGGGAACCGGTTCCGGGACCACCAAGTGGCTAATCCTGCCTCTGATATCTGGTGTGAACATCAAAATTCTGCAAATTTCGATACATCAGACAACACGATTATAGAAAATGCATGAATTGACCACATTTCCGGCAAAGTTGGCTTTTCTCTTATTATTTTGTCAACTCTTTATGGCCTTTCTGGCATGCCAAATCAAGAGGTGTGGACTTCTTTTGAGTAAATGCATCAACATTGGTTTTATCGCTAACTAAAATTTCTGTTCATCATTTCATCTCTGACTTTCCTGACAACTTGGTTCAATAATTTCTTTAGTTCTAGCAAAGATGAATGTTAACATAGCTTGGTTGAAAACGTAATGGGCTCGTAATTTTCGCGGAAATCTTCCCGGCTGTCGTCGTTTTTAGGGCGGCCGGCGCGGATGAAAGCAGATCAAAACTAAGAATATCATTCGTCATAATTGACAGCCAGCTGGTTGGAAATTCTCCGCAACTCTCCGAGAAAGTCGTTGACGAGAAACGGGTTCATCGGGTTTTGTGGAAAAAAATATATAGGAGACTGATGCTGAAGTGCTACTTAGCATATTTTTCATTGTTTCCCAATAGACAAAAACTTCAAAACATGTGGCATAGACAAACAGACGTAACACTCTTATAATTCCCATCGTATACCGATTAAACGGTCTAATTATTTTTTTAATGCTTGGCCAACTGGCCATCAATGGCGCTCGCATCGTTTTTGTTCGAGTTTGACATTTGCCCACTATCGCCACCTAGTGGATGGAGTCCTTTTAGAATTGGGCGTTCACGTTTGAATTGAAAAATGTTCGAAGTGTTACGTCAATTTGTCTGTGATGTGGGTTTTTTGGGAAAGTTTGTTCATTTAATTGTCAGAAAGCCGAAGAGCACATAAACATTTTTGGCGGAAATGGTCTATTAATATTCCCACAATATCTTTATGACTATTCTGGCCTGCTAAATGAAGAGGTGTGAGATTATTTTCATCCAATGCGGCAATGTTGGCTTTTTCCCAAATTAATATTTCCACAACTTCTTTATGACCATTTTTGCATGCCAAATGAAGAGGTGTGTACTTTTTTTCAGCCAATGCGGCAATATTGGCTTTTTTCCTAACTAATATTTCCACAACCTCTTTATGGCCATTCTGGCAAGCCAAATGAAGAGGTGTGTACTTATCTTCATTCAATGCGTCAATGTTGGCTTTTTCCCTAACTATGATTTCCACAACCTCTTTAACGCCAATCAGGCAAGCCAAATGAAGAGGTGTGATTTTTTCTTCAGCCAATGCGGCAATGTTGGCATTTGCACTAATTAATATTTCCACAACCTCTTTATGACCATTCTGGCAAGCCAAATGAAGAGGTGTGCACTTATTTTCAGCCAATGCGGTAATGTTGGCTTTTTCCCGAACTAATATTTCTACAACCTCTTCATGGCCATTTTCGCAAGCCAAATGAAGAGGTGTGCACTTATTTTCAGCCAATGCGTCAATGTTGGCTTTTTCCCTAACTAATATTACCACAACCTCTTTATGGCCATTATGGCAAGCCAAATGAAGAGGCGTGTACTTATTTTCAGCCAATGCGTCAATGTTGGCTTTTTCCCTAACTAATATTTCCACAACCTCTTTATGACCATTCACGCAAGCCAAATGAAGAGGTGTGAACTTTTCTCCAGTCAATGCGTCAATGTTGGCTTTTTCCCTAACTAATATTTCCACAACCACTTTATGGCCATTATGGCAAGCCAAATGAAGAGGCGTGTACTTATTTTCAGCCAATGCGTCAATGTTGGCTTTTTCCCTAACTAATATTTCCACAACCTCTTTATGGCCATTCTCGCAAGTCAAATGAAGAGGCGTGAACTTATTTTTAGCCAATGCGTCAATTTTTGCTTTTTCCTTAATTAATATTTCCACAACCTCTTTATGGCCATTCTCGCAAGCCAAATGAAGAGGCGTGAACTTATTTTCAGCCAATGCGTCAATATTGGCTTTTTCCCTAACTAATATTTCCACAGCCTCTTTAAAACCGAACAGGCATGAAAAATGAAGTGGAGTTAAAGAATTCGATTTTGCGTTCCGAATATTAATGTCAGCGCCATTTTCTAGCAGTAACTGAACTATATGTCTTTGACCACATCCAATGGCCACATGTAAAGGAGCAAGTCCACCATCAAATTCAACATCGGGATGCACTTGACAGTTATCTATCAAGTAGGAACATATTTTGTCACTGCCGTTTATAATGGCAATTTGGAGCATTTCTTTCTCATTCTGTCTATGCTGGTTTCCTTTTGAAAGTACAAATTTTAACAACTCAATAGCATTACTTTCACAAGCCCACAAAACAAATTCTTCAGAAAAAAAAGACGCCTCTTGATCAATTTCTGATACGAAGGAAATGCCTTCTTTTTCAATTATTTTTACAAAAAATTTTCTTATTCCCGGAAAAGAAGACAAAACTTTTTTAATAGTGAATTTTACGTATTCAAAATTGTCCCAAAGAAAGTTCGCTACAAAATACTCGGCGTATGAATGATGGGTGAAAAACACCTCGTCGTCAATAAATTGTACAAGAATGGATTTTTCAAACTGATGTTGATGATTAGTTTGAATGCTATCCAATTTTCTCTTGTATTTTGGGTTTTTTAAGACAAACTTAAGCTCATCAATATCAAGAAATTTAATTGCCAGTAATTGATGGTCAACATAAAACCCATCCAAAATTTGTTTGTTCGAATCAACTTTTCCAATACCATTGCATGCATCCTCTGTCTTTACTTCTAAACATTTTTCTATAAATGTTTTATAGATATGCTCAATTTCTAGAAACTCTCTATCTAAATAACTTATTTCTCCAACTTCGTCTTTTATATCTAATGCCTTGAACAGCTCGTAACGTGATTTGTAGATTTCAGAGGCCATTTTGGTCATTAATGGAACTCTGCACAAGCTATAAAATTTTTCGATTAGAAATTTGGAATACGTATTAAATTTTGGATTAACATCACATATTTCATTTTCTTTCCAAGATTGTGCAAGATAATCATATATATTTTTACTGCTAAATGGCTCCAATGAAAAGTATCCGACATTCAAATTGTGTTTCTGAAAAAAGTTCTGCAAAGAACTTTTCTTATGACTTCTTGCACTAATAACAAGCTGAATTTGTTTTGATTTTGTCAATAATTCAAGTAGATTGTCTATTTTGTTTTGATTCTTCTCGTGTATTTCGTCATACCCATCAAACAGTATCGTAATGTGAGCATCAGTTTTTTTATCCAAAACGTTTTGTATGAGTTCAAATTTTTTTTTAGACAACGCAGGCTTGAGAATATCCAATAAAGAATTCTTGCCTAAGGCGTCCTTTGAATCTTGTATTCTGTTCAAGTGAAATAAGAAAACTGCTCCTGATTCGAGTTTTTGATGCTCTAGCGCAACATAGTGGAGAAGTTCAGTTTTACCTATACCAGGGCCCGCTGTTAAAACTAAACACTGATTTTGTGAAAACATATGCTTTAGATTTGCTACAAACTGTATATCTGACATTTCGTATGTTATATCAAGAAGCGATAATCTACCATGTATAACAGTTCCCATTTTTTCTAAAAACGACATAGCAGCCATTCTGTCAACATGGGATTTTGTGTTAGTCATTTCAAGTCCAGATATTTTTGTGTTTTTGATACGGAATGCAAATTTTTGGTAGTCATGATTCAGTTTAGGTAATATGTTTTCATCAAATTGATGAGTATTCAAGGTTTCTGGCTGATGCATCTCTTTTTCCTCTTCCTCAAAGCTAATCACTCTGTTAATATATAACAGATTGGTGCCATTCAATATCGGATACATTTCTACAATTTTGAACCGTAACCTGTTGAAATACTGCGTGACAAAATCTTGACCTAAGTATGGTTTGGAATTACCTTGTTTGCACTGAAGCGCTTCGTCAAAATAATCATCCAAATCTCTCACCGCATTTTTATCATCGACTTCGGTTAGCTTACCTAAAACGTCGGGTCGCAGCCACTGCCTCATCCACAAGTGCAACTCCTCGACGATGAAGGGTTCCAGATCATTCGGTTGATGCACTGACAATGTGAGCAGCGCAAAAAATTCTCGCACATCAGATGCCTCAGCGTATACTGGATGGTGTTTGTTCCGCGAATCCTTTCCATCGAACAGTTTCTGTTTTGTAATAACCTCCTTATTCATGTCACTCAATTCCGCCTTCAAAACTCTATACAGTTCAGCTTTACAGATTGCATCACTATTGAATGTATCTTTGAATACCAGCTGACCATCTGCGGTTGTTGTTAGAATCAAAGCTAAAAGATTTTCGTACTTTTTTAAATGATCAGATACAGTTCCGCTACGAAAAAGATCTTTGATGGCGCCAATCAGCTGCTCGAAATCTTGACCTTCCACAAGTGGGTAGCTGCCATACTCATATTCCGGTTCATTGACGTTTAATTCTGGTGGCTTAACTATTGGTTTCATATTGTGTAGCTCCGGCGAAAGCACTTTGTATAATTTTGCAATAAAAATCAGTGAGTCGTTGAAGGTATATTTGAAACTTATTTGCTTGTTTTTCGACTCCTTCAAAATATCACTTAAATAAGTTTTGTATTTCCGCAACTCGTTTGAAATAATTCCTGTAGTGAAAAGTTCCTTAAGAGCGTCCACCAGGGAATACAAATTTTTGTTGGCGTATTCCATGATAGTTTGAATTGTCGGTTCAGTCGGTGTGATAACTTTGTGCGCTGCCCCTTCAAAATTGAAGCGAAGATATTCGTGTACTTCTTGATCGTTGATCGACATGTGATTTCTTGCGGTTTTTAACTTTTCATCAAGTTTTTTATTGGTGAACAGCAGAAACTTAAATTTGCCTTTGAACCTGTTTCGAATAAGCATGTAGGAAGTGAAATATTTGTACAAACTGAAATCTCCATTTTCTCGATTTGCTTCTGGAAGCAAGCCATTGAGATCTATCTTTGAATCTTTGCCGTCGACATGTTTTGATTGTATAAAAATCCATTGTTTAGCTTCCTTATCGTACAGTACCACGTCATCAAACTTATCCGCCAATGTCAGTTCATAAGCCAAGTTGAAATCCTTCCCTTCTCGTGTCAGTCTATGCAAAAGAAGTTGGGCTAACTGCTTTTGGTACACATCACCGTGAGTTCCAGACATGATGGTGCTTTCATACGCCACAAGCGGTGTGATTTCTGGATCAATGACATCCAGTTTCGAGTATGCCATTCTGAATCTGAAATGAAAAAAAAAAGGAATACTAAATCATACAGCATCTTTCATTTTACCACCGCACAGGAAATAGGTACACTCAAACCTCCAATGAGTCGGGGATACTTAAATGGATTCATTACGTAAAATTATTCTGTTTATGTTCAGTCTCTTCCATAGCAGTTTCGTCAAGATATTTACAGTATTATCGAAACGTTATTGGGTCGAAAGGGCCATTAGGCCGAAAACGTTTTTAGGTTGAAAGGGCCATTAGGCCGAAAAAGTTGATAGGTCGAAGGGGTCACCAGGCCGATATATCGTTAGGTCGGAAAAAGGTCGTGTGGCCGAAAAATATTGTTACATCAAAGTGTTTATTTGGCCGAATAGGTCATTAGGTGGAATTGGTAATTTGGCCAAATAAGTCATTAGGCCGAATAGGTCATTAGGCCGAAAAGGTCATTAGGCCGAATAGGTACGAGTTTCCTGACACTATATTCGATTTTTTTTTGGGCCTCGGCTAGACGAATGTCTATCACTGTAGTACAATATTTAATGTGTACAACCAGCCTGAGAACTCAAAAAAATAGTACTAATTACCGAAAGGTTATATGTAACACTTTATGTAAAACGTGTTTTCTTCGAAAAGGCTTGCCGTGCGTGACTATGATAACAGTCCAACGGCTGATGAATATCGCACTTTCATACGTTAAACCAAAATCCATTACATGGTACCAGAAATCATATCGTTTATGTAGTTTTGGTGTTTGAGGCTCAAACTCTTACGGACATATGTGAGCGAATCCAGAGATGGCCGTCACAATGGCTGCCTTGCAAATACCGAAAGCACGGATCTCGTCATCTAAACAACAAACAGAGCTGAAAAAGCAATGAGTAGCCTTGCGCACTCGTGATAAACATTGAGTAGCATTTTCGTTTTCGAGCGTTCTGTGGATGACGAGATCGGAAAAATGCGAGTCAAAAATGCACCTGGACGCCCTCCCATTTCACCTTAAGAAAAATCGGCTATCTTAAATGTTGAGCCGCAATTTTGGATTTAAGTCCGCCATCTTGAATATTATGGTCTTTATTTTTGGACTCCACACTTGTTCCCCATTCCAGATATACCCATATTGCATGGTTTTAGAGCCCAGAACTCCATTGAACAACCACCATCTTGAATTTGGAGCCGTCATTTTGGATATTCTGGTCACCATTTTTTGGAGTCCAGAATTCGTCCCTATATCAAATAAACACATATGACATGGATTTAGAGCTTAAAACGCCATTAAACAGCCTCCTTGATTTTGGAGCCGCCACCTTGGTGGTTGGGCCACCATTTTGCATATTGAGGTCGCCATTTTTGGACTCCAGACATCTTCCCTATAGCAAATATTCCCATATAACATGCATTTAGGGTCTAAACCTGCTTTAAACAGCCGCCGTCTTGAATTTAGAGCCGCCATTTTGGATTTTAGACCACCATCTTGGTTATTCTGGTCGCCATTTTTGGACTTCAGACAAATCCTCATACCAAATGTACCCATATTACATGGTTTAGGGCCTACAACTTCGTTAAACAGCCGCCATCTTGAATTTGAGCCGCCATCTTGAATTTTAGACTGCCATATTGGATATTCAGATCGCTATTTATGGACTCCAGACATCTCCCCCATACAACATATACCCATATTGCATGTTTTAGGGCCTAAAACTCCATTAAACAGCTGCCTTCTTGAAATTGGAGGCACCATCCTGGATTTTAGACCGCCATCTTGGATATTCTGGTCGCCATTATGGGACTCCAGACATCTTCCCCATACAAAATATACCCATATTACATGGTTTAGGCTTGGGTTTAGGGCTTAAAACTCCATTATACAGACGCCATCTTGAATTTTGGACCGACATCGTAGAATTTTCGGTCTCCTGTGTTGATATCCGCACAAAATTTGTCAACCATGCTGAAGGTTACAAAAATCGCCACAGTTTGATGTGTCGCATGATGGGGTTTGGTTCAGTTTTACATGTGGCCAGTTCTACCGGTGCTGGTCCGGATATAACTCCGGAACGCCTTGACTGATCCCGGACCATTTTCAATGGTCCTCCGAGTATTCTATCGAAAATTCGTTTTTTGAGTGAATATATAGCCTTTCAATGATATGTTGGCGGCGTAGTAGTCTTTTCACAAATCAAAAACTAATTTGTTTCTATGTCCGACGTTTCCATATATTTAACATCTTTTTCAAGGATTCTATAATTATTACAAATTTAAACATTAACGTTAGGTGGCCAAGGAAATTTTACAAAACTTACAGAAACTTTAGCTTTTTTGTCAGGTGGCTCTAGCTGCTGAGCAGTAGTCACAGAACATACAAAAAAAAATTGATTGAAATCGGTTGAGAACTGACTTTGAAATCGTAATCACCGCGTCGACGTTTTTGTTAAACCCATGATTCCGAGATAATCGCGTATACAGTTTCAAATGGGGAAATTGTGGGAAAAATAAACAGGGTGGTGTTTTACAGCATTTGGGCAATTTTTACATATTTTAACGATTGGGTTCTATGCAACAACACAAATCATTGTACTTCTGCTGATATTGGGCTTAAAAATTAGCTAAATCACTTTAAAGTGAGGAAAATGGCGAACATCATGCAAACAATATGGTCTGATGTTAAATTGAGCTAATCGTAATTAAGGTCAATTCGTCCATTATTCGCAAATTTCTACATGTGTGACACCATATTCTGATGATTTAGTCCTAAAACAAAATATTTAGTGAAAAAATAGTAATTATTTTTTTAAAAAATTACAAGTTATTTTAAAACAAACAGAGCTTGGGGGTAAAATGGACAGTTTATTCAAACTTTATATAATTTTTACAAGATTTTGTTCAAACTCAATATATTGAAATCTCTGACGTATATCGTTGCATAAATAGAGTAAAAAGTTTAGAAAACATATCTCACTTCAACAAAATAAGATTGTTTTTAGGAAATCCGCCAGTTTTAGTACATTTTTTTTCAAATAATTATGTCAGTACATTGCAAACCTTATATTAGAAGTTTCAAAATTGTAGCACATACAATTTACATCACATTTACTGACATGCAATTGAAAATATCGAAGTTACACATTTAAATAAACTTTTAAATATGTGTTCATTTTACCCTCACTGTTTTTCGCTACTCAATTTTCTAGCATTTTTTGAAATCGAAAAAAAAATTAAAGAAAACTGTAGTTTTGAGCATTTTTGTCTTATAGAATGATTAGAACATAATACCATCTGCGATATTACATGATAAAAAAAGAAAGATTTTACAATATTTCCATTGAAAACGACGCCAAACGCTTAGGGTGTTCATTTTACCCCCATTTCCCCTACAGACTACGCGTCCATAAGGGAGCGAGGCACAAAACGAAATATATATGCTGCTTCTCAAATATGTATCCGGGAAACGGATTTCTCTATAAAGCTGGCATTTTGACATGTTGTTAAGAGGCTGTCCATAAACCACGTGGTCATTTTTCCTGAATTTTTACCCACCGCCCCCCCCCCCCCCCCGTGGTATTGCGTGGTTTGAGGCTGAACCCCGCCCCCCCCCCCCCCTCCTCGGGTTGGCCACGTGTTTTTTTATATGCATTTTTTTTTTTGGCAAAACACATACAAATAACCTCAACACAGTAATAGCATATTGAGCGGTTCCATATCATTTCAGCAACGAGTAATTTTCATATATCTTTATTTGGATGAAACCTTGCATACAAGTCTTTGGGGGAGAAAAACGCCGTTTTGCATACTTGGTTCGCCATTTTGAATCTAGCCTTACTTATGAGAAGGGCCTATGAAAAATGCACATGATATCTTCAAAAAATTGTATCTCGAAAACGGTTTGTCCGATCGGTTTGGTGTCTTCGGCGAAGTTTTAGACAATTGTTGGTGCTATATGGAGAAAATATGCACGGTAAAAAAATATGTTTGGTTTTTGTGATTTGAACTAAAATATAGTTTTTCCCTCAAAAGTGACATGTCAATATTTTTTATTATCCTTATGTTATAGCTGACTGAAAATGCTACCTAGTGCACAGTGGGTTGTTCTGGAGAAAAATAGGTTACAATGAAAAAAAAATGTTTTAAAAAATTACGGTTTTCAAAAAAAGCTATTAAGTAAAGTCAAAAAAGTTTGTCGCCCTAATTTTATGAAAGTACATCAAATTTGCAAGAAAAAAGTACTTCGGTAACATTTTTCTAAGATGCACCGTTTAGAAGATATTACTGATTTAATATTGATTTGTTTGATAACTTAATAAGTTTTAGCCCTTTTCGGATGTACTCCGTGTTTCTCCAGTTTCAAAAGTATTTTTTTCGGAAAGATTGGAAAATTTTGAGTTAAAATGACGCTGACAGCTTAAGATTTGAGTGAAATTCTCTGCCTTAAAAGTATTTTGAAACAAGTTACAAAATCCCACTATCAAGAACAATGATTTCTTCCAGTGGTTTTTATTGCCTTCTGCTGAAAACGTGCTAATAAGTATTAGATACAGGTAATTAGATACCAGTTAGCTGAACTACGTACAGTTGGTGATTGTAAACATGGTCTTTGTTGGAACTAGTCCACCATGGCCACGCTGGCCCAGGCTTGTAAACATTCGACACTTTTCACTGCCTTCGTTTCGTTGTCGCGGTCGGGTGTCAGCTTGCTTTATTTCATTCGAACGCGACCGCTACCTCTTACACACAACACAAGCGGCAGAACAAAGATCAATAAACAAAAAAGTGGATCAAATCAACGTAGTCTGACACGATGACATTAGTATAATTCCAGCTTTTCGCAAGATTTCAGCCAGTTTTGATTAAAATTGGTATAATATTAGTATAATATTAGTCACCTTCCATCAAACTAGACGGCTGCCGACTGATACCTCAATCAACAACCGCCGCACTCTTTATTCATTCCAGGTATATACAATTTACAATCTTCTTCAATAACAATATACCTACGCCAGCAAATCTACCTCGCTCCAACTCTCCAAACTCGTACCTGACGATACCTGAGCGTTCAACTCTACCTATCTTCCAGCAGTCTTTACCCAGCATTCTATGATTTATACCCGTGAGCTGTATAATAATGTCTGACTCGGTTCTGAATTCATCCAGTATCTACTAGGGAAAACCAAACAGTAAATGCAGAAAGGTTGCTAGAAGCATAGTGATTTCATAGTAATTTCAGCTAATAATCCAGTGTTTTTGAACTAGATCCAGTGTTGTTTGATAACATAATAATTGTAAAGGAAAGTGTAACACGTTTTGGTGCAAAGGTAAGTTTTAAATACACATTTTAATTATATGTGTTGTGATATTTTCGTTCAAAACTAACAATTGGAAAATATTTTCTATGTTACAGATTACAAAATGAGTAAAATCAGATGTATTCGTCCATTCAAAGACATTCAGTGTTCGAAAGAGCTGCGATATCTCACGGATGGTATCATCCAAAAACTAAAGTCAATTGGATTTTCCAAGGTATCCACACTGAACACCAAGGATTTTCGTATTTGTTCGTCTTGCCGTCTACATATTGATTCAAGAGCTCACCTCACCCAAAACGAAGAACAAAGCGTAGCCGGTGGCTCAAGGATGCCAACTGTTCAGACCATACCTGTTGTACATGATTCGCAAAGCTATGAAAGTTTGGTCACGATACCATCAGCGTCAACGCTAAGCACAATTCAATCAAATGAAGACTTCACGATGCCTGTAGACGTCGAAATATTCAACCGAGGAATAGCAGCTATTCGTGTTTCGCCTATAGATTTAGGTAAGGTTAAAAATGTTCACTATCCTGAAAAAAAGTGCGCTGAAATCGTCGAAGGTGTACGAAGAAATCTTTTTAAATTAGACGCTAAAACAGAAAAAGCAAACGAGTTTAATGAAGTCATAGAAAATATGAAAATTAAATTTTTAAATTCAGCCACAAGGCAAGAAAAACTATCAATTTTATCATTGTTACCAAAATCATGGTCAGTACAAAAAATTGTAAACGAATTTAAAACTAGTAGAAATATGGCATCAGATGCAAGAAAGGAAAAAAATAATGTATTAGATTCATCTCAAGGTTCAAGCTCTGGAAAAGCTTTGAGTAATGAAACAAAAGAACTGGTTTTGAATTTTTTTGAGGACGATGATATAAGCCGTGCAATGCCAGGCCAAAGAGATTTTGTTAGCGTAAAGACAGGAAATAAGAGATTAGCTGTTCAGAAAAGATTGTTAATGATGACATTAAGAGAAGCTTTTAATCGCTTTAATGAAGTGTACGTCAATGTAAAAATAGGGTTTTCATCATTTGCAAGCCTCTGGCCAAGGCAATGTAAACTATTGACTATCACAGGAACACATAATGTTTGCGTTTGCACTACGCATGAAAATGTCAATTTAATTCTTCATAGCTTAAAAAAATACAATGTCTTGAATGATCTAAAAACATTAACGAATAGATTACTTTGCGAAAATAAGACAACTCATTGCCATCTACGAAGATGTAAAAACTGCCCAGATACCTCAGTTTTAGAAGACAGTTTATTGAAACAACTGGAAGAAAACTTTGTTGAAAAGCTTTCATTCGAACAATGGGTTACCACTGACAGATGTGATTTAGAAACTATTGTAAAGCAAACCGATGACTTTGTTACATTTTTCAGCTCAAAATTAGAAAGTTTGATTCCGCATGATTTTGTAAAAACCGAACAATCCAATTTTTTGAAAACCACAAAACAAAACTTGCAAGATGGTGAATTTTTGGCTATTTGTGACTTTTCTGAAAATTACAGCTTCGTTTTGCAGGATGAAGTTCAATCACACCATTGGAACGTGCAACAGGCCACAATCCATCCTTTCGTAATATATTATACTGAAAATAGGCAAATTAAACATTTTAGCTTCATTATAATTTCAGAAGAACTAAGACATGATTCAGTCGCTGTTAATTTGTTTATTGATAAAATGATGAACTTTTTACAAATTGATCAAAATAAAAACTTGAAAAAAATTTATTTTATGTCAGATGGTGCTGCTTCACAGTATAAAAACCGAAAAAACTTTTCTAGCCTTTGTAAGTTTAAGTCAAAGTATGGTATTGACGCTGAATGGCATTTCTTCGCAACATCGCACGGAAAAGGTCCATGCGATGCTATTGGAGGTACGATAAAACGCATGGCTACCAGAGCAAGTTTAGCCAAAGAACGCGAACACCCGATAAAGACTGCAAGAGAGTTGTTTAATTGGGCAAACAAACGAAAAGAAGAAGAACTTACAAAGTTGTCATTTTGTTATTCTACTACAGAAGAATACGAAAATATGTCTTTGCAGCTAAATAATCAATATAATAATGCAAAAACAATTCAAGGAACTCAAAAATTCCACTCATTTCTTCCTCTATCAGAAAATACAATAAAGGCAAAGCTTTATTCAAACTGCCCTGACAATGATGCCAAAATATTCGATATTGTTAAGAAAGTTGTGTAAACAATAATTTGATAAAAATACAGGAATAAAAATAAACTGATGTACAAAGTATAATGTTATTTTTTATTGCGCACAAATACCACCCCTGAAAAATAAGCCTTATTGAGGAGCTTGCGATATGCAAGAGTTGAATGCACATTTTCAACACAATACACCAAAAACCACTGGAAGAAAACATTGTTCCTGATAGTGGGATTTTGTAACTTGTTTTTCAAAATACTTTTAAGGCAGAGAATTTCACTCAAATCTTTAAGCTGTCAGTGTCATTTTAACTCAAAATTTTCCAATCTTTCCGAAAAAAATACTTTTGAAACTGGAGAAACACGGAGTACATTCGAAAAGGGCTAAAACTTATTAAGTTATCAAAAAAATCAATATTAAATTAGTAATATCTTCTAAACGGTGCATCTTAGAAAAATGTTACCGAAGTACTTTTTTCTTGCAAATTTGATGTACTTTCATAAAATTAGGGCGACAAACTTTTTTGACTTTACTTAATAGCTTTTTTTGAAAACCGTAATTTTTTAAAACATTTTTTTTTTTTCATTGTAACCTATTTTTCTCCAGAAGAACCCACTGTGCACTAGGTAGCATTTTCAGTCAGCTATAACATAAGGATAATAAAAAAAAATATTGACATGTCACTTTTGAGGGAAAAACTATATTTTAGTTCAAATCACAAAAACCAAACATATTTTTTTACCGTGCATATTTTCTCCATATAGCACTAACAATTGTCTAAAACTTCGCCGAAGACACCAAACCGATCGGACAAACCGTTTTCGAGATACAATTTTTTGAAGATATCATGTGCATTTTTCATAGGCCCTTCTCATAAGTAAGGCTAGATTAAAAATGGCGAACCAAGTATGCAAAACGGCGTTTTTGTTCCCCAAAAACTTGTATGCAAGGTTCCATGCAAATCAAAAAATACAAAAAATAAAAACTGGAAAAATTTCCCACTTGTTTGTGGAATCGCTTTATTGTATCATTGTGCTTGCCACACAAAATACGCATTTATGTAAGGCAAACAAAGAATGCAATACACATCAATTAATAACAGTGGAAGTGTTCAGAGAACTATAGTTTGTTTGAAGAGAGACAAGACAAATTCCTTCGGCCAAAGATGAGAATTCGTCTTAAATTTCACTGCAAGAAAGTAGCTGGCATTTTTATAAGGATGACAGCCTCAGAAAAAGGAGGCAGCTTTTGAAAAATGTAAACGGGAGATATGAAAAAGGAAAATCATTCAATAAATGATCTATGTGGGTTTAGTCTGACTTGGTGATCAGCTACGTTAGCTGAAGATGTTCAGTGGTATCATAATAGTTGGGTAGTCTTTATCATCAATAAAATCACCCGAATTTTTCCTTTCCTGTATCTTTGTATTTCTATTATTTTGTTTCTGCTAAAAGAGAAATATGTGACATAGACTTTTAGGCAAACTGGACCTTGTATCTGATCTGACCTTGTGAACATGTACTTATAATTAGCTGGGATTATGCAACTTTCAAGTATTCATGAGAAAAAAAGCGGAAAGGCATGCAAAATAAAATAAAGAGTTTCTTTGAATTTTCTCATTAACCTGTATTTTGTACAACACGTTGAAAAAATCACGCTTTTTATACTCTGCTTTACCGTGGTGCTTGCGGTGGTAGTCAACCGCGCGACTGACGGAAGGCTAAAATGCACTAAATGTCTCTATATCCAATGATCGACCTCTTCTATGTTATTTTTTACAAGTGGTTTGTTTTTAGGGATCTACTGATCTGATAATGTCTTATACCCTTTCAGAAGACTTACTTACCATGATAGATTACAAATAGTAGCTTTGTATAATGAAGGAAGTTACCGTTACACCCGTAGTCTTAACCCTAGCAACACACTTGGACATTAATAAGTTCCTGTAATTTGTATGCAACTATATTGAAAGTTATGTCATTTGAACCAATCGTCTTATTAACGACTAAATTGCAACCAAAAAAGCGCAAGAGGTGGAGCCAATATAAAACATCCATGCGTGATATAAACGGTTTCAATACGCAATCGAATTATAATCAAGATACAACTTATAGTCGACTTACAAATTGTGACCAATTCGATAACTAGTCAGCTAGTCACCAAATTCGTCACTGCCAGTAATTAGGGGCTGTCCATTAATTACGTAAGGGATTTTTTGCGATTTTCCGACACCCCCTCCCCCCCTTGTAAGATTTTGTGTATGAGAACCCAAAAAATTGTGTACCGGCTGTTCGGGTTCGTTTGGAAGTTGACCATCAATGTTAACTTCTTTTCCCGATCAGTCTAGATAGCTGTGTTGTGTCGGTAGCGGTTGTCTCAATGGGCTAAGAATAACCGCCTGATCCAGTGGTAAGAGTCCACTAAACAGGTGACCCCTAATTCATGGTGTTATGCGGCTTTATGCTTACCGTGCCAAAGAATGAATGGTTAGGGGGGCCTAATAAAAACCTTACCACAAACGGAGCCTGTGGAGAATTAGGGCGTCCTCCACAGTATTACGCCCTTACTGCGCTAACCGGAGCAATGGTGCAGTGGACCTTGCGTTTCTCCGAGATAATCAGTTGCCCTTCTTAAGTCTCAAATTTGAGGCTAAATAAGGGCGGGGTTATTCAAATGTTGTTAATTAGCTTACATTACTGCCTATATGGGTTCGCTGAATACGTTTTCACCATTGGCGTTTTTCAATTGACCACGATTTACATGCTCTATTTTAGAATAACGTTAACAGTATGTTTCAACCTTTCTTTATGGATGCCTTCAAGCAAGCTGTTGTTTTCAGCATCTTTTCGCTGATATTTGGCATCTGAAGTAGCTCAAACATTGATTTGAGATGCTTCAGTTTGATGGAATACTTTTGGAGTGTTCCTTCGCAAACTTTGCGTATTCAGGCGTCCCTGCTCAACAAGCTAGGGAACCTGTAATAATTGGTTGCGATCACATTTTATGGATAACTCGCTTCCATTGCTACTCCAAGAGAGTTTCATTATGGTTTTGTTATTACAACGCCCTTCATTGTGGTATACCATAGCTACTGCTTTGAAAGAAGCTTGTCCTCTGCGGTCTGTGCGGACGGCAAGAGGTATTCCTGAATGGAACTCGGACCTGTTCAAGTTCTCAATATCTTCGGATAAACCAGTCTTTTGTATAGCTACGAATCATTAGCTTCTACCCCGAGGATTGTAGCTATAGAATCGATTTAGTGAGCACTAAAAAAGCTCTACTTACTTCAAATCTCCTGGAGCAAATGGGGCTTTATCCTATTTTTCTCCAGAGGGATTTGAGTTTTTCAAACATGTTTTGAACTCTTGTAGTTTTCTATTGGGCATTTTCATGGCATAAAATTACTCTGTAGTTTTATCCCGAAAGAGTGCGTGCGTTGTAAAAAGAAGGAATAAGTTCCAGATTTATCTGGTTACGTCGTTCTTTCTGAAATGCTCGAAACGCATTATCGATTATCACATCTGTGATGTTCGTCTGGCTAACATGCCTGTTCATGTGAACTCACATGTCTCCCAATTTGGGATGTCCACAGTGACTCTTTTACATAAAGTTGTATACGTTTTCAAGAAAGCACTCGCTCAAACGTAGTTTTTGCTTGGGTGATTTCTTGAATATTGAGTATGCTTTTGATGACGTGCCTTTCTATGTCATATTGAAAGTCGCATGACGTCGCAAGCTACCTCCAATGAGCTATAGGCTCTTTTTACGCTTATGCGTTTTACAGTGTCCTTTTCAGGGCACTGATTAACCCCGTTGTGGTATGAGCTATGAGCTCTCGTTGCGCTTATGCGTTCATTCCCTCTTCTAGGGCACCCCTTCCTATTTCATCACCTTTCTCTTTCCCAATTCCCATCCCTTGTCCCATTCTCCCTCAGGTAAATGATGAAATAGGCTCATATGTATGGCGATGGCACAAATGTCCCAAATGGAGGATAACGTGCCTCTGGAGCCGGCCTTCTGATACCTGATACCTGAAATTGAAAGTTATGTCATTTGAACCAATCGTCTTATTACGACTAAATTGCAACCAAAAAAGCGCAAGAGGTGGAGCCAATATAAAACATCCATTCGTGATATAAACGGTTTCAATACGCAATCGAATTATAATCAAGATACAACTTATAGTCGACTTACAAATTGTGACCAATTCGATAACGAGTCAGCTAGTCATCAAATTCGTCACTGCCAGTAATGCATCAACCGTTTCGTTCATGTGATCAATAAATTGTGTGCACAAATATACCGCAAATAAAGCTGACCGAGAACGTCAAATTGTGTGCCGTTCCAGATTTATCGGTAAGTTTCGCATTTTAGCTCCGTATTCCCAACGCGCCTCAGTCAACCTATCATTTTGCGAGTGAAAATTTAGGCATTTGTGGAAACAATTAACTCGCCATATTGCTTCGACGGAGTGCATTTCAGCAGCTTATTGAATGCGCCCGTAAAATGCTGAAAATTAATTTTAGAATTTAGAAAGATACTATTTGCTAAATCATGTCTAAGGGAATCCGTGAAGTACAACAATGCTGCATGCGGTACACGGAACCGCCAAACTACCCAAAATTGGATTCTTCTGACGCAATCCGCCCACACCAAAAAGCTCAGTCGAGCCTCCTGGTAGTGGACGCCTTATATTGTTAATACACACAAACAATGTATACTTTCTATAACATAACACTTAAGGTATAGTAGAAGGAGCAGTAACAAAAGCCCCAGTGGATTCAAAATCCTTTGAAGGGACTTAGACAAGACAAAACATGAAATAATACTAAAAAGAATGTTAAAAGGAAGTTTATGGTGATTTGATCATATTAGAGGAATTGATTAATTTTTCTTTTAAGGTGCAGTTTTAGTTTAATTTTGAAGATGTTTCTGTTATTAATGGGTTTTAAATCATTTGGCAATAAATTGTACTTTTGTGGTTTCGATTTCTCAAAACCCCATATATTCAAATCTTCTCAGTGGTAGGCACCAGCCGTTCAGTACTGCGAAAATGAGGCAGAATTTTTTTATTGGGTAAATACTATACTTCCAACCAGATTTTTTTTTCTATTTTACCACTTTATTTTGTAAAATTTAGAATATGTCGATTAATTATTGAAGAAAAGATTACATTTTATTTGTATGTACCTACATGATTTCGTTATTTTTTTAACATTTTGGTTTTTATATTGCTTTTCATATTTTTCATGATCACAAAAACATTTTGCCGCACATTTTGGAATATCTACCTCTCCTATCTCTCCTGTCAAAATTGTTCGTTATGTTCTAAATGAGATTCAGGTGCAACATGTTTATAATCAGACTCAATGTTTTGGCTGATTTGGTTTGTAAACGGTTGTAACTACCCGAGCAGAGGAGAATATCAAAATAATAACAACTGAATCACAAAACCTGTTTTTATATCTTGGTTTGGTATTATTAACTTATTTCCATAACAGATTTTGTTGGGCAATCTTATTTTGTTATGATCCTGCTATTGGTATATTATCTTCAAATAACATTTTAATAACATGTTTTTTTATTCTTGAATTATAACATTTTCTGATTTCCATAAAAAAAATTATGTTTGGAGTCTGTAAGGCATATCTTCGGTGTCTATGAATCGGTTAAGCTGAACCGTGTCAGAAGTAAGAATTACTTGTAATTTTTATTTCAATTAAATTCGATCCATTTCAGTGGGAAAATGTAGAATTTCTTTTGGTTCTGTTTTGGGAATAAAAAAGTGAATAACCATGATCCACCATAACTCATGAACAAAGCTAATTTTGAAATTATCTCAAAGCCGTTTGGGCCAGGAAGACTGGAAGCTTGCCATTCTCTTTGAATGACTGACTTATGAGTGGGTTATGGCCTTAGTCATGGCTGTTTATTACTTTTTATTTTCAAAATTGCACCAACAGAAATTCATTATTTTTCTCTGAAATGGCTAAGTATGTATGTAACCTTGCGAGGATAAAAAAAACTTTTGTTATGATTCTGATATAACTCATTTTGCTTCCATATTGCTATCCATAACTTTTCAATTTCAAAATTTGTTATTGAAACATTGTATAAATTCACTGTTATTAAGTTGTTATGAAACTAACAAAACCTGTTATTTATCTGGTCTTCCAGTAACATTTTTTTTGTTATGATTTTTGTTATTTTGCCGCTTATGACAGACAAGTTTACAACATGGCATGTTATGTTAATAACATGAAAATAACTTTTTGCATTACTCAGTTGCTATTCCCTTCTGCTCGGGTAAGATTCATTGAAACAGTCAGATTATACTTCAGTTACAAATTTGTTTCGCAAGTTTCGACTAATGATGACGTTTGTTTTCATTTTGTTAGTTATAAAACTGTTACACCTCAGTTTGGCATTAACAACAGGATTTTAATAGGTTTTAATTTTGTTTGTGTCATGAAAACTCAGTTGCAACTTGTTTGCAACGATGATCATTTCCATTTTAGTTGCAGGTGCTACTTGGGAAAGATCTAAACTCAAAAATAGTTTGGATGACCTAGGATATCCAGAAAAAATATTCTGCATAATATTCTACCGTTTTCATGCTATTGACCACCAAAACTACAGAACAACGTAGAAAAAACTCCATAATAACGCTTGGAAAAAATCCGGCTTCAAAGGGTTAAATGGACAACACAATTTTTCATGCTGTGAACAGAAAAAATCAAATTTGTCAGTCGAATAAAAATTGAGTTTATGCTTTTGGAACAGACGGGAAAAACTACATACAAAATTAAAAAAAAAACACGTGGTTGGTTGCAGGAAAAATATTCCAAATATTTAAATTATATCGATTAGCGATGGGCCCCCTTCTCATTTCATTCTATACGACGCCATGATGCTCTAGTCAAATTTTCAGCTAATTCCGTTTACATGAGGGCGCTGCCAAACTCGTTTGACATTTGTATGGGAGTTTATATGAGTAATTCTCGCTGAGACCGGCCCACTATTTACACCTTGTCTTCAAAAACGTTTGAGGTGGCGATTTTCTGAAAGTCCTCCCCAAAAAGGAGGGGAAAATGCATTTGGTTACCCAAATTGATGGACCCCCCGTTAGTAACAGCCACAACATTTTTTGCAGACCCCTCGATTTTGGTCAAACGGTGGCTCATTTAAACCGGTAAAACTCAAAAGTTTCTCCAGAAACCACTTCAAAACGAAATGTTGTTGAAAAGAGGAAAGATAGAGCCACTATTAACAATTATAAAAAGTTGGGTAGGCCATATTGGTTTTGGCCGCCATCTTGGATTTTTATACCTATACTTTTTGCCTTTCTCGTACACCAAGGTGTACCGAAAGGCTATATGTTCACTCCAAAAACGAAAATTTGATAGAGCCCTCGGAGGGGTCAAGTATTATATACCAATCCACTCAGCTCGATGAGTTGAGATGATGGCTGTGTGTGTATGTGTGTGTGTGTGTGTATGTGTGTGTGTGTATGTATGTGTGTGCGTATGTGCGTGTGTGTGTACAAAAAGGTCACCTCATTTTTAGATATTAAATATCAACCGATTTCAACGACCGATGGTTCATTCAACGGAGCATTTTGTCCCATTGTTTCCTATTGAAAATGGTTCAGATCGGTCCAGCCGTTCCGGAGTTATGGCCATTTTGGTGTTCCGGATCGGTACCCCAGGAAGGGGCCAGATATGAAAACGCTACGAACCCATGCATGCGACACATCAAACCACGGTATTTTCGATAACCTGATGAACGGTAAGCAGGAAAATAGTCTCAGATCATATCTGAACCGATAGTGTTCCGGAACCGGTTCTGGGTGTCCCACCGGAAGTGGCTAAATATGAAAGTGAACCAAACCCAGGCATGCGACACATCAAACAGCGGCTTTTTCAATAACCTGATGAACAGTATGGAGAAAACATTCTCAGACCATATCTGAACTGGTAGTGTTCCGAAACCGGTTCCGGGTGTCCCGCCGAAAGTGGCCAAATATAAAAGTGAACCATACCCATGCATGCAACACATCAAACAGCGGCTTTTTCGATAACCTGATGAACAGTTGGGAGGAAAACATTCTCAGACCATATCTGAACCGGTAGTGTTCCGGAACAGGCTCCGAGTGTCCCGCCGGAAGTGAGCAAATATGAAAGTGAACCAAACCCAGGCATGCGACACATCAAATAGCGTTTTTTCGATAACCTGATGAACAGTACGCAGGAAAACATTCTCAGACGAGATCTGAATCGGTAGTGTTACAGAACCGGTTCCAGATGTCCCGCCGGAAGTAGCATAAAAATTAACCAAATCCTTAAATGGGACGCATCAAATCGCTGCTCTTTAGATAACCTGATAAACGTTTAGCAAGAAAATAGTTTCGTACCATATTGGAAACGACCTATGTGGACAAATGTAGAAGAGAACAAAACCCGGCACATTAAACAGCGGCTTTATAAATAACATGATGAACGATTAGCGAGAAAATAGGCTCAGACCACGTCTAAGATCTTTTTAAAGACTATCGGTGTTCCGGAACCGATCTGGGGTATCCCGCCAGAAGTGGCCAAATGCTCAAAGGAACCAAACCCATGCAAGCGACACATCAGATAGCGGATTTTTCGATAACTTGATGAACAGTTAGCAAGAAAATAGGCTCAGACCACATTAGACTATATCGGTAGTGTTCCAGAACCGTTTTAGTTGTTGCGCCGGCAGTGGTCAAATGCAGAAATGAATTCATGGCTTTTTAGGGAACCTGATGAACAGTTACCAAGAAACTAGTCTCAAACCATATAAGGGACAATCGGTACTGTCCCGTAATCGGTTCCTGGTGTCCCGCCGGCAGTATGCAAATGATAAAGTGATCCTAACCCATGCATAAAATCGTGACTTTTTGGATAATCCGAAAATGGGTTAGCAAGAAAATTGGCGCAGACCGCATTCAAAACTACCAGTAGTGTTCCGGATTGGGTTTCTCGGGTATCCTACCAAATGTGGCCAAATACAAAAGTTAATAACCTGTGGAACGATTAGCAAGAAAATAGGCTCAGACCACATTAGAGGCTACCGATAGTGATGCAGAACCAGCATTGAGTGCTCGCAGGAACTACAAAAGTGAACAAAGTCAATACAAGCGATAAATATGTGTAAGAGGACAAAATCTTGACTAAACTTAGGCCACATACATACATACGTCTCACTCTCCTCACTCATAGTGCTTGTTTTCAACGGTTGAATAAAATATAAATTGTTTTTGTTCGTTTGACGTTTACTCACTATCGTTATCAAGCGTTATCGTTATTCGACCGGGAATATCTGGTGTGTTTATTTCAGAAACAACTCCAGGAATTATTTTAAAAAATCCTCCAAGGGTTCCCCCAGGAACACTTTTTAGAATTCCTTTAGAAGTTCTCCAAATACTTCCTCCAGGAACTGGGGTCTCTTCAGGAACTGCTATAGGGATTCCCCAAGGCGTTCTTCCACGAACTCTTATTAGTATTCCTTCAGGATTTCTCCAAGGATTCCATCTGCAATTTCTTCAGAAATTTTTACTGGGAATCCTACATGAATTTCTTCAGAGATTCCTCTAAGAATTATTCCAGGGATCCTATGGGAATTGAAATGCGTATAGATATTTCTCCAGAATTTCCTCCAGGAACTCTTATAGAGATTCCTCCAGGAGTATTTCTAGAGATTCCTCCGTTAATCTCTACGGGTATTCTTCTAGGATATCCCCCAGGGATTCCTCCAAGAATTTCTGCAGGACTTAACTCGGGACTTCCTTCTG
Organism: Aedes albopictus; assembly: GCF_035046485.1. Classification (NCBI taxonomy): domain Eukaryota; kingdom Metazoa; phylum Arthropoda; class Insecta; order Diptera; family Culicidae; genus Aedes; species Aedes albopictus. The sequence goes on from NC_085136.1 coordinate 52,385,082, forward strand.
TGATTCTTTCTGAAACAACTTATTTTAAACATCCTCCAAAGATTCTCCCACGAACTCTTTTTAGGGTTCCTCCAGCAATTCATCATTGTATTTTTTTGGGAACTTTTCTAGGGATTCATTTAGTACTTCCTCCAGGAACTGCTTAGGAATTCCCTTAGTAATTGCTCTTGAAATTTCTCCCGGGTTTCCTTCTCGAGTTTCTTCAGAAACTCTTCTAAGGATTCCTCCCGCATTTGTTCAAGAACTCCATCTGCGATTTCTTGAGATTTTTTTTTTTTGGTATTCCTATACGAATTCCCTAAGAGATACATCCACGAATTTCTTCAGGAATTCCTCTAGGAATTACTCCAGGAAATCCTTCAGGGATTCCTTCAGAAATTCTTCCAGGATTTTTTATAGGAATACCTCCTAGATTTTTTCCAGAAATTCCGCCAAGAAATCTTCCAGTATTCCCTCCAGGAATTGCTGCAGGCATTCCTCCAGGATTTGCACTAAAACCTCCTCCAGGAACTTTTCTAGTGATTTTATCAAGGGTTTCTTCAGAAATTCCTCCGGGAATTTCTCAGGCGATTTTTTCAGAAATTTCTCCCAGAGCTCCTCTAGAGATTCCCCAGAAATTGATCCACAAATTGTTGAAGGAATTACTACAGAGATTCCACCTAGAATTCCTTCAAGGATTCAGCCAGCCATTCCCAAAGGATAACCTCCAGCAATTCCTCCAGGCTTTTATTTAGGAATTTCTCCAAGAACTATTCCAGGAAATTCTCCAGGAATTACCCCAAGAATTTCTTCAGGAATACCTCCAGCAATTTCTCTAGGAATTGATCCAGGAATTGCTCCTGGACACACTTCAGAAGTTATGTCAACAATTTCTCCAGCATTTTTTCCAGAAATTCTTCTGGAAATTTTTTCAGACATTCTTCCAGTAAATTCTCCAGGAATACCCACAGGAATTTTTCGGGGATTCCTCCAGAAAACCCTCCGAAGATTCCTCCAAGAAATTCCCCAGAAGTTCCTCTGAGGATTATTTTTGGAAATCCTCTGGGGATTTCTTCATAAATTCTTCCAGGAAATTCCTGGAAGAATACCATCAGCATTTTTTCAGGGATTCCCCCAGGAATTTCTTTACAAACTGCTTCTAGGATTCCTCCAAGGATTTCTTCAGGAATTCATTCGAGGATTATCCAAGAATTCCTCCAGAAATTCCGCTAGAAATTCCTCCGGGGTTTTCTCAAGGGATTTTTTCAGAAATAGAAAATTAATAGAATAATAACAGAAATTTCCCAGAATTCCTCTAGAAATCCATCCAGTAATTCTTCCAAAAATTCTTCTAGAGATTCTTCCAGAAATCCTCAAAGGAGTATCTCTAGGAATTTATCCAGGAATTTCTCCAGGAACTTATCTAGAAATTACCCCCGGAATTTCTACATGAATTTTTACATGAATTCCCCCAGGAATTTCTCCAGGAATTTCTCTAGGAATAGCTCCTGGACATTTTGCAGAAATTATGTCAACAATTCCTGTAGGCATTTCTCCGGGAAGTTTCTCCAAGGATTCCTCCAGGAAATCCCCTAGGGATTTCTTCAGAAATTCTTCATGAATATTCTCCACGAATACCTTCAAGAATTTTTCAGGGATTCCTCCAGGAATTACACCAGGAATTAATCAAAGAACACCATCATAAATTAGGAATTGCTTCAGAAATTCTTCCAGGGTTCGTCCAGGAACTTTTTCGGGGATTTTTCCAGAGATTTCTCCAGGAATTCCTCCAGAGATTTCTCTTGAAATCCCTCCGTGAATTTCTCAGGGATTTTTTTTCGAAAACTTCTCCCAGAGCTTCTCCATAGATTCTCCCAGAAATTCATCCAGAAGTTGTTGAAGGAATTCCTCCAGAGATTCCCTCACGAATTCCGCCAGCAATTCCCAAAGGAGAACCTCCAGTAATTCCTCCAAGATTTTATCCAGGAATGTCTCCAAGAACTATTCCAGGAAATTCTTCAGGAATTACCGCAAGAATTTCATCAGGAATTTCTCCAGAAATTTCTCTAGGAATTGATCCAGGAATTGCTCCTGGACATCCTTCAGAAATTATGTCAACAATTTCTCCAGGAATTTTTCCAGAAATTCTTCTGGAGATTTTCTCAGAAATTCTTCCAGGAAATTCTCCAGGAATACCCTCAGGAACATTTCAGGGTTTCCTCCAGGACATCCTCCAGAGGATTCTGCCTGGAAATCCTCTAGGGATTTCTTCATAAATACTCCTAGGAAATTCCTGGAGGAATACCATCACTAATTTTTCAGGAATTCCCCCAGGGACTTCTTTACAAACTGCTTCTAGGATTCCTCCAGAGATTCCTTCAGGCATTCTTTCAAGGATTTATCCAAGAATTCATCCAGAAATTCCGCTAGAAATTCCTCCAGGATTTCAGAAACGGAAAAATAATAGAATAGGAATAGAATTCTCCCAGAATTTCTCTAGAAATTCATCCAGTAATTCTTCCGAGAATTTCTCTTAAAGATTCCTCCAGAAATTCCCAAAGAAATACCTCTAGTTATTCCTCCAGGTATTCCTCCAGGATTTTATCCAGGAATTTATCCAGGAATAACCCCAGTTATTTTATCAGGAACTACCTCAGGAATTGCTCCTGGACATCTTTCAGAAATTATGTCAGCAATTCCTCTAGGTATTTCTCCAGGAATTTCTCCCGAGATTTTATCAGGAATTGCTGCCTGATTCCTCCGGATATTCCTCCAGGGGATTTCCCTCCTGAAGGAATTCCTTCAGAGATTTCTCCATGAAAAATCTCTTCAGGAAATTCTTTGATGATTCCTTCAGGAAATCCTCCAGAAGTTTCTCCAAAGATTCTTCCAGGAAATCCTATAGAGATTTCTTCAGAAATTCTTCAAGAATATTCACCAGGTCAGGGATTCCTCCAGGTATTCCACCAGGGATTCCTCCAGATATTCCTCCAGGGATTTCTTCACAAATTTCTTCAAGGAACCCCCCTGGGATTCCTTCAGGAATTCCTTCGAGAATTTCTCCAGGAACTCCACCTGCAATTCCACTAGAAATTCCCCCAGGAATCTCTCAAGGGGTTCTTTCAAAAATAGAAAAATAACAGAAATAGAAACAGGAATCTCTCAGAATTCTTCTGGAGATTCCTCTTGATATTCATCCAGTAATTCTTTCAAGAATTCCTCTAGAGATTCCTCCAGAAATTCCCAAAGAAATACCTCTAGTTATTCCTCCAGGTATTCCTCCAGGATTTTATCCAGGAATTTATCCAGGAATAACCCCAGTTATTTTATCAGGAACTACCTCAGGAATTGCTCCTGGACATCTTTCAGAAATTATGTCAGCAATTCCTCTAGGTATTTCTCCAGGAATTTCTCCCGAGATTTTATCAGGAATTGCTGCCTGATTCCTCCGGATATTCCTCCAGGGGAATTCCTTCAGAGATTTCTCCATGAAAAATCTCTTCAGGAAATTCTTTGATGATTCCTTCAGGAAATCCTCCAGAAGTTTCTCCAAAGATTCTTCCAGGAAATCCTATAGAGATTTCTTCAGAAATTCTTCAAGAATATTCACCAGGTCAGGGATTCCTCCAGGTATTCCACCAGGGATTCCTCCAGATATTCCTCCAGGGATTTCTTCACAAATTTCTTCAAGGAAACCTCCTGGGATTCCTTCAGGAATTCCTTCGAGAATTTCTCCAGGAACTCCACCTGCAATTCCACTAGAAATTCCCCCAGGAAACTTTCAAGGGGTTCTTTCAAAAATAGAAAAATAACAGAAATAGAAACAGGAATCTCTCAGAATTCTTCTGGAGATTCCTCTTGATATTCATCCAGTAATTCTTTCAAGAATTCCTCTAGAGATTCCTCCAGAAATTTCCACAGGAATACCACTAGGAACTCCTCCATTTATTCCTCCGGGATGTTATCTAGGAATTTCCCCAGGAAATTTCTTCCGGAATACCTCCAGGAAATACCCCAGGAATTTCTTCCGGAATATTCCTGGCATCCTTCAGGAATTATGCCAGCAATTCGTCCAGGAATTTCTCCTGGAAATCCTCTTGGGATTTCTTCAGAGATTATTTCAGGAAATTCTCCAGGAATAGTTCGAGGAAATTTTCAGGCACCCCTCCATAGATTCCTCCAGCAATTACTTCAGGGATTTCTCCACGAATTTTTCGAGGGATATTTCCAGAGATTCCACCAGGGAATTCTATCGAGATTTCTCCAAGGGTTCTTTCAGGAAATCCTCCTGGAATTTCTCAAGGGTTTTTTTTTCAGAAATTTCTCCAGCAATTCCCCCCAGAGTTCCTCTGGAGATTTCTTCAGGAATTTCTCCCAGAATTCTCATAGGGATTCCAAGAATTCAACCAAAAAAATGCTCAAGGAAATTCTCCAGGAATTCTTCCAGAAATTACGCCAGGAATTTGGTCAGAAGTTTCTACAGGCATTCCTCCAAGGTTTCCTTCACAAATGATTTTTCCTAGAGAATTTCGGCTTGCAGTCTGATAAATTGCGTTGATTAATTGTTTATCATCGCCGACGTTTCGGTCCGGCTATTGGACCATCTTCAGGGCCTAAATATTTTATTAAAATTGGCACAAATTAACATTAAACACATAAAACTACATTACACAAACTCACTCGATACGCTAATCAACAAGTTACACAATTTTTTTCAAATTTAAAACTGTCGGGTTGAAAAGGGTCACGCCGTCTGGTACATGTTTGGGCCATTCGTTCCGATCGGATTTGGGAAATCCCTAACTGGCGCACGGGTACTACCTGCCGGTGCAGATGGTCGCCTCTACTGATCAGCTGTTTATCCGTGTGTACTGGTATTAGCCGACGGTGTCATCTTGTGTTGTGTGTCTCGCATCATTGTATTGGTTTCTCGATCCATCTGTGCGTCTGTTTTCTCTCCGGAGATCGTCTACCGATGCGATGAGAAAGCTGTAGGTAGCGCTCATGTCTTCCGTATCAGTGTGCGACGGTTCACCGTTTGTGGAGTGGTGAGAATGTGACACATTTCCAAAACAGGGAGAGCCTGGGTTTTGAAGCAGCAGTCAATGATTGTAGGGTTGGCTATGTCAAATCTGTGCTGTTGTTGTATACAGTGCTCCATCAAAGCAGTCTTTTGGGATAGCACAAATTTCTCTAAGATTTCATATAGGAATTTTTAAAGACATTTCTTATGAATTTTTACTAGGGATTCCGTCCAGAATTCCTCCAGGAATTTCTCCAGAATTTCCTCCAAGGAACCCTCCAGAATTTTATCTAGGATTTCCTCATGAGATCTCTTCAGAAATTCCACTAGATGCCCCTCCCATAATTTATCCAGGAATTTGTAGACATTGACAAAAAAAAAATCAGAGCAAAATATTGCACGAGTAAATAAAAATCCTTAATCTTCCTGAAATAGGCCATCGCTACCAGCACCACGTTGATTTGTGTAGATCAGGCGAGTTTTTGTTAACGTATTGTACAAAATACAACAGGGTTAAGGGTTAATAAACAGTGCTGAAAAATTCATTTCGTCACATCTAAATTCAATCACCTACAGCTCATTTTAGAAGCTGAACCTGAGAATATGGTATATGAATAACTTGTGCGGCTAGACCAGTTCTGCAAGAAAGTCACGGAAAACCGCTATTTTTCGAATATTTAAGGTAAATGTCACGGACTACCTTTGAAAAATGTCAAATGATATTCACCGTGAAAAGATTCAAAATGAAAATTAACATTCTCATTTTTTCATTCGTGTTTCGCCACATTCATTGTCAGCTGAATGCCTCTCTTTTTTCATTCAATTCCCTGTCATGAGAATTCCCTGCACATCGTAAAATAATCAATGTTTGTTTACAAACACAAAATTCGACTTAATGAACAAATGAAACAGATGATTTGATTGCAATTGATTACTACCTATACCCAAGTTTTGTGGTGATTGGGAGTTATAGTCCAGTTTTGTTTTTCAGTGAAAGTTGTCAGTGAAAGGAAAACGAATGAAAAAATCTTCATTCACCAAAATGAATTTTATTTTGATCCCTCAGTTGAGATTTTTTTAAATGCACGTTGATATCACTCATTGAAATTGAAAATTGTAAACTCTGCATACAAGGCCGTTCAAACCAACGGTGCAAAATCATCGCTGTGAACAGCGACTGGACAAAGCATTTGAATGACAACGCTGGGATGAATAACATTTTCGCTGTCGTGGACTGCTGGATACTTACATGCAATATTGTGTAGTTTCAACGCTGAATATAAAGTATCTGAACCGCAACTGACTGAATTTTCCACCAGTTTTTTTTTCTCTTCAGGCACCAAACACACGTTCTTTGCAACAGTCTTCACACAACTGACACTTGCCATACATTTCGAGCATTTATCAATGAATTTTCTTGATTTATCTTATCTTGCTTTCTTATCAGTGTTCAATGAGCACTTCGACTTTGTCAATTAACCATTTTGCGTTCGTGAACTGTGTGGCAAGCGCGCTGGGACTATGTATATGCCCAAAAAAGTTAACCCACGAGCGATCGCGCTGTTGTATTTTGTACAACACGTTGAAAAAATCTCGCTTTTTATATTCAGCATTAGCGTGGTGCTGATGCAGGTAGTCAACCGCGCGAGTTACGAAAGGTTAACAGTGCTTGCATTACAAAAACATCTTGGACCGATCCGCGCATTTACGGCTTATCACTCTTTTCAGCTAGATACCCTATATAGGCCTAGGTATCTTATCAAATGGCTACAAAATATGCAGTAAATAACTGTTCTTGGAATTTCAACACTGCACAAGGGGGTTTTTGGATGGACCGGACCTCGAGTGATTAGATAATCTCCTTATTTGCACCCAGGTTTCGTTGTGAAGGGAAGCCAACAAGAGCCTAGCGTTTCGTATTCAACAGAAACGCAAAAACTAATGTTCATCAAATTGAAATCATTTTGATTTTTGTGCATATTAATTTGTACCTGCGCAATGTTTAATCGATGCCAAACTGAGTTCTGATTACTCTACCAAAGTTTGAGCACATTTGGATTAAATTTGATTGAGCACACGCCATTTACAGTTTGTATGGGAATTACTACGAAAAGTCAAACTTTCAATTGCACAAGTTGAAACTTTTATCCCGTTGACTTGCATATAAAACTGATGTAGGTTCATATAGATTACATGGCTATCTTTCAAACTTCCGAAGACACTGCACAATGGCCCACGAACCAGATTTACGAGGAAAGATGCATTCAGCGCCTTCAAATGATTTTCTAGATTAATATGGTCTTCTACAAAGTTGTTCCTAAAAATAAGGCCCTCTTTTCAACATACATGAAAATTAGGGTGGTCCATATTTTCAATGAAATTGGTAACCAAACTTTTTTATTTGCAAGAATAACTGTATACATTCTTCGGGAAAGTTGTAGATCTATCACTTTTGAGCAACTTTGCTGAAGACACTTTTTATGTAGCTATAAAATTGATCGATCTAGAGGTATTTTTCTGAATAAGCTTAGGGTGGTTCAAGAAAAACCGGTTTTCTGGCGTTAACTTTTTCAGTTTCGATTATTCATCAAAGTCGCCCAAGAAACACTTGTAGAGAATTTGAAGACGCGTCGTTTCGTGCGCTGAGATGGTCGTTATCTCTTTTGGTTCAAAAGTTCCCAACTAACAATTGCAAGTCACAAACAAGCAAGCTTGCTGAATTGTTGCTTACTTACCTCACCGGTCAGGCTAAGGCCGGGGTGGCCTCTGCTGTACATAGTAGCCGCCTCCATTCCACTCGGTCCATGGATGTTTGTCTCCAGTTCCGCACTCTGCGTAGGGTCCGCAGATCGTCCTCCACTTGGTCGACCCACCTAGCTCGCTGCGCTCCACCTCTTCTTGTACCGGTCGGATGACTCTCGAGAACCATTTTAGTCGGGTTGCTATCCGACATCCTGATGACGTGACCCGCCCACCGTAGCCTCACGATTTTCGCGGCATGGACGATGGTTGGTTCTCCCAGCAGCTGATGTAGCTCGTGGTTCATTCGCCTTCTCCAAGTCCCGTCTTCCATCTGCACTCCGCCGTAGATGGTACGCAACACCTTCCGTTCGAAAACTCCAAGGGCGCGTTGGTCCTCTGCACGTTGGGTCCATGTTTCGTGCCCATAGAGAACGACCGGTCTAATCAGCGTTTTGTTGATAGTTAACTTCGTGTTACGGCGAACTTTATTCGATCGTAGAGTTCTGCGGAGTCCAAAGTAAGCACGACTTCCTGCCACAATGAGCCTCTGAATTTCTCTGCTGGTGTCGTTGTCGTCGGTCACCAGTGAGCCCAGGTACACGAATTCTTCAACCGCCTCGATTTCATCACCGTCGATATAAATTCGGGGTGGCGGGCGCGGTGATTCCTCCCTGGAGCCCTTTGCCATCATGTACTTTGTCTTCGACACATTAATGACTAATCCGATTCGCCTGGCTTCACTCTTTAGTCGGATGTACGTTTCCGCCATCGTCTCAAATTAACGAGCAATAATATCAATATCATCGGCGAAACCAAGCAGCTGAACGGACTTCGTGAAAATCGTCCCACTTGTGTTTATCCCCGCTCTCCTTATTACACCCTCTAAAGCAATGTTGAACAGCAAGCACGAAAGACCATCATTTTGCCGTAACCTTCTGCGAGATTCGAAGGGACTCGAGAGTGTCCCTGATACTCGAACTACGCACATCACTCGATCCATCGTCGCCTTGATCAATCGTATCAGTTTATCCGGGAATCCGTATTCGTGCATAATCTGCCATAGCTGTTCTCGATCGATTATATCATACGCCGATTTGAAATCGATGAACAAGTGATGTGTGGGCACGTTGTATTCGCGGCATTTCTGCAACACCTGGCGGATGGCGAACATCTGGTCCGTTGTAGCGCGTTCACCCATAAATCCAGCCTGATATTGCCCCACGAACTCTCTTGCAATCGGTGATAGACGGCGGCATAAAATTTGAGAGAGTATTTTGTAGGCAGCGCTCAGTAGTGTGATCGCGCGGTAGTTCCCGCAATCCAACTTGTCGCCCTTTTTGTAGATGGGACACATGATACCTTCCATCCATTCCTCCGGTAATACTTCCTCCTCCCAAATCTTGGTAATGACCCAGTGTAGTGCTCTCACCAGTGCTTCTCCACCGTATTTTAGAAGCTCGCTTGGTAGTTGATCTGCTCCAGCGGCTTTGTTGTTTTTCAACCGGCCAACCTCCTCCTCAATCTCTTGAAGGTCAGGGGCCGGAAGTCTTTCGTCCTGTGCACATACACCTAGATCTGTTACCACGCCACCTTCGGTACTTGAAACGTCGCCATTGAGGTGCTCATCGTAATGCTGCCGCCACCTCTCGACCACCTCACGCTCACTCGTGAGAATATTCCCGTGATTATCTCGGCACATGTCGGCTTGTGGCACAAAGCCTCTGCGCGAGCGGTTCAGCTTCTCGTAGAACTTTCGTGTTTCCTTAGCGCGGTACAGCTCTTCCATCGCTTCGCGATCTCGTTCTTCCTGCTGGCGCTTCTTCATCCGGAAGACTGAGTTCTGCCTGTTCCGCGCCTGTTTGTAACGTGCCTCATTCGCTCTCGTACGGTGTTGCAGCATTCTCGCCCATGCTGCATTCTTCTCGTTTTTCAACTGTTCACATTCGCCGTCGTACCAGTCGTTTCTGTGATTCGGAGTCGCGAAGCCTAGTGCTGTGGCCGAGGTACTACCTATGGCGGATCGGATGTCCCTCCAGCCATCTTCAAGTGTAGCTGCGCCAAGCTGCTCTTCCGTTGGTAGGGCCACTGCTAACTGCTGCGCGTAGTCTTGAGCCACTTCTACGTTACGAAGTTGCTCGATGTTGAGCCGCGGCGTTCGACTTCGACGCGTGGTGATAACTGTCGAAAGTTTTGAGCGCATGCATACAGCGACTAAGTAGTGATCCGAATCTATATTCGCACTGCGGTATGTGCGGACGTTGGTTATATCCGAGAAGAATTTACCGTCGATTAGAACGTGGTCGATTTGGTTTTCTGTTTGATGGTCGGGTGATCTCCAGGTGGCTTTGTGGATATCTTTGCGGGGGAAGAAGGTGCTTCGGACTACCATACCACGGGAGGCTGCAAAGTTTACGCATCGCTGGCCGTTATCATTCGATATGGCTTTTTCGGCCGATTACCGGTCTGTACATTTCCTCCCTTCCTACCTGCGCGTTCATGTCGCCGACAACGATTTTCACGTCACGCGGCGAGCAACCATCGTATGTTTGCTGTGGCTGCGCGTAGAACGCTTCTTTCTCGTCATCGGGTCTCCCTTCGTGTGGGCAGTGGATGTTGATGATGCTGTAGTTGAAGAAACGGCCCTTAACTCTTAACATGCACATCCTTGCGTTGATCGGCTGCCACCCGATCACACGTTGTCGCATCTTGCCCAACACTATAAATCCTGTTCCCAGTTCATTGGTGGTGCCACAGCTTTTGTAGAAGGTAGCCGCTCGATGCCCTCTTTTCCACACTTTCTGTCCAGTGCAACACAGTTCCTGCAACTCCACGATGTCGAAGTTGCGGGGATGTAGTTCGTCGTAGATTATCCTGTCACATCCTGCGAAACCTAGTGACTTGCAATTCCATGTTCCAAGTTTCCAATCGTAGTCCTTATTTCGTCGCGTGGGTCTTTGCCGATTGTATCGAGTCGTATTTTCTCTTATGTTATTCGCAATGGGGATTTTTACGGGTGGCTTATAGGGCCTACGCCAATACTCCTGTCTCGCCGGAGGGCCATCGTGCCAGTTCTGTTTAACGTCCCAACCAACACTGGGACGACCACGCTGATGGGGCTACCACTTGGATCTAGCTGGGCGTGGTGCAGCGTTTCTTACTCAGCCGCTGGATGCCAGAACAGACGCTGTTTGAGCCGCACCTCCTTGGTGAACAGACACTCGGATCGTACCTCCTCAATCTAGCTGAAGTCAGAAGGACAACAGTGCCCAGGCTGCACTACCAGCTAAGCACACAACTCTTAACTGGCGGTCTTTGCCATCGATTGACCCGTGGAAGCATGAGGTAGGAACTTGTGAGGAACAGAGCTATGTTGGACGCTCTCCTTATCGACTCACCGTTTTGCAGCCCGAATTATTGCTTAATAATGGTAATGATAGCTGAACTAAAATTATGGTCTACACATTACTGTTTAAATGATTTTTCAATTGAGAAAATAGTCAATGTTCGACTTTCCTCATCGGTATCAACAATGATAAATTAAAACACTTTTCAAAAGTTTAACAAAAAAATTATTCGACAAGCATTGATTCCTTAACAAAAGAGTTTAACAAAACATTTGTCTGCATCTTATTAAGCTGATGTATCGATAAGCATATGCTCCTGAACAATGTGCTTTTCACTTGTCAAATAAACGCCTTCAGCCCGTCATAGTTTGACTCGGAACTATGTTCGCATTATGGGATAAATCACCAACCAAAATTTTTAACGAATCACATAAAATAAAACAGAATGGAATTATGTAGTTTAACATTGCGCCGAGAGACGCAATCAACGTAAAAATGAGGCATTTTTTATCATTATTAGTCTGCAACAAGATATCTTGTACCTTGATTTTTATATTTTTTCATCTTCCGCAGCAGTTCGATTGTATGAGACGCTTGGATCGATGCATTTGACATTTCAGTGCTGTCGTGTTTACTGAATATTGTTCCCACAGTCACCCAGATAACCAAACAGCATTCAGAAATCGACACATTTCAAGTATCCCTAAACATCCTTATGCGCTATTTATTAAACATAATATCAAGATTCCGTGACAAAAGCATAAATAAAATAATTGCCTAACGGATCTTCGATTAAGCATGAGTAGAATACCTAAACAGATGCTGTGAATGCACCATGTCCAAGACCATACCGCACCACATATTGTCATACATTTTTAAAGACCGATATTTAACAACAGGGTCGTGCAATTTCGAAAGGAAAACATGATGTACGACGACTGTAGCAAATCGTTTCCCATGCGAACGGACTGCTGTGATGTTTCATCTCTCACCCAGCAACACACTCGTTCGTTGCTGCTACAGAAACAAGTGTGTATGAAACATGGGATGATACACTTGGATTTTCGTTTCATTTATGAGTCATTGAAATACTTCAACATGCTAAAAACATTATTTAAACCACATTTTTAAATAGTGGTGCACGCCAATAGAATGATAATTATGTTTTATGAAAGAGGATAACAAATTCGACCACTTAAATCCAATTACCCGGCGCCCGTAACCATTGAGAGACTAGCGCGCACCAGTGAGACACTAAATGCTCTGACGGGTGAAGCACAAGCAATGCGACCGGGTGGGAGACTACCGAGTGCTACGATGAGTGGAAAAGTTTTTCTTAACGACCGAGTCATTAGAAAAATGTATGAAACACTTGAAGTGACTCATTCAAATGTTGCATGAAAGTGTATCATTGAAACGAAATTGTACGCCCCTGTTTAACAATAAAAATAAAAACATATTCATATCGCAATTAGTACGTCTGGAAACAATATCTTCAATAAGAACCAACACTTTTTTTGCCGCATTCGATACAAGTTTTCACACCGTGCGATAAAAATACTGACAGCGAAATCAGAATGGAAAACACGTGTTTTGAGCTGAACAACTGTTGAGTATAAGGCGTTGTTCAGTTGATTACCACGTGCTGTGCTAATTCACCACTGCTGAACACAAATTCAGGAGTGATCATTATTGAGTTATGGGAAGATTATGTTTTGCTTTGGGTGCTGGATCTCACCATCTCTAGGATGGCGCAGATAGGACAAGGCATGCGGCTGGCAATCGACAGGTCTCGAGATCTAATCCGGGTTTAGGTAATTTTATATGTAATTCGTATTTCATAATAGGTGTTCTCAACATGAGAGCAAATATAATTACTCTCGTGAGAGTTCAACATTTTTGCATTTTATTTATTTTCAGTCATTTTTGCCAAAGCTTAATAACAACTTTCTTGTACATTTGGAGTTACACTTACATACACTTAAGTTGGTGCACAACATGATGCTTTATAACTTCTCCAAATTTGTGTGAACAAAACCCGAACATAGGTTGTACGTGAAAATAATACAAATGTTATTCAATATTATGCTGCATTAATTCGTCATAATGGTGCCTGTTAAATGAGTGATTGTTAGTTGGGTTACAGGCGTTTTTCTTAAATAATCATAGTTTTTTAAAAAGGGTTTATAATGGGTTGGGGCAAACATGAAAAATATCTTTTGCCCGCATTCAAAAGAAGAAATGCTGTTATAAAACATATCAAAAAATTAGAGGGGTGTTACTTTTGTAACTCAAGTGAAAAATACTTGAAAAGTGCCTATTTTTTCTAGAAAATCATCAATATCTTTTGAATGGAATGACGTAGCAACATTCTCAGCGCACGAAAATGTGTGTTTTTTAAAGCTCTAAAAATGGTTCTCAGGCAACTTTGATGAGAAATTTGAAACAAAAAAAGATAAAGCGTTTAAACTGTTTGACCAAATTTGGAGCATTTTCCCATAGTTTTCATAGGGTGACGCTAGAACAAATCGTTTTATTGCTTTATCTTTTTTGTTTCAAACTTCTCATCAAAGTTGCCTGAGAACCATTTTTAGAGCTTTAAAAAACGCATATTTTCGTGCGCTAAGAATGTTGCTACGTCATTCCGTTCAAAAGATATTGATGATTTTCTAGAAAAAATAGGCACTTTTCAAGTATTTTTCACTTGAGTTACAAAAATAACACCCTCTAATTTTTTGATATGTTTTATAACAGCATTTCTTCTTTTGAATGCGGGCAAAAGATATTTTTTTTAATTGCCCCAACCCATTATAAACCCTTTTTAAAAAAACTATGATTTTTTTAAGAAAAATGCCTGTAACTTTTGAACCAAAAGAGATAACGACCATCTCAGCGCACGAAACGACGCGTCTTCAAATGCTCTATAAGTATTTCTTGGGCGACTTTGATGCAAAATTGAAACTGAAAAAGTTTACGCCAGAAAATCAGTTTTTTTTAACTACCCTAAGCTTATTCAGAAAAATACCTCTAGATCGGTCAATTTTAAAGCTACATGAAAAGTGTCTTCAGCAAACATGCTCAAAATTGATAGATCTACAACTTTCCTGAAGAATGTATATAGTTATTCTTGCAAATAAAAATATTTGGTTTTAAATTTCTTTGAAAAAATGAACCACCCTAATTTTCATGTATATTGAAAATAGGGCCTTATTATTAGGGATAACTTTGTAGAAGACCATATTTGCTAAAAAATTCATTTGAAGGCGTGAAATGCATCTTGCCTCGTAAATCTGGTTCGTGGACCACTGTGCACTGTTGGGATCATAAGGTATATAAAATAGAAAGCAAGCTCATCGTACTTAATTGGAATCGAAATAGGAATTCAAAAAAAAAAAAAAAAAAGATGCTGGTAATAAAGAGCGATCATAGCAGGTCTAGGCAGAAAGGAACAGGAAATGTCAGTTTGTTGGGTAGTTTTGACCAGAATAAACGTGTTTCAATTAAGTTGAATAAAAAATGTTGTTGTTCCAATTCAAGTGAAAGTGAGACGATAGCCGGTCACTACATTGGCGCAGTCGGTAGGATACTAATGTAAAAAGTAACTATCATGATAATGAACAAACTTTTCGGGGAACTGTTTTCAATATAATGGTTTGAAGATACATAAGATGCAAAATAAATTAATTTGCACGGTCAAAAATTGTTATATCGGTTCACTGTAACAAAATGACTTCCATCACTTTAACAGGTCTGATGAAGCATGTAGCTGGTAAATAACGTTGCATATGAGAAATTTGTCATGTTATTTGGAATGGGAAGTAGAAGTACTGCTATATAAGTATGTAAGGTATATATTTTAGAGTTTTCTTATGTATGATGTTCAATAATTTGAGAATTACTATTTTGCTCATGTTGGATAGTAAGTGATTGTCTGCAGTTGATCCCGAGCAGAAAGGAATAACAAGTGAATAACATATCAAGGTATTTAATCTTTAATACCATCTTACCTTGATATGCCATTCATTAGGTGGTAATAAGAGGCAAAATAACAAAAACGAATACCAAAATTGTGTATGAATATGACCTAGAAAATAGCAATTCTTATTATTCCAATAATGAATGCATACCTAAAATTTCAAACACTCTGCCAATTGCTGTACTTGTTATCCAAAAGGTATTGAATAACAAAGTAATAACAATTCCAACTATTCATTTATACATTTGATCGATACATAAGTTTGTTATCAAGTAGGTATTCAATAACAAAGAAATAACAATTTTGATTATTAAATTGTACATTTTATCGATAGTTCAATTTGTTATTCAATAACTAAGATATAACTATTTTTGATAAATTGTACGTTTTTCGATAACACAATTTGCTATCAACAATTCTCCTTATAAAATTTAATATTTAGCCGGGGCCCTTGGCGCAATTGTTCACACGTTTGCTTCATAAGCAGATAGTCATGGGTTCGATTCCAGCCCCGGCACTTTCGTCAGTTGCTCTTTCCCCCTGAGAGCAGCTGGCACTGACCCTCTTCTGAGCCCATGGCTCAATTGGACCCGGATGCTTGGACATCGGAGAACGGCAACCCATAATGGGCCCCCAATTGGACTGGAAAAAGGAATAACCAACGGAAAACACATTAACATCCTCGTGCTCATCATTTTACCATAAAAGGGTAGAAAGTGAAAGCAGCGCAACGACAACCAGTTCGATATGGTATAATTAGAATAGAATACATTTAGGCACTGTACAAAGTGTAAGTACAGCATCCAATAGGAATCGCTCACGCAGTTAAAAAGTTTAATGGAATAAATATTTGAAAAGAAATTGGTAAAAATTTCGATTTAACCACCATTTTTTAGATGTTGTCCAACCATTTAGTTGAGTTTGGGGTATATTTGCCCTTATCAGTACACTACCGATTGACTGCCATTTCAAATTAAGTCCAATATTCAGAAAAGTTCCTGCTAGCACTTTTAGTTAACAATCTCACGAAGCTAACAATATTCTAAAGGATTCAAAGGAAAAAAGATTCGTTCCTAAATTTTCAACAGAACAAGAAGCAACAAACGTGATAAAAACAACTGTATTAACAACAGTTCACTGTATTTGTTTTGATTGTAAGACAAACTGTGCAGATTCTTTAAATAGATTGAGTGCATGTATTGTTTACAAAAAAACTCAATTATCCTTTGACAGGCTCTATCTAGATATTTTCCTGGAAATTAAATAATGGGCATATAATCATCTATCCCGGGAACTTGAGGAAATCAAAAATTAAATCTCGGAATTCGGAAAACCCCGAAATTGCCTAAATCCCGGGTATTCTTGTCTCGGGATGTCCCGGGATGGACACTCTAGCCCCTATGTACTTGGGGCCTTAGGCCCACATAGCCGAAGCGAAACACGTGGGTATTTAGAAAGATCATACTGAAACTGATGAATTGCATTCCCGATTGGTCCATGATCGTTTTGTTATAGAAATATTCTTGGTTACAAAGTATTCTTACGACCTAGCTTACGACAGTCAAATGCAAAAGCTTTCATTTCAGTTTCAGCAGAAAATCAGGCTTGGTCCAAGTTGGTACGTTACGCCAAGAGGGAAAAGAAGTAGGGTGACGTTGGGTATTGTCGGCAGGTTTGTTCTCTTCATCATGAGGTGCCTTTGTTGGCCAAATTTCCTGAAACTTGGTCGTATAATTAAGCATAGGAAGGATTTGAGGACAATTCTGAGTTCAACAGCTTACAAAAAAAATCTCATGACGAAAAGAACAAAACTGCCGAAAACACACAATTTTCCCTGATTAATTTTTCATTATGGTGTAATCTTACCTACAATTTCTGTTCCGGTAGCATGATTAGTACCAATACCGGATGTAACTTGCAATCTTCTCTCACAGCTTATCCTGGTATTCTTCCAAATCAATTTCGATCTTCATCGTCCGGGTGAAGTACAGCTGCATGTACGGCGGAAAAATGCACCGATGGGCCGACGACTGACTCAAATCGGTCAAGTGCGGACCGAACCGACGCAGTCTCATAACCATTTTGTGGTTGGGACGAACCAACCGGTTCAAGAAGTCAAGGCGAGATTGATCCGGAGCGGAGCATGACACCGTGCAGCAGCTTGCTGGAACTTGAGACGAGACTCGCGAAGACGGTCTTCTTTTTCTCCACTTTGTTATTTTTTTTCTTCTTCCTATCTGTGTTGACATTATGTTTTGGGCTGGTGGTTCAAACACGTACGTGACCACATCACCTCACATGCAGTGTGACTGAATCCCATTCACGCACAAAATCATGTTGAGGTGAAATTTTGCATCGCCAACAATCGCCAAGCAAAGTAATCATTGGAATATTTTGTTTTCAATTTATTTTTGACAGTACAGGAGAAGAAAATGCTGCTCGGAGTGAATTTTGGCTTCAGAATTTATCTCGGATAGCAATACTTTCCTCGTTTTAGGTAACGTAATCAAACGGGCTACAACTGACAGCTCAGTTGGGCTGCACTTGACGTTGCTTTTTTTCCTCTTCGCGAGTCTCGTCTCAGGCTGGAACTATTCAGGCCGCACCTGCGGGTGCATACTGCCGTCGTCGTGAGGATGGTGTGCATCGGCAGCTGTCGGAACATGCACATCAGAAGCTGTGGATCGGAAAACAGAAAGTGGGGATCAAATATTGCACACGATGATTGATGTTGCTCCGAGAATGTTGCTTACCTTTTTCTTTGGGAGTGCGTTTTATAAGTATTTTGCAGCGCAAACTCGAACTTATCAGCAACAAATATTAGTATACACCACTTTTTAGACCGAAAACCGATGGTGGAGACCAAACTTATTCAGAATTTCGCATTTTTGTGCTTATCGAGCTAAACCGGACTGACCATGATTTGTTTACAAAAATTGTTTTGTGCAGGGTGGCCAGATCACCCGTCTGCTGCTGGGACGGGACGTGACAGCTCATTGGTACAAGCCCTCTTATTCTTTTTGTTACTGTTCATACGGGGGTTGCTGTAGTGTTGCCAACACTTTTCATATGCAAATCAATCAAAACTTGTTCACTAGTATTATTTAGCATTCTACTTCAAAGAATGAGTTTGAAAACAATCTGATCTTCCTCGTTTGGATCTCACACACAGACTTCCATCCCTTCCCGGCAAACCTTCGGATTCTTCGAAAATTAGTAAAAATGAAGCCCGGAATGAAACACATCACTGCGCCCATAATGTATCGTTTTGCACTTTATTTCACCATGTCAAGTTCCGGATAAAAACAGCGCAGAAAGTGAGAAAAACGATTAATGTTGTTAGTTATTAATTATCAATCATACGAGGTTTAAAAAACCCGTGACTACTAGCAACACGGCTAACTCAACAACAGAGTGCCTTCTTGTAAACGAACGTAACGCGGCGCAACGCTGCTTTTTTCGAATCGACCAATCAGAAGTGGTCTTTTTTGACAGGCAAATGGTTTCGTATTTGCACTAGCACCTGACGGGTCCCGTCCCAGGTTTACAAGAAGGCACTCTGTTGTTGAGTTAGCCGTGTTGCTAGTAGTCACGGGTTTTTTAAACCTCGTATGATTGATAATTAATAACTAACAACATTAATCGTTTTTCTCACTTTCTGCGCTGTTTTTATCCGGAACTTGGCATGGTGAAATAAAGTGCAAAACGATACATTATGGGCGCAGTGATGTGTTTCATTCCGGGCTTCATTTTTACTAATTTTCGAAGAATCCGAAGGTTTGCCGGGAAGGGATGGAAGTCTGTGTGTGAGATCCAAACGAGGAAGATCAGATTGTTTTCAAACTCATTCTTTGAAGTAGAATGCTAAATAATACTAGTGAACAAGTTTTGATTGATTTGCATATGAAAAGTGTTGGCAACACTACCCGAGCAGAAGGGCATACCTTACAGATACCATGCGAAGAGCAACATGTGCTCTAATACCTAAAATTGTTATTGCTGCGTTATTCTACGAAATGTTATGAGAACATCACAATAACAGTTGGAGGTATTTGAGCAGAGCTTGGTATTGATGTAGTATTTGTTGGTTTAGCAGTGAAAATAACCGAAGAACAAGATTTGCTATTACATTATGAAATCATCGAACAAATGGAACATTTAATAACAAGAAATGTTATTAGTTTGTTGTTCAATAACTATGGCATAACAAATACAGCACTTGAAATTTTAGGTCTGCATTTATTATTGAAATAACAAGACTTGTTATTTTCTAGGTGTTATTCATACAAAATTTTGGTATTCGTTTTTGTTATTTTGCCTCTTATTACCACCTAATGAAGGTCATATCAAGGTATGGTAGTATTTAAGAAAAATACCATGATATGTTATTTTCTTGTTATTTTCTTCTGCTCGGGTAGAGCAACCCCCGTATGAACAGTAACAAAAAGAATAAGAGGGCTTGTACCAATGAGCTGTCACGTCCCGTCCCAGTTGTAAACGAACGTAACGCGGCGCAACGCTGCTTTTGTCAAATCGACCAATCAGAAGTGGTCTTTTTTGACAGGCAAATGGTTTCGTATTTGCACTAGCACCTGACGGGTCCCGTCCCAGGTTAGTACCCTTAAGCTTTCAGTAGGGTAAACAGGTATAATATGCCCCCCCTAAGCAGAAATGGCAATATATCTAAAATTGGCGCCTTATTCCATCTATTGTCCACTGCAAATCGTTGTTTCTAAAGTCAGTGAAGTGTTGCACGAGAACTTTACCTCTGGAGGGGCGGCTATGGAAGCTTTGAAACGTTTTCCGAAAACGTTCTAAAATTTACCTTATCAAAACAAACGGGGCAATACGCCCCATCAAAAGAAAAACGTCCAGCCCCGTGATAAAACTGTCCCAGGGGATAATTCCACTACATGCTTATCATTGGAGGGCCTTTTAACAAGTGTTTAACTGCATAAAAGTTGCAAAATAACATAAGCGAACAGACCTAGCTTCGTTTACAATGAAGCCAGCTTGCAAGAGGTAAAATATTACGCCAAAAGCCTCGATTTCAGACTTTTTGATATTTTTATTGCTTTTCTATACCAATCAACTAACGGACCAGCTTGATGGCAATTAATCATCAATATTTAAGATTTCCAATCGATCCCGCATGCAAAAAGCGCTTGAATCGCTAGAAAATGAAGGGGGGCGTTTTGCCCCGGTGGGGCGTATTATACCCTTTTACCCTACACGCTTTGCCAAGTGTGCAAACTTTTCCGCATGCATCAACCAACATCAAAGCATACGCTTGACATTTCCAATGTTTTGTCAATGTTGAGACCACTGTTGGCCTGTTGGATTAAATTGAATTAAATTAAATTTCAACCTTGTTTTAATAGCTGTACTGCGGAGGTGAAATTAAGGAACGAATCCGTTTTCCTTATTTGATCACCGAACTTGTAAGTTATAAGATAGGTAGAATTATTACGATTACCTAATATTTTTTTTATAGCTTTGTAGCTGATCGTAGGAAAAGGTAATCGTTTTCCTTTCTACTGAATGAATCGGCTTCCACCAGCACCTCCCACGACCGCAACAATGTGCTAAAACTGTTTTTACAGCCACAAGGAAAATTCAAATACATATTTCGAACATCAAAATTTGGCGGATTAGGGCACATTTGCTGGTTCGCCACGAAAGGGGTATTCACTAAATGGATTAAATAACTGGAATTAGCCATTATCTGATCATTGAAATGTTTCATGAAATTTCGAATGAAACAATCAAAGATTGCCTTCGTGATTGCGACTTTTTATCAGTTTATTCGGTTCACGCTGCTTATTGAATCCCCTAAACATCCTTGATTTGAAAAATTGTTTATGAATCGCAACACTTTGTCATATCCCCGCCTATATACCAGATATAGCATTTCGCAATTTATGAACAAGCCAAAATCAAAAGGGGTTATTCTCACCGAAGCCAACAACGACGGCTGGGTAAGATAAGATAATATGGATCTGAGTAAGTATTTACGCTGGGAAGGGTAATATTTATGTACGCCGCCACACACTTTTTGCTTTTCAATGATTGTTTGCCTCGCGTTTCTGTCAATTCTGCTGCAACGCAGCAGAAAAAGTATCATCGTAATCACCGCGAGTGAGCACATAGGCTGATATTTTTTCATTCGAATATTCGCTTTCGCTGCTGAGAATTATCACTTTGAAATTTCGAGTCATGACTGCCGATGCTGATGATGCCGTGAAAAATCTCAACAAACAAATGTCACACGAATTTCAGAACAAACAAACCCAGAATGAATCTATAGATAACAAAAATGACATCACTTACTATACATTAGACGAACACACTTCTCCTGAAAATTCAGCGCTTATCGCCGAAATATCGAAACCGTTGAAGACACGGCAATTTTACGACATGCGAATTACACACAAAAAACATCAAATGTCGTAAAAAGTGAAGAAGTTTGATGTGCCGCGATTTCTTTCATTTTTTCAATACAGGCGTTCGATTTGAATAGGTCGAATCTACATACGAATCACAGCAAACTTAGAACGTATTCAAATCGAACGCCTGAATATTTTTAATTGAGACAAAACTTCGTGGGCTTCGTGACCATGCGGCTAGAGGCGTCGGTCATCTAGGTGTTTCGTAAGTCTCGGAGTGTGGGTTCGATTCCCGCACTAGTTGGGGAAAACTTTTTGTCAAACGGTAAATACTCCACTGGGCCACTGGGTATTATGTGTGGTGTCCGTTGTCTAATGTTAGTGCTTGTTCAGTCTGTACAACCTCTGGTTGAAGAAGAGTCTTTAAAAAAAATCCAAAGTACGCGTATAATCAAATAAATTATTAAATCCATGGGAAAACAGAAAAACCCTAATTAATCCACCTAGCGGTGATGGCGCCTTTCTCGTGCCTTCCAAACCCAATTTCAATAAAACTCAAGCGAAATGTTGATGTACATCACACTTTCAAACAATTAACAGAAATCCATTTCATGATACCAGAAATCATATCGTTTATCTTACTTTTAATGATTGAGCCTCCAACTCTTAAGAAAAAGACGCTATCTTGAATTTTAAGCCGCCATTTAGGATTTAAAATTGCCATCTTGGATGTTCTGGTCGCCATTTTTGGCGTCCAGGCGTCTTCCCTACGAAAAATATACTTTATTTGTTGGTTTTAATTGGTTTTTCTCGGTGACAAATAAAGTAAACGGTGATCAAAACCAATGAAAGAAAAATATACTTCATTAAACAGCTGCCATCTTGAATTTGGAGCCGCCATATTGGATTTTGGACCACCATATTGGATATTCTAGTCGCCATTTTTGGAATCCAGACATCATCCTCATACCAAATATACCAATAATGCATTGCTTCAGGTCCTAAAACTCCATTAAACAGCCGCGATTTTGAATTCGGAGCCACCATTTTAAATTTTAGATCGCCATCTTGGATATCCTGATCGCCATTTTGGACTATGGAAGTCTTCCTCATACCAAATATACCAATATTGCATGGTTTTAGAGCCTAAAACTTCATTAAAAAGCCGCCATCTTAAAATTTTGATCGCCATCTTGGATGTTCTGGTCGGCCTTTTTGGACTCCAGACATCTTCCTCATACCAAATATACTCATATTGCATGGGTTTAGAGCCTAAAGCTTCATTAAACAGACGCCATCTTGAATTTGAGGCCACCATTTTGGATTTTAGACCGCCATATTGGATATTCTAGTCGCCATTTTAGGAGTCCAGACATCTTCCCCATATCAAATATTTCCATTTAGCATGCTTTAAGAGCCTAAATCTCTATTAAACAGCCGCTGTCTTGAATATCGAGCCGCCTTCTTGAACATTTGGCTGCCATCTTGAATTTTGGGTCGTCATCGTGCAGTTTCTGGTCTCCAGTGTTGATTTCCGCACAAAACTCGTCAACCATGCTCAAGGTTACAAAAATCGCCACAGTTTGATGTATCGCATGATGGGGCTAGTTCAGTTATATATACGGCTAGTTCTACCGGTGCTGGTCCGGATCACTGAAATGGCCATAACTCCGGAACGCCTTGGCCGATCTGGACCATTTTTGATAGCAATCGATTCCGGTTCGATTCAAGCTATAATCCGAAAAATCAGCCAATGGGAAGAGTCTTAAAAGTGATTGAACTTATTTTGCGCACATACATACATACATACATACATACACACATACAGACATAATCTCAATTCTATATATTTTTTGTTAACGGTGATTAAACCCAACAAATAATCTCAAATCGTTGAACTGAGTTGATTGGTATATGCGAGTTGATCCTACGAGCCTTTTTTTTTTTTTTTTTTCGAAAAATCGTTTTTTGAGTGAACATATAGTTTTTTAGTACACTAAGTGTACGAGAAAGGCAAAACACTACCTTCGAGCTTTTTGCTTTAGTTATCTAACTAAACCAATACATTCCAAGATCTTTTTTGATAGCAAATTTAATAATCTTTCAAATGCGTATAAGTTTGACCATTTTCAAGTTATATCCAGTTTCAGGCAAGCAAAGTCAAATCATGTAAAGTTCAATTACTACGTAACGGTTGAGATTTGACCATATGCGTAGTAAAACATTTTTTTACCAGTCTGAACCTGTCTGCTTGCTAACGATCATACATAGGTTCAGTTCAATTTTATATTTGGCCGCTTTTACAGGAACACCCGGAACTGGTTATGGCACTACCGGCTGTCCCTAATGTGGCCCTAACCTATTTCCTTGAAAACCAATCATCAGGTAATCAGAAAAGCCGTTATTTTTTGTATCGCATGCATGGGTTTGGTACTCTTTTATATTTGGCCACATCCGTCGGGACCCCCGGAACCGGTTCCGGACAACTACCGGTTCAGATATGGTCTGATACTGTTTTCCTGCTAACCGTTCATCAGGTTATCGAAAATGCCGCTGTTTGATGTGTCGCATGCATCGGTTTGGTACGGTTTGGTTTCCGGAACTGGTTCCGGAATACAACCGGCTGTCCCGTATGTGGTCTGAGCTTACTTCCCTAATAACCGGCCATCAGGTTATTGAAAAAACCGTGATTTGACGTGTCGCATGCATGGGTTTGGTTCACTTTTATATTTGACCACTTCCGGTGGGACATCCGGAACCGGTTCCAACACTACCAGTTCAGATCTGATATTGTTTTCCTGCTTACCGTTCATAAGATTATCGAAAATGCCGCTGTTTGATGTGTCGCATGCATCGGTTTGGTACTCGTTTATATTTGGCTGGTTCCGGCGGAACATCCGGAATCGGTTCCGGAACACTACCGGTTCAGATATGGTCTGATACTGTTTTCTAGCTAACCGTTCATCAGATTATCGAAAATACCGTTGTTTGATGTGCCGCATGCATGGTTTATATTCAATTTGATATTTGGCCACTTCCGGCGGGACACCCAGAGCCGGTTCCGGAACACTACCGGTTCAGATACGGTCTGAGATTATTTTCCTGCATACCGTTCATCAGATAATCGTAAATGCCGTGGTTTGATGGGCCGCATGCATGGGTTTGGTGCATTTTCATGTCTGGCTTCTTCCAGGGGTACCGATCCGGAACACCTAAATGGCCATAACTCCGGAACGGCTGGACCGATCCGAACCATTTTCAATAGGAAACAATGGGACCAGATGCCGCTTCGAATGAACCATCGGTCATTAAAATCGGTTGAGGTTTACTGCCAAAAACTGATGTGAGTTTATTTGTACACACACATACACACACACATACACACATACACACACACAGACATCACCTCAATTTGTTGAGCTGAGTCGATTGGTATATGTGATTCGACCCTCCGGGCCATCTATCAAAAAGTCATGTTTGGGGGTGGAAGCTCAGGTAAAATATTATCTCCTGAGCGCCCATTAAAAACACCACCCCCGGCGAAGAATGGCGCTCGAGCCTAGCTATTTAGCACTGTAGTTGGAGGAAATGCCAATGCAGAAACCGTAGCTTCCGGGAAGGTAAGCCCAGCTCCCTGGGTTAGTGGGTTGGTGTCAGGCCCTGCGAGCCAGCCGTAGAAAAGACTAGCACCGGAAAATCAACAAGAGAAGAATGCGAACCGATACCAATGGCGACGACCACAGCGACGAAAAGGGACTTGCGATTGGAAGCTCGGTACGTGGAACTGCAGATCTCTCAACTTCATCGGGAGCACCCGCATACTCGCCGATCTACTGAAGGACCGCGGGTTCGGAATCGTAGCGCTGCAGGAGGTGTGTTGGACAGGATCTATGGTGCGAACGTTTAGAGGTAATCATACCATCTACCAGAGTTGCGGCAACACTCGTGAGCTGGGAACAGCTTTTATAGTGATGGGCGACATGCAGAGGCGCGTGATCGGTTGGTGGCCGATCGACGAAAGAATGTGCAGGTTGAGGATCAAGGGCCGATTCTTCAACATTAGCATAATAAACGTGCACAGCCCTCACTCCGGAAGCACTGATGATGACAAAGACGCATTTTACGCGCAGCTCGAACGCGAGTACGACCGCTGCCCAAACCACGACGTCAAGATCATCATCGGGGATCTAAACGCTCAGGTAGGCCAGGAGGAGGAATTCAGACCGACGATTGGAAAGTTCAGCGCCCACCAGCTGACGAACGAAAATGGCCTACGCCTCATCGATTTCGCCGCCTCCAAGAACATGGCCATTCGTAGCACCTTCTTCCAGCACAGCCTCCCGTATCGTTACACCACAACAAACGGAATCGCAAATCGACCACGTTCTGATTGATGGACGGCACTTCTCCGACATTATCGACGTCAGGACCTATCGTGGCGCTAATATCGACTCTGATCACTACCTGGTGATGGTTAAACTGCGCCCAAAACTCTCCGTTATTAACAACGTACATTACCGGCGGCCGCCCCGGTACGATCTAGAGCGACTGAAGCAACCGGATGTCGCCACCGCATACGCGCAGAATCTCGAGGCAGCGTTGCCGGACGAGGGTGTGCTCGATGTGGCCCCTCTAGAGGACTACTAGAGTACAGTCAAAGCAGCCATCAACAACGCAGCCGAGAGCACTATCGGGTACGTAGAACGGAGTCGACGAAACAATTGGTTCGACGAGGAGTGCAGAGCGGTTCTGGAGAAGAAAGATGCAGCGCGGGCGGTAATGCTGCAGCATGGAACCCGACAGAATGTGGAGCGATACAGACAGAGGCGGAAGCAGCAGACCCGTCTCTTCCGGGAGAAAAAGCGCCGCCTGGAAGAAGCGGAGTGCGAGGAAATGGAACTGCTGTGCCGTTCACAGGAAACACGCAAGTTCTACCAGAAGCTCAACGCATCCCGCAAAGGCTACGTGCCGCAAGCCGAAATCTGCAGGGATAAGGAAGGGAGCCTCCTGACGGACAAACGTGAGGTGATCGAAAGGTGGAAGCAGCACTTCGACGAGCACCTGAATGGCGAAGAGAATGTAGGCACGGAGGACCAAGGCAGCGGAGGAAATGACTATGTTGGTGCAGCAGAGGACGGAAACGAACCAACTCCACAGAGAACAGACATCCAGGCTAGAACAAATTTCATTCAGAAAGTTGTGTAAGGATTTGAATCTTTACTTGAGTAAGGTTGCAAACCAATACACGATGACAACACTAACGCCACCAAACACCATATTGCCACAGTCAGTGGTGAATTGAAACATTTCAAGTGGTGAATTAAATTTGTATGGGAAATTAACCGATTGCAGCGCCACGCTGTTGCCACTTGTGTTGCCGATTTCAAATGGCCGTTAAATTCCTTACACAGTTTCGGAACCGGACTTGGATGTCTGTTCTCTGTGCCAACTCCCACGCTGAGGGAAGTTAAGGATGCCATCCACCAGCTCAAAAACAACAAAGCGGCTGGTAAGGACGGTATCGCAGCGGAACTCATCAAGATGGGCCCGGAAAAGTTGGCCACCTGTCTGCACCAGTTAGTAGTCAAGATCTGGGAAACCGAACAGCTACCGGAAGAGTGGAAGGAAGGGATAATTTGTCCCATCCACAAGAAAGGCGACAAGTTAATGTGTGAGAACTTTCGAGCGATCACCATTTTGAATGCCGCCTAAAAAGTGCTATCCCAGATCATCTTCCGTCGTCTTTCACCTAAAGTAAATGAGTTCGTGGGAAGTTACCAAGCCGGTTTCATCGACGGCCGGTCGACAACGGACCAGATCTTCACCGTACGGCAAATCCTCCAGAAATGCCGTGAATACCGGGTCCCAACGCATCACCTGTGCATCGACTTCAAAGCGGCATACGACAGTATCGACCGCACAGAGCTATGGAAAATTATGGACGAGAACAGCTTTCCCGGGAAGCTGACTAGAATGATAAGAGCAACGATGGACGGTGTGCAGAACAGCGTAAGGATTTCGGGTGATGGACTTTCCTGCCTACTATTAAACATCGCCCTGGAAGGTGTTATGCGACGAGCCGGGCTCAACAGCCGGGGTACGATCTTCACGAAATCCTGCCAATTTGTCTGTTTTGCGGATGACATGGATATTATTGCTAGAACATTTGGAACGGTGGCAGAACAGTACACCCGCCTAAAACGTGAAGCAGCAAAGGTCGGACTGGTGGTGAATGCGGCTAAGACAAAGTACATGCTGGTAGGTGGGACTGAGTGAGACAGGACAAGCCTTGGCAGCAATGTTACGATAGACGGGGATACTTTCGAGGTGGTAGAAGAATTCGTCTACCTCGGTTCCTTGCTAGCGGCTGACAATAACGTGAGCCGTGAAATACGAAGGCGCATCATCAGTGGAAGTCGTGCCTACTATGGGCTCCAGAAGAAACTGCGGTCAAAAAAGATTCACCCACGCACCAAATGTACCATGTACAAGACGTTAATAAGACCGGGTGGTTCTCTACGGACACGAGACATGGACGATGCTCGAGGAGGACCTGCAAGCACTCGGAGTTTTCGAGCGACGCGTGCTAAGGACGATCTTCGGCGGCGTGCAGGAGAACGGTGTGTGGCGGAGAAGGATGAACCACGAGCTCGCTGCACTTTACGGCGAACCCAGCATCCAGAAAGTGGTTAAAGCCGGAAGGATACGATGGGCAGGGCATGTTGCAAGAATGCCGGACAACAACCCTGCAAAGTTGGTGTTTGCTAACCATCCGGTTGGTACAAGAAGGCGTGGAGCGCAGAGAGCACGATGGGCGGACCAGGTAGAGCGTGATCTGGCGAGTGTTGGACGTGACCGACGTTGGAGAGCTGCAGCTGCAAATCAAGTATTATGGCGGCAAATTGTTGATTCAGTATTATCACAGAGAACAGACATCCAAGTCCAGTTCCGAAACTGTGTAAGGAATTTAACGGCCATTTGAAATCGGCAACACATGTGGCAATAGCGTGGCGCTGCTATCGATTAATTTCCCATACTAATTTAATTCACCACTTGAAATGTTTCAACTCACCACTGACTGTGGCAATATGGTGTTTGGTGGCGTTAGTGCTGTCATCGTGTATTGGTTTGCAACCTTACTCGAGTAAAGATTCAAATCCTTACACAACTTTCTGAATGAAATTTGTTGTAGCCTGAATGTCTGTTCTCTGTGGTATTATCATGAATTTGATGTTAACTAAATAAATGAATGGAGTGAACATATAGCCTTTCCAGTACACTTAGTGTACGAGAAAGGCAAAAAAGAAATAGATTTTCATATGAATCATATGCTGGGCTCCAAAACGGTGAGTCAATAAGAAGAGTGTAAGTATTGGGTAGGTCATTCGGGAGTACCACAGAGACTCCCCGATTCAATGGCCTCAGGGTCGGCACGTTCACTACACAGTTACTTGCGGGCAGGTAATTCTCGTGCAAAATGGAGGAAAACCACAGCACATTAACACTTTCTATACACCTACATTGGCGTAGCTAGGGGGGGTTCCAGGGGTGCCTGGCACCCCCTAGAACAAATTTGGCACCCCCTAGAATTTTTCCTTGACTGGCACCTAAAATTTAAAACTTCACACAATAATTCCAATATTTACTGATGGCACATTTACCCTTTGGAGACGGCATTTTCACCTCTCTGGATGCAACCTCGCTTGCCTAGAACACGTTTGTGATGGTCGATTTTCTTGGCTGGGCAAATACGACCCATCCGTCCACAAAGGGTTAAACAAAACATAAGCAAACCTATAATTACTTATACAACTGTTGTACTTGTTGGCGCTTTGGATATTGGTAAGAACAATGAACAGACTTCTACATTCATTCAATGATTTCTCTTTGCCTCCTTTATGGATTCCTCCCGATATTTCTTAAATAAACTTTCCCAAGGATTCTGCTTTCTGATGGTGTTGTCCATATAAGAAATGTCTGCAGAGATTGATCCAGCAATTTCTCCGGTGATTCTTCTAGGAATTCCTTCAGAGATTCTTCCAGAAATTTCTCATGGAGTTCCTCCAGGAGGTTATATTGGCCTTCCTCCGGCAATTGTGGCTAGAATTCCTCAAGCAACTCCAGCTGAGATTCTTCCAGCAATTTCTCTTATAACTCCTTTAAAAAATCTCACTCTGGTACCTCCAGGAATTCTACTAGGGAAGTTCTTCTGGAAATTCTTCCGGAAAATCTCTCTGTGATTTATCTAAAAAGCCCTTCGGTGATTCTTCCAGAGATTTTTTCAAGGATTTATCCTCTAGAAATACCACAAGGGATTTCTCCAAGAATTTCTATTAACCTTCTTCCATGAATTCCAGCTGGAACTCTTCAAGCAATTCCCTTTAAAACTCCTTCAGAAATACTTCTAAAGATTTCTTCTGGCATTTTTCCTGTGATTCCTCCTGAGATTACATTAGGGATTCCTCCAGTATACTTCTACCGATTGTTTCAAGGAGAACTGAAGGTATTCCTCCAGGCATTTGTTAGAGGATCTTCTCTTAGGATTTCCCCGACATCCCTGGTTCAAGGATTTCTCTAGAAATTACTTTTATGATACCTCCCGGAATTCTTGGAATTCCTCCAGATATTCCAGCCTCAAGCAATTTCTGTGGTTCTTCCAGCTATTCTTCCTCCAGATATTCTAACCGTGGTACTTCAGAAATTATACTACGGATTCTTCTAGAGCTTTCTCCTGGCTTTTTTGCATTGATCTTATCAGGGAATCTTCCTGGAATTCTTGCAGAAATTCTTTTGGTTGTTCTACCAGGGATTTCTCTAAGGACTCATCCAGGAGTTCCTCAAGAAATTTTATCCAAAGATTTCTCCAGAAATTCCTCATGGAATTCCTTCAGAAACTCCGTTTGGCCTTCCTCCAAGAATATCTGAAACAACTCCTCCTGCGGTTCTACCAGCAATTCCTCCAGAAGTTCTTACTATGATATGGCCAGAAATTCTTCTAGAGATTCCTATATGAATTTATCCTAGCATAGTGGCTGGAATATATCAGAGAAATCTTTCTGAGAATCCTCCTGCGATTCTTTTAGGGCCTTCTTTACATATTCTTCCAGAATACCTCTACCGGTTCTTGCAGGGACTTCTCTAGGTATTCCAAGGATTTTTCTTTAGATTCCCCCAGGCATTCCTGATGAGGCTTCTCTAGAAATTTCTGTATAAATACTCCAGCAATTCTTCTTAGGATTTCTGCTGAGATTTCTTCAATGATACATCTAGAATCCTTCTAAGAATACCTCCTGAGATTTTTTTGGGATTTGTTTAGAAGCTATTCGGTGATTCCTCCAGGAATTTTAATCCAAGATATTTTATCCAAAAATTCTCTCATAATTTTCTCATAGATTTTCTCCCATGAACTCCTCTTTGCCTCCTCCAGGAATTTCAGCTGGATTTCTCAAGCTATTTCTGCTGTAATTCATTCAGCAATTCCTCCTCGGACTCCTCCAGAAATTCTTACTATAATACATCCCGGAATTTCTCTAAGGATTCTTCTATGAATTTTTCCAGGGATTCCTTCAAAAACTTGCTGGGATTATTCAGGGAAATTTTCCTAGGAGCCTTGCAGAAGTACCTTCGGTGTTTATTCCTGGAAATCCCAAAGGATTTTTTTTCCTGAGATTTCTCCAAATATATCTCAATGGATTCCTCCAGGAACTCTTCTTGACTTTCATCCAGGAACTCCTCCTGGGATTCTAAATCGATTTCGGCTGCTTCTAATGTTTCAGGCATGCCTTCTAGGTCTCCTCCAGGAATTCTCACTGTAATACCTGCAAAAATCCCTTTACGGATTTCTCCAGACATTCTTGCTGGGATTCTTCTAGGAAGTTTTCCTATGATACTTCCAGAAATGCCTTTGATTTTTTCAGGGATTTTTCTAAATACTCATCTGAGAATTCCTCTTGAGTTTTTAATCATGGATTACTCTAGAAACTAATCATGGTATTACTTCTAGTACTCTGTTGGCCTTCTTCAAAGAATTCCAGCTGAAGAAATCCCAACAGAAATCTCTGTAGGAGTTCCTTTACGAATTTCAAGAATAGTTGGAATTTCCAGAGATATCTTAGGAGGTATTACTAGACAAATCTCTAGTGAAATCCTATAGGAATGAACGGGAAAAACTTATTGATTAGAAGGCACTGAATGTTGCTATTTGACAAATTGAGAGATAAATTTGTGAAAAAAAACGCATTCTGGTGGGATTCGAACCCACGACTCCGTATTCGCTAGACCATTTTTTTTGAGAGTTCCTTCGGCATGGCTTTTTTTTTTCGAAAATTTCTATGGTAGTTTTCAATCAGCAATTTCTTTGGTTTTTTTTCTATAATTTCAATGGCTATTCCTCTGAATTTATTTCAGAAATTTCTTTTTCAGTTATTTTGCAACTTTCTCAGGCAATTTTATCGTGATTACTTTTGTTATTCTCTATGATTCAATTGTTTTTATATATATTGCTTCCGAAAATTGCTGAACTGGAAATTCAGAAATTCTCAAATGGACTTGCTCAAAAAAATCCTATAAAATTCACGAAAACCTTCCTAACAAATTCCCAAAGCAATTGCTAGAAAAAAATCCATCAAAATAACCTTAGAACTTTCAAAGTAGTTGCCAAAAGAATTCATATAAGAATTACCAGAGGAATTCCGGAAGACTTTTTAAAGAAATTGGCCAAATCCAATCTCAAAATAAATTGCCGAAATATATTCTATAAAAAATTGCACAAACATTCACAAAAAAAACGAAGAAATTCTCAAAGAATTTTTTAAAATCATCAAAGGAATTTCTGAAGGAAATTTAGAAAGAATTCTAAAAGTGATTGCAGTGACAGATTTTTTAAAGAACCGCCAGAGATGTTTTTCAAAGAAATTCCCGAAGGAAATCTCTAAGAAAATTGCCCAATCAATTTCCAAAGGAATTACCGAAGAAGTTCCTAAAGTAATATTAGAAGTTTCCAAAATTTCAAAAGGATTTGCTGATAAAATTCCCAAATAAATGTTCAATGCAAGTAATATCGGAAATGCCCAAAGTGTTCCGAAATCATCTACTGCAGGAATTTCTTACATAATTACTGAAGAAATCTAGAAGAAATTGTCTAAAAAATTTCTATTTAAATTTTAGAAGCGATTTATAAAAGAACTTCCGAAGGAGTTTTAAAAGAATTGGTGAAGAAATACATAGCATGGATAATGAAAGTCCGAAAAATCAACGAAAATCGGAAAAAAGTAGAATGCCGAATACATTGTGAGGAAGCTCCCAGAGTCAATGTCGAATTAATCACCAAAGGTTTCACTAAAAGAATTCCCAAAGGAATTGCTTGAAGAGAAATTAGAGAGTTTTAAAAAGCAATTATCAATAGAATTGTTAACATTAACAAAACATCGCTTGAAAGACTACAAAAAAATTGGCGAAGAAACTCCCGAGAAAACATTTCAAAGGGTTTGCTAATGAAGTAAAAAAAAAAAAACAAATAAACTGCTAGTGGAATTGCCAAAGTAATTTCCGATGAAATTTTCAAAGGATGCGTAAAAAAGGTGTTCAGTATCAAATTCTAGACATATTACCAAATAAATTCCTAAGGAAATTGCCGAAGAAATTTGCCATATTCAAAGGAATTACTGAGTGATTTCATAAAGAAGTCTTAATTCGAATAAATTGCAAAACAATTTCCAAATAAGTTGCCGGGAATATTCCCTGAGGAATTACCGAAACAATGTTTAGCCGAAAACACAAATTTCTTTATTATATTATAGCATAGAATCAGAATCCTGAAAAGAAAAATCGAAGTTCGATATTAATGTTGTGGTCAAACCAAAAATGCAAATATATATCCTGATTTTACAATTTCAATGCCACAAAAGTTCAGCTTATTGGACGCAGTGGCTTAATTTCCACAACATGGGAGGAAAAAAAGACTCTTACAATTGTTCTTGGAAACTATTTTATAAGGGTTGTTATTATGCAATAAAACAAAGAGTATGTAACGATGAATACAAGTTAAACGTGAATTTATTAATATTTGATAGTTTCCGAGATTTACACTTCTAATAATTGCTCTGAAATTGTATTCTTAATGAATATATTCAACCCACAAAGGGTTGTGATGATTGTAAAGTTCCAACTGAAAATACAAATTCCATGTATTATAGGTAATCAAGTTATCAAGTTCTCAAACCTCACATGAGTGTTAAGTCAGTACAACGGTTCGGATTTTTCAAAAACAAAAAAAACTGTTCTTTAAAATAAAGCGCGTTTAAAATTTCGGGCTTATTTGTCTCGCGATATTTTTGTACTAAGAAGATGAAAGTGGATCGGTATCTCTTTTTGCAAAAAAAAAAAAAAAGCAAAACAACCTGGAAGCCTCTGAAACTGGCACCCCCAGGCACCCCCTAGGAAAAAATCCTAGATACGCCAATGATACACCAGTTTATTGCTCCAACTACGCTTTATTCATAGGCTCTTCCTGGCACTTTCTACTCCCCCTTTCTTAATTCTGACCTTTTCTGTTGCGGGGACCCTTCTCCTTCTGCTCCACCACCTCTCCTTCCTCATCTCCTACTGCGACTCGCGCACGGGCGTGGATCCTAGGTTCGCTCTCCACGGATTTCGGGGGTGGCTTGGGACGCGCGCTGCTCCGTATTCCGGTCGGCTACTCGTCCGGGTCCTTACCGATTTGTAGCGGATCGGTCTTCGATCATTGCCGGAATTACGTCGGACACTCGGATGTCGTAAGGCACTTCACGGGGATTCAAACCGAAAAACGGCGGGGTTTTTTTACGTTTTCTTGTCTAGTTCATTTATTAATAGCTCAATCGCGTGTAACGCTTTACGGAGCCGAAATTCTTTCTTTGTATTCAGTTACATACAATTTTCTGACTTTCTTAGGTAATCAAGGTTAGTACTGGGAGGAGGCCAGGGTACTCGTGGCTGCTCGAGGTTAGCGGGTCACAAAATTTCAAGGAAAGACATGGTGAGGATAAGGTTTCAGGGTTCTCTGCAGCACATCCGGGAGGTATCTTGGCCTTTGGCGTCGCCTCTGGTGTTGGCATGGGCTTGTCACGGGTTTTCGTCTGCCGGATGGACAGGAACATATAACACAAAAAAGACAAAAACAAAAAAAAAAATGAAGCGAAAAAAAACAGAAGATTATACCTTTATACAACACATGCGAAGAAACTCATAAATGGACCGCATATAGATTAGATTGCGGGTTCCCAACACATCTCTTACTGGAACAAAGGGTTGTCTACCTCGGGCCTCAAGGGTATCCAATAGCAGCGCTCTGGAGGCGTCATTATCCGGGCATTGCCAAACTACGTGGTCGATGTCATCATAACCGGAACCGCATTTAGTACAAAGCTTGTCGAACGCGAGGTTTATTCTATGCAAATGCGCGCCTAGCGAGTAATGGTTGGACATGAGTCTTGACATCACGCGTATGAAGTCTCGACCTACGTCCAAACCATAATGCCACGCTCGCAAAGAAACATTAGGAATAATAGAATGTAACCACCGTCCCAGCTGGCCATCTCGCCAATCATTTTGCCAACTCTGGCGAACAAAATGGAAAAATTCATCGTGTGAAATTCTTCTATCATAGATCTCACCTTCCTGTGCGCCCTCCTTTGCGAGAGAGAGTCCGCCTTCTCATTGCCATAAATTGAGCAATGTGAGGGGACCCATACAAAGGTAATCTTGTATGATCATGTTTGAGATCCTCCCCAAGGCGAAGTCGATTGCTGCCAGCTCAGCAACATAAACCGAACAAGGTTCCTGAAGTTTGCGGAAGGCGGTGGAGTTTTCATTGAAGACACCAAAGCCAGTAGATCCATTGATGCGGAACCCATCAGTGAAGAATCTCTTACAGGAATTGACATTTTGGTACTTTTCGTTAAAAATGCGAGGAATAGATATACACCGAAGTTGATCTGGTATTCCTTGAACAGCTTGTTTCATGGACAGATCGTATTTAACAGAGGAACTGTCATTGGTGAAGTGTACACAAGGAGGATTATAACCTGGGAGGCTTATATCAGGTGACATGTAGAAAAGATAGATTCTCATGAATTTTGACTGAGTGTTCAGACTGAGCATTTCTTCGAAGTTTTCAATAACAAGTGTGTTGCTCACTCCACACTTGATATTTAACCTTAGCGAGAGCTCCCAGAAGCGGTTCTGGAGAGGTTTCACCCCTGCCAGGACCTCTAGGCACGCATTATGCGTTGAGTGCATACAGCCAAGTGCAGTACGCAAACAACGGTATTGAATTCGTTCCAGTTTTATTAGGTGACAGTTTGCTGCTGAGTGGAAGCAGAAAGAGCCATAATCAATAACAGAGAGAATAGTCGTTTTGTAAAGTTTTATGAGGTCTTCCGGGTGAGCACCCCAGCATGTTCCGGTAATTGTGCGTAGAAAATTGATCCTTTGTTGACATTTTTGCACCAAATACTTGATTTGGGTACCCCAAGTGCCTTTTGAATCAAACCAGACCCCAAGATATTTCGAAGTCAAAGACTGGTCGATTTGGAATGATAACGGCCAGCGATCGTGAACTTTGCAGCCCCCCGTGGTATGGTAGTCCGAAGCATCTTCTTCCCCCGCAAAGATATACACAGAGCCACCGGGAGATCACCCGACCATCAAGCAGAAAACCAAATCGACCACGTTCTAATCGACGGTTAATTCTTCTCGGATATAACCAATGTTCGCACATACCACAGTGCGAATATAGATTCGGATCACTACCACAGAGAACAGACATCCAAGTCCAGTTCCGAAACTGTGTAAGGAATTTAACGGCCATTTGAAATCGGCAACACATGTGGCAATAGCGTGGCGCTGCTATCGGTTAATTTCCCATACTAATTTAATTCACCACTTGAAATGTTTCAAATCACCACTGACTGTGGCAATATGGTGTTTGGTGGCATTAGTGCTGTCATCGTGTATTGGTTTGCAACCTTACTCGAGTAAAGATTCAAATCCTTACACAACTTTCCGAATGAAATTTGTTGTAGCCTGAATGTCTGTTCTCTGTGTCACTACTTAGTTAGCAGTGGCCCTACCAACGGAAGAGCAGCTTGGCGCAGCTACACTTGAAGATAGCTGGAGGGACATCCGAACCGCCATAGGTAGTACCTCGGCCGATGCCGTGTTATGTTTCCTATCTTGCCTCTCTTTCTAACCATTTGCCTCGCGATTTTGAAGATGGTACGATATTTTCCATACAAGTCACCCTCCAAAAGTTGCATGCAAGTTTACTTACTAACATAAAATCAGCGGCGTCATGGTTGCGATTTTTTCTGCAGTTAAGTTCGCAGATTGTGAACAATCCTCGGTACCCACTTTACGTAATTTATGTTTAAACCCTTACTGTCAGAGCTGTCAGATTGGTGTAACACGCTAAATATAATTTACGCAAAAGGCAATTTACACGGAAAAAAATACACGCTAATGAATATTTATTGGGTACCGAACTGGACACAGAAAATTTAATGGTTTTCTTTGGTACATCGAGGTCTTCAAATTATTCATAGCTGTAACTTTTCTAAAAGTGCATTAAATATTCTCAAATTCTTACTGTAGGTGGATCAACTAGTTGTGTATCAGTGGACAAAATTTGGAAAAGATCGGGCTATTCTGCACGAAGTTATAAAGATTCTAGAAAAAGGTATATTTATCCGATAGCCAACTTTGAGCTGTTATATCTCCGGATTCAATTAACCGAATGCAATGAAATTTAGACCATTTATGACTTATATAATGAGCTTTGGAAAGCTTTTGACTTAACTTAAAATTCTGAACACGGAAGAAAATTATAACAATTAGATTATTTTGTCTTGAATATAAATATGTTTTGAAAGAAAGTAACAACATTGCCGGCAATTCAATGAAGAAGTAATGGGATGCATATTAAAAATATACCAATTTACTAAAAAATCATAAAATAAATGAAATCGCTATAACTTTTTTGTTTTGTTAATAATTTCAAGTTGAGTCAAACGTTTTTCAGAGCTCATTATATAAGTAGTAAATGGTCAAGATTTCATTTCATTTGGTTCATTGATACCAGATATATAACAGCTCAAAGTTGGCTGTCGGATAAATATACCTTTTTTCTAGAATCTTTATAACTTCGTGCAGAATAGTCCGATCTTTTCCAAATTTTGTCCACTGATACACAACTAGTTGATCCACTTACAGTGAAAATTTGAGAATATTTGATGAGAATTTTTAATGCACTTTTAGAAAAGTTACAGCTATTTGAAT
The DNA here is from genome assembly GCF_035046485.1 of Aedes albopictus. Lineage (NCBI taxonomy): Eukaryota > Metazoa > Arthropoda > Insecta > Diptera > Culicidae > Aedes > Aedes albopictus. The sequence goes on from NC_085136.1 coordinate 52,422,846, forward strand.
ATTTTTAGAGGAGGGAAAATTTTGCCTGTCCCGATCATTTTGTCTATCCCCTGTATTTATCGTCCCTTGCGTGTGCCTAAAGCATTTTGATCAGTTGTCTGTTGCCCCAACGAACGAACACGATTCGCTAATCGGGGCGCAGTCGTGACCCAACCAGCGAATCCGGACTGTACTGTGTTTGGCCGGGCCGCCACTAGATAGTGGTAGTGAGCAAACGTCAAACAGGAGCAAAAACGATACCAGCGCCGCGAGTGGTCAATCGACCTACTACTTAATATTTGAATCAACCGTTAAAAAGGCGATCGATGGGAAGCGATGAGAGTGTGACGTCTGTTTCTCTGTGCTTATGGCCTAGCTGGGCTGAGTTTTCAGCTATCAAATAATCTCTAACAATAGAGGTTAGGGGCTACCAACATTAACAAATCGGCCTTCACGTCAGAAAGTGACGTTAATCAGCGCATTTCGGGTATGCATCCCTGAGTAGAAGTTGTTGAGAGTCGACCCCGCTGTGGTGTCAAATTTTTTTCAGGCTCAGTGAATACAATGTTTATCGGTGCATTCATCTATATGGCAAAGCAACACCTGGAACTTCCAATAGCACAAATCTGAAGAACCTAACGCCGGTTTACGTCATATAAAGTGATACGGCTCTGGTGGTGAGCAATAGATCAGCTTCCAGCGCAAACAGAGATTAAATTCTTCATTTTAAGGTTTGCGCTTGCTCTTGGAAATTCGAGGTGTGGCATCGTCATATCTTCACCTCAACAAATTTACTCACAATCAAAAGCAATAATTATTGGCAGGCCTATATTTCTTTTGCTTATCTTATCTTTCGCTAGTTCTCAGTAAGCGGCAATGGAAACACATAGCTTAAGATTGCACCATCAGAACGCACTCGTAAAATTATATGAAGTGACCGAGAAAATGTGAAAACTTGCAATCGACCATCACGGATTTGAACCAAATTTGGTTGAAACATTTGTTTAGATGGTAAAAGAAAAAATCCAAATTTTGGTGCCGATCGGATCACCCCTCGGCCCGTGGCAGCACCCTTCGTTTTGGCCGATATGAAAATTATCCTCTCTTTCTTTTATTTTTATCATTGAAACGATTGGATATAAACATTTTCGGCCTTTGGCTTTTTTGAAGGAAATCGTTCAGGGAATCCAGAAAAAATATTATTTTCTGATACAGTGTTGCCAGATATCATATTTTTCAATTTTAAAACTAAAAATCGATTTTTCTCAAAATACGTATGTTTTGATTTTAAAAATTTTGATTCCATCGTGTTTATCAGACGTTTTTCGATCGAAAAAGCTTAACTCCCCAAGATAATTTGCGTCTTTCCTGAGATATAGCGTTTTTAAGAAAACATATTCATTTTGTTTCATATCATATAAAATCAGGTGCAGTTTATTAATTTCGTAAAAAAAACATTGTTCGATGCCATGTAAAGACGTTTTGTGCTGATTTGAAAAATATCGAGTATAAAAAAAATAAAAAAAAATGTGACAGTGTTGCCTGTTTCAGTGATTCCTGGTGTAATTTATTCATGGATTTCTCCAGAAATAATCTCAAGAGACACTTGAGGAAAGCCTCCAGCAAGAGTTGAGGAAAGTATCCAGAGAGACTTAAGGGAAGGCTCCAGAGAGACTTAAGGGAAGGCTCCAGAGAGATTTGAGGAAGGTCTCAAGAGACACTTGAGGAATGACTCCACAGTGACTTGAGGAATGACACCACAGAGACTTGAGGAAAATCTCCAGAGAAACTTGAGGAAGGTTCAAGAGAGACCTGAGGAAAGTCTCCAGAGGGACTTGAAGAAAGTCTGCAGAGAGACTTTGAGGAAAGTCTCCAGAGAGATTTGACGAAAATCTCCAGAAAGATTTGAAGAAAATCTCCAGAGAGACTTGAATAAAGTCTTCAGAGAGATTTGAATAAAGTCTTCAGAGAGACTTAGGGGAAGGCTCCAGAGAGGCTTGAGGAAAGTCTCCAGAGAGAATTGAGGAAAGTCTCTAGAGAGACTTGAGGAAAATCTCCAGAGAGACTTGAGGAAGGTTCCAGAGAGACCTGAGGAAAGTCTCCAGAGGGACTTGAAGAAAGTCTGCAGAGAGACTTTGAGGAAAGTCTCCAGAGAGATTTGAGGAAAATCTCCAGAGAGATTTGAAGAAAATCTCCAGAGAGACTTGAATAAAGTCTTCAGAGAGACTTAGGGGAAGGCTCCAGAGAGGCTTGAGGAAAGTCTCCAGAGAGACTTGAGGAATGTCTTCAGAGAGATTTGAGGAAAGTCTCCAGAGAAGCTTGAGGAAAGTCTCTAGAGAGATTTGAGGAAAGTCTCCAGAGAGTCCTCCAGGAATTCCTTTTGGGATTGTTTCATTGATTTCTGCAAGGACCCACACAAGAATTGAGGGCGCTAGAAGCAAAGGTGTGTAAGTGAAGGTTTAAATTTTCACCAATTTTTCATCCAGTTCCAAATACATGGAGTTTCAAAATCGACCCAATTTTCTCCGATTTATTATAATTTTTCTAATCATCGTAAAAATAATCTTGAAAAAGTTCCTGAAAGCTTGAAATTATAAGATTTTGTTTTATATGCTCAGCTCAAAATCGACAAAACTGTCACTTACACCCACGCTGACACCTCTTGGCATCTGAACCTCTCAATTCTGGTGTAATTTCTTCTAATCAGTGATTTCTGGTGTAATTAATTCATGGATTTCTCCAGAAATAATCTCAAGAGACACTTGAGGAATGACTCCACAGAGACTTGAGGAAAGTCTCTCCAGAGCAACTTGAGGAAGGTTCCAGAGAGACCTGAGGAAAGTCTCCAGAGGGACTTGAAGAAAGTCTGCTGAGAGACTTTGAGGAAAGTCTTCAGAGAAATTTGAGGAAAGTCTCCAGAGAGACTTGAATATAGTCTTCAGAGAGACTTAGGGGAAGGCTCCAGAAAGGCTTGAGGAAAGCCCCCAGAGAGACTTAAGGAAAGTCGCCAGGGAGACTTGAAGAATATCTTTAGAGCGATTTGAGGAAAGTCTCCAGAGAGACTCGAGGAAAGTCTCCAGAGAGATTTGAGGAAAGTCTCCAGAGAGATATGAGGAAAGTCTCCGGAGAGACTTAGGGAAAGTCTTCAGAGAAACTTGAAGACAGTCTTGTGAGAGACATAAGGAAAGTCTCCAGAGAGACTTGAGGAAAGTCTCCAGAGAGACTTGAGGAAAGTCTCCAGAAAGACTTGAGGAAAGTCTCCAGAGAGACTTGAGGAAAGTCTCCAGAGAGACTTGAGAAAAGTCTCCAGTGAGACTTGAGGAAAGTCTCCAGAGAGACTTTAGGCAAGTCTCCAGAGAGACTTTAGGAAAGTCTTCAGAGAGACTTGAGGAAAGTCGCCAGAGAGACTTGAAGAATGTTTTCAGAGAGATTTGAGGAAAGTATCCAGAGAGACTCGAGGAAAGTCTCCAGAGAGATTTGAGGAAAGTCTCCAGAGAGATATGAGGAAAGTCTCCGGAGAGACTTAGGGAAAGTCTTCAGAGAAACTTGAAGACAGTCTTGTGAGAGACATAAGGAAAGTCTCCAGAGAGACTTGAGGAAAGTCTCCAGAGAGACTTGAGGAAAGTCTCCAGAAAGACTTGAGGAAAGTCTCCAGAGAGACTTGAGGAAAGTCTCCAGTGAGACTTGAGGAAAGTCTCCAGAGAGACTTTAGGCAAGTCTCCAGAGAGACTTTAGGAAAGTCTTCAGAGAGACTTGAGGAAAGTCGCCAGAGAGACTTGAAGAATGTTTTCAGAGAGATTTGAGGAAAGTATACAGAGAGACTCGAGGAAAGTCTCCAGAGAGATATGAGGAAAGTCTCCAGAGAGACTTAGGGAAAGTCTTCAGAGAAACTTGAAGATAGTCTTGTGAGAGACATAAGGAAAGTCTCCAGAGAGACTTTAGGAGTGTCTCCAGAGAGACTTTAGGCTGTGTCTCCAGAGAGACTTTAGGAAAGTCTCCAAAGAGACTTGAGGAATGTCGCCAGAGAGACTTGAAGAATGTCTTCAGAGGGATTTGAGGAAAGTATCCAGAGAGACTTTAGGAAAGTATCCAGAGAGACTTTAGGAAAGTGTCCAGAAAAACTTTAGGAAAGTCTCCAGAGAGACTTTAGGAAAGTCTCCAGAGAGACTTTAGGAAAGTCTCCAGAGAGACTTTAGGAAAATCTCCAGAGAGACTTGGGGAAAGTCTCCAGAGAGACTTGGGGAAAGTCTCCAGAGAGACTTGGGGAAAGTCTCCAGAGAGACTTGGGGAAAGTCTCCAGAGAGACTTGGGGAAAGTCTCCAGAGAGACTTGGGGAAAGTCTCCAGAGAGACTTGGGGAAAGTCTCCAGAGAGACTTGGGGAAAGTCTCCAGAGAGACTTGGGGAAAGTCTCCAGAGAGACTTGGGGAAAGTCTCCAGAGAGACTTGGGGAAAGTCTCCAGAGAGACTTGGGGAAAGTCTGCAGAGAGACTTGGGGAAAGTCTCCAGAGAGACTTGGGGAAAGTCTCCAGAGAGACTTGGGGAAAGTCTCCAGAGAGACTTGGGGAAAGTCTCCAGAGAGACTTGGGGAAAGTCCCCAGAGAGACTTGGGGAAAGTCTCCAGAGAGACTTGGGGAAAGTCTCCAGAGAGACTTGGGGAAAGTCTCCAGAGAGACTTGGGGAAAGTCTCCAGAGAGACTTGGGGAAAGTCTCCAGAGAGACTTGGGGAAAGTCTCCAGAGAGACTTGGGGAAAGTCTCCAGAGAGACTTGGGGAAAGTCTCCAGAGAGACTTGGGGAAAGTCTCCAGAGAGACTTGGGGAAAGTCTCCAGAGAGACTTGGGGAAAGTCTCCAGAGAGACTTGGGGAAAGTCTCCAGAGAGACTTGGGGAAAGTCTCCAGAGAGACTTGGGGAAAGTCTCCAGAGAGACTTGGGGAAAGTCTCCAGAGAGACTTGGGGAAAGTCTCCAGAGAGACTTGGGGAAAGTCTCCAGAGAGACTTGGGGAAAGTCCCCAGAGAGGCTTGGGGAAAGTCTCCAGAGAGACTTGGGGAAAGTCTCCAGAGAGACTTGGGGAAAGTCTCCAGAGAGACTTGGGGAAAGTCTCCAGAGAGACTTGGGGAAAGTCTCCAGAGAGACTTGGGGAAAGTCTCCAGAGAGACTTGGGGAAAGTCTCCAGAGAGACTTGGGGAAAGTCTCCAGAGAGACTTGGGGAAAGTCTCCAGAGAGATTTGGGGAAACTCTGCAGGGATACTTGGAGAAAGTCTCCAGAGAGACGTGATAAAAGTCTCCAGAAAGACTTGGAAAAAGCCTTAAGAGAGACTTGGGAAAAGTACAGAGAAAACCCATAAAGTTTCCATGGTTACTTCCGTAGGCCTTCAAAGAGGCTTGGGGAAAATTCTCAGGGAGACTTGTTTAACCTTCATCCAGCCAACGTACATTTTTCACCTTCGAAAAAGCACAAAAATGGTCATAACTTTTTTGTTTCTGGATGGATTTTGATGAAATTTTCACAACTTCCCGAAAAACTCTTCTAGTTTAGGATGCTGGGTACATGGGAACCTGGTCAACATGGTTCCGGAGTTATTCCGGATTGTCTTGGGGTACCAAAATTGGCCACATACTTTGCACAACGTATACCTCAAAATCCAGATGAGTTAGAAGAATAGTGTCTTCGGCAAATTTGTTCAGCAGGTTATGAACTAACTGGCAACGGTGACTTTAGTTCGCGATTCAGCCGCTAGGCGGCGCCAATGTCAAAAATATTCAAACCTTCATATCTCAGAAACCTGATAAGATAGAATGATGCTGTCTTCGGCAAAGTTCTTCAGCAAGCTCAGAACTGTCTGATAGTGAAGTCTTTGGTTTGGGATTTATCCGATAGGTGGCGCCTTGTATCTGAAAAATTCAAACACGTATATCTCGATACCCTGATGAGGTACAAACATGCCGTTTTCAGCAAAGTTGTTCAACCGGCTAAGAACTATCTGGAAATGTAGTCTTTGGTTCGAGAATCGTCCGCTAGGTGGCGCCAGGGTCAAAAATGTTCAAACTTCTATATCTCAGAATCCTGATAAGATAGAATGATGCCGTCTTCAACGAAGTTCTTCAGCAAGCTAAAAACTGTCTGATAGTTGAGTCTTTGATTCGTGTTTTATTCGCTAGGTGGCACCTTGTGTAAAATATTTAAACACGTGTATCTCGATACTCTGATGAGCTAGAATTATAGCGTTTTCTGCAAAATTGTTCGGCAAGTTGAGATCTATCCGGCAACGGTGATGCTAGGTGACACCAGCAATCAAAACGTTCAAACAGTTTTATCTAAAAAATCTGAAAACGTCCAGCAAATTTTTCCGAAAGTTGAGAGGAAATAAGACGTATCTGGTGCCCTTGGTATTTACATTATTCGATAGGTTCCATCTAGTATAAAAAAACTTGTATGAACACTCTAATGAACAAGAAGTATTTTGTTTTCAGCATAGTTGTTCAACAAGCTAAGAGCTTTTTAGCAGGATAGTAGGCGGTCGAGTACGGTGGTGCAAGAGGCAATACTTTTATACCGTCTTTGACCCCCTGCAGACACATTTTGTCACCTCACGAAATTGCTTCCTCTGCTCCGTTTTTACTTCCGGGAATGTCTCCGGGAATTCTTCCGGGAACTTTCCAGGAATTTGTCCGGCAATTCTACCGGGAATTTCCCCAAGAATTCCACTGGGAATTCCTCAAGAACTTTCTCCAGAAAATTTTACGGGAATTTCTCTAGGACATCCTCCAGAATTTCCTCCGGGCAATCCTCCAGGAAATTCCCAGAAATTCCTCCAGGGATTCCTCAGGAAATTTCTCCAGGATTTCCTTCAGGACTTCCATCAGGAATTCCTCCAAGAATTCCTTGGCAATTTCTTCAGGAATTCTTCTGGGCATTTTTCTAGGAATTCCTCCGGATTTTTTTCCAGCATTTGTTCCGGAAATTTCACTGAGAATTTCCCCAAGAATATCTGCAGGAGTTCCTCCAGGGATTTCCTCCATGAATTCTTCCGGGAGTTTATCCAGGAATTCCACTGGGATGTTCTACAGGAATTCTTCCAAAAATTTCTCTTGGAATTTCTCCGGCAATTTTTTCAGAAGTTCCTCCAAGAATATCTCCAGCAATGTCTACGAGAATTCCTCTGGGAATTTCTTCAAGAAAACTCCCGTTTTTTCAAGAAAATCTCTCTTCAGGAAGTCTTCAGTGATTTTTTTTCTCACAAAATACTCTGGGAATTTCTTCTAGGACTTCCTCCACGAATTCCTTCGGGAATGTATCCTGCAATTCTTCCAGAAATTTCTACAGAATTTTAGAGTGGATTTCTCCAGGAAATCCTCCGGGCATACTTAAGAAATTCCTCCGAGAATTTTTAATAGAAATCATTCGGGATTTTCTCAAGAAATCCTCTGGGAATTTCTCCAATAATTCCTCTGAGATTCCCTCTAGGATTTTCATCCAGGAATTCCTCAGAAAATTTCTCTAGGAATTTCTCAGGGAATTTCTCCAGTAATTTCTCTGGAAATTTCTTCAGGAAATTTTCCTTCCTGGAGGAATCACCGTAGACAATTCCTGCAAAATCTCTGAAGGAATCCCCTGAGAGAATTCCTGGAGAAATACCCAAAAGAATTCCTGCAAATAATCCAGGAAAAAGTCCTGGAGAAATTACCAAAGGAATCATCGGGGGAATTCCTGATGTGAGTCCTAGTGGAATTCCCGGAGGAATTTCTGGGGTAATTCCCGGAGGAACTCCTGTTAAAATTTCTGGAGGATTACAGGGACAATTGCGTGAAGAAATTTCCGCAGCAATTCCTGGCGGATTTCCTGAAGAAATTCCCGAAGGAATTCTCGGAGACACTCCTGGAGGAACTGCTACAAAAATTCCCGAAGAAATCCAGTCTGGAGAAATTCTTGAAGAAATTCCTGAGGAAAATCCCGGAGCAACACATAAAGTATTTCCCGGAGGAAATCATGGAGGTATTCCTTGGGGAATTCTTGGAGGTAATCCGGAGGAATTCCTGGAGAATCTCCTGGAGGAATTCCTGGAAAAATTCCCAGAAGAATTCCTGAAGGAATCCCAGGAGGAATTCCTTATGGGGGTCCCTGAGGAAATGCTGGATAAATTCCCGGAGGAATTCCTGGGTGAATTCCCCGTGGTATTCCTGGAGGAATCCCTGAAGGAGTTCCCGTAGAAATCCCCGGAGGAGTTCCTGGAGGATTTCCCGGAGGAATTTCTGGAAGATGTCCTAGAGGAATTCCCGGAAGATTTCCTGAAAAAATTCCTGAAGGAAATTCTTGAGGAATTCCCAGATGAATTCTAGGAGAAATTCCCGGTGGAATTCTTGTAGAAATTCCCGGAAGGAAAACGGAGAAAATGAAGCAATATTATGGGGTTACAAAATTTGTTTGCAGGGGATCAAAGACGGTGTAAAAGTATTTCCTCTCGCACCACCGTACTCGATCGCCTACTATCCTGCTAAAAAGCTCTTAGTTTGCTAAGCAACTATACTGCAAACAGAATACTTCTTGTTTATTAACAAGATTCTTCCTCTTGACTTTCGGAACTACTGGACTTTATCAGATGTTTGCGATAAAATTGTTTGAACGTTTTGATTGCTGGTGTCACCTAGCGTCACCGTTGCCGGATAGATCTCAACTTGCCGAACAATTTTGCAGAAAACGCCATAATTCCAGCTCATCAGAGTATCGAGATACACGTGTTTAAATATTTTACACAAGGTGCCACCTAGCGAATAAAACACGAATCAAAGACTCAACTATCAGACAGTTTTTAGCTTGCTGAAGAACTTTGTTGAAGACGGCATCATTCTATCTTATCAGGATTCTGAGATATAGAAGTTTGAACATTTTTGACCCTGGCGCCACCTAGCGGACGATTCTCGAACCAAAGACTACATTTCCAGATAGTTCTTAGCCGGTTGAACAACTTTGCTGAAAACGGCATGTTTGTACCTCATCAGGGTATCGAGATATACGTGTTTGAATTTTTCAGACACAAGGCGCCACCTAGCGGATAAATCTCAAACCAAAGACTTCACTATCAGACAGTTCTGAGCTTGCTGAAGAACTTTGCCGAAGACAGCATCATTCTACCTTATCAGGTTTCTGAGATATGAAGGTTTGAATGTTTTTGACATTGGCGCCGCCTAGCGGCCAAATCGCGAACTAAAGTCACCGTTGCCAGTTAGTTCATAACCTGCTGAACACATTTGCCGAAGACAATATTCTTCTAACTCATCTGGATTTTGAGGTATACGTTGTGCAAAGTATGTGGCCAATTTTGGTACCCCAAGACAATCCGGAATAACTCCGGAACCATGTTGACCAGGTTCCCATGTACCCGGCATCCTAAACTAGAAGAGTTTTTCGGGAAGTTGTGAAAATTTCATCAAAATCCATCGAGAAACAAAAATGTTATGACCATTTTTGTGCTTTTTCGAAGGTGAAAAATGTACGTTGGCTGGATGAAGGTTAAGAAACAAAGATTTACAAACGAAACAAATTATTTTGCATTATTGATGAGATTTTTTTCAATTACAGTTCTTTACATTTTATTTTATTATTTATTGTTTTTTTTTTAGTTGGACGTGACTTCTACAAGGAAAATAAATCATGGTATTGACTCATCGATAATTGGTTTTAAATTATCACAACTTATAATTACTTACTTTTTCCATCGATGAATAGTCTGGAGATTTAAAATGTGAACCATGCAAATGTTGGTGTTTCAGTCAGGAAGTTTTCAGAGAAGTTCTGTATGGATTTTTATATCAAATTGTGTAAACTATTTCAAAGTTTCAAAATACATGTGAAGATTTGCACTGATTAAGTAAGAAAGGCTCAACCTCACCTAACGTGATAAGCGTTGGATTTCTTTTCTTGGATGATATCGCTCAAAAACAGCTTCGGCAAGAATTTTACTGCCTCGAGGTTTAAGTTACCGGACTTCTAATGATATCAACGCAATCGCCATAAATTTTATATCCAAATTAGGGCCTTCTCCTTTCCAGTGGTAGCCTAGTAGTGAAATAGTGGGACACTGACGCACAATTCAATTTGTATTGCAGCTCCATTGAACTGTGGCGTTCTCTAGTGTGGAAACTCTCCACACCCCGGGAGAATAAATAAATCATATTTTTATTCCGCACAATCGGCAGGTCCGACGAAAGTGGGACTGCACAATCTCGGTTGGAATGCAAACCAATCAAACGGGAGCCGGAGAGATAGTAGAGCTATTGGAGACAGGTGGCGCAAGTCATAAAATCCAGCCCAGGTTTGGGATTTGTTTGCTTTCGGTGACTGTTCAAACAGAACGAGAGCACCTCTCCAGCTCCACCCACCACTACAGATGATGCTGATGATGATGGTCATTGACTGGATGGGAAAAATCAATAGAAATGAAAAAATCATCCCGGAGAACACTTGATTCTGGCTCGATCCGATCCGATGAAGTGGAGGATTGAGCCATGATGGGAAAGGTGTTTGGTCGGCATTTTCCGGTTTTTTATTTTCAATCAATCCCGGGAGTGTTGGGAAAATATTGATATAAATTTATCTGATATTGGAACAGTTGTGGAGGATTATTCACTCAGTTGAGTAAGGTTTTTTTTTGTTTGTGGAATTTATTCCAAGTTTCATGCTTGATTGGGGGCAGAGCCATCTACACGTCAAGTGTATAATAAGCCTAAAAGTATGCAATGCCATTTGAACCGCAACATTTAATTACGGATTCAAGGAAATTCACACATGGGGCACGTTTCCTCCGTCCTCGTTATTTATGCTCAGCATCGAAAAAGACTGAGATGAAACAAAGCGATAAGGAAACTTTCCGCATACGAGTGCATTCCGAACAAAACATTTTTTTGTCTGTGGTTGAGCATTCTTCTGCTAGGAAAAACTCAGAGACCATGCCACAACGGCGGTGCAACAACAGCCGAATTGTAAACAACTCCGGAGAAAAGGTCGCTGTGCTATGCCGCCCGCCACAATGAGCGATGCTGCTTCGAGCAAACTGTTACATAACTTCCATTCGGTGGCGTCGTCGCTCATTTCCAGCACGGTCGTGCTTGGTTTCAACCTGCAGGAAAGAAAACGCAAAATGAGTCGTGTCGGTTCTTTTACATTATTGAGGCCGCATGAGTTGTCCCAGCCAGTTGCTTCTGTACGGTCGTTGTTCTTCTTTCGACGAGTCACTAAAAGAACTTTCCAAACAAATGAAACGAGGGCAGACGAGTTTTAGACAGAATGAGCTCCGGTCCTCAAGATATGAAATACATACTAGTGAGTCACACGTGAAATAGGATGCCCCGTTTTTTTTCAAGCTTCACCATGTTCTTGTCCTCTAGGTCTTCGAGGTCTTCTAGGTCTTCTTGGTCTTCTAGCTCTGTAGGTCTTCTAGGTCTTCTAGGTCTTCTAGATCTTCTAGGTCTTCTAGGTCTTCTAGGTCTTCTAGGTCTTCTAGGTCTTCTAGGTCTTCTAGGTCTTCTAGGTCTTCTAGGTCATCTAGGTCTTCTAGGTCTTCTAGATCTTCTTGGTCTTCTAGTTTTTCTAGGTCTTCTAGGTCTTCTAGGTCTTCTAGGTCTTCTAGGTCTTCTAGGTCTCTTAGGTCTTCTAGGTCACTTAGGTCTTCTAGGTCTTCTAGGTCTTCTAGCTCTGTAGGTCTTCTAGGTCTTCTGGGTCTTCTGGCTCTTCTAGGTCTTATGACTACTTAAATGTTTAAAAGAACTTATAAAATGTATTTTCTCATTTTCTATTACCACCCTAAAAACATTTCCATACAGGATGCGAGTCCCGAATCGTTCACGCAAATCTTATCAGGACATAAATGTGTGTAGTGTTCCGTGCCATCACTGCGGCAGCAGCAGCAGCAGCAGCAGCAGGGAAACTTTGGACCATCTCAAATGGAGGAATACATGCCAGTTCGAAAGACCACCAACGACATCAACAACAATACCTACAACGACTAAGACGACTGACTACACGAAGACATTCATTGGAATTTATGCAGACAACAAGCTTAGTCAGTGAGGGGAAGCTATGCTGCTGGCATCATTGCATGAATTTCGTTTGTTGGGGGAGATCGGGGTAAAATGCTTTCCGAAAGGAGATGAAATAAATTGAATTTCTGAAGAAAAGGTTGCGAGTTATTTCTCCCTGTTTCCGATATAGCTCCAAAGTTCTGAATTCGTTCCTACGAACTCTGCATGCTGTTGTTGTTGTTGTTTCCGAGCAGAAATTTCGGTGCGAGTGAATCGAATTGGAAGTTGGAGGTAAAATATGTGGAACAACACGAAGCAGCAAGCAGTAGCACACAGGCGGAAATCTTTACTGCCACTAATATCGCAATGCGCTTTGGGCTTCTGGGTGGTTGAATGAGGGGAAACACGTTTCTGCCATAAGACAGTTAGGAACGTAGGACCCCAGCTGCTAGGTCAACCCACTCGACGTGCACCACCGCACCGTCGAGACGCACCGTTCGACGAAGATGATTTCGTGTTCCTGTACCGGCAGCAGGGGGAAAGAACCAGTCATTGATCGGTGAATTAGTTTCGAAGCTGTGTGGTGCTCTGGTGCTCTTGCTCAAGTACAATTCCCGGCCAAGTTGGTGGAAGTAATAGCAATAACAATTGCCGTTATCGCAACCCTACGGCAAACGGACGGTGTGGTAGCACTCTCGCACTCGCATTAGATACGTGTGCTTTGCTGGAAACGATTTAATGTACGGAACGGTTCAGTTCAGCTGGGGGAAAAATTTGCGTATTCCGACAAAAAGGAAAATGTTCAATATTGAAGAATCAGTACCATGTCATTCACAATGACATAACATCTTCAAATGCGATTAAAGTGGACTCAAATTCCCCCTGGAATTCCAAGAAGACAAGAAGACAAGAATTGCAAGAAGACCTAGAAGACCTCGAAAACCTAGAAGACCTAGAAGACTTAGAAGACTTAGAAGATCTAGAAGACCTAGAAGACCGAGAAGACCGAGATTATCTGGAAGAGCTGAAAGACCTAGAAGACCTAGAAGACCTATGTTTTTTTTTTTTTTTTTTTTTTTTCCTCCCAACCTCCCCAGCAGAGAAAACCGATTGGAAAAACTCTGCTACACCTTGATGCCTCGATCCCCCTGGTACCACTGATATGCGACTGCTTCAGGGGGGGCAATGCGCTCATGCGCTCTTCTGCTACTGTGCTCATGCACTTTTTGTCGCTCCTAATCTATACTCATACACGTCTCGTATTTTGCTTACTCCGGTTGGTGTTGGCTCGCCATTAAGCGGACAACATGCTTAGTTTCAAATTTGTTATTCTACACGTTCTAATGTTAGAACCTAACATCGCCATTCAGCGACACATAGGTACAACATACACACAATTTGTTATTCTAATACCACGCAAGGCATTCGGATCCTACTAACTTGCTCCGAACGGTGTCCTCCCCGTGCCGCCGTTGCGCCATTAAGCACTCCAGCTTTCCGCGCACGACTCGTGTAGTCCCCGACGGTGGATCTACCCTACGCCGACAAAGAGTTCCCCGGCAGTGGAACATCTTCCGAAACCGTTTCTTCCCAGACAGGTGCCGAGGTCTCTCCTGCGATTCCGGTTGGAGACTGGCTTCCGGTTCACAGGCGCCCCGACGACCAAATTCCGGTGCTTCTTCGCGATAGACTCGGTCTAGTCCCCGGCGGTGGCCCTAGCCTACTCCGACGGAGAAAAACCCCGGCGGTGGAAGTTCTCCCGATACCGATGTTTCTATCCCGACCAGTAAGGTGCCGAAGTCGGTCCGGCGATTCCGGTTGGTGGTGGACTTCCGGTTCACCGGCGCTCCGACGACCAAAAACCGGTGCCACGTTACGGACGACTCAGTCATGTCCCCGGCGGTGGATCATGCCTACCCGGATCGCGTTCCGCCGCTCTCTGGTCTTCGCGCCACTTCCTCTGCAGCGCGGACAGCATCCTCGTTACTGCTCTGTCGACAGCGTTCCACGTGTTTTCATCGCGACACATCTCTTCGACAATGTTGTCGACTGTCACTCCGCCCAGCAAGACGCGAATTTCTTCGAACCTGGGGCATTCGAAAACGACATGTTCCGGTGACTCCTCCACGTTAACACACTCCGGGCAAAAGGGCGAAAGAGCATGCCCAAACCGGTGCAGGTACTTCCTGAAGCAGCCATGGCCGGACAGGAACTGCGTCAGATGGAAGTTCACCTCCCCATGCTTCCTATTCACCCACGCTGACACGCTAGGGATAAGCCGGTGAGTCCACCTGCCATTCGCCGAATTGTCCCACTCTTGCTGCCATTTAGCCAACGAGTTCGCTCTGACGATATCTCTTACGCTCCTGGTACTTCTGCGTTGGTAGCATTCCACGTCTTCGGCGATGGTGATGCAAATGGGCATCATTCCCGCGATAACACATACTGCCTCCGTCGAAATGGTTCTGTACGCGCTGGCGACCCGAGTGGCCATGAGTCGGAATGCGCTGTCTAGCGCTCTTCGATTCCGCTTCGTACTCAGTGCTTCAGCCCATGCTGGGGCACCATACCTGAGTATTGAGCCTGCTACGCTCGCCAGAAGACGCCTCTTACTACTTCGTGGTCCCCCGACGTTCGGCATGATCGTCGCTATAGCATTGACAGCCTTCGCTGCCTTTCCGCAGGCGTAGTCAACGTGCTCCTTGAAGTTAAGTCGATCATCGACCATCACTCCTAGATGCTTCAAAGCTCGTTTCGATGTGATAACATGCTCTCCGACTACGATCTCCATCGTTTGGACTGCTTTACAGTTGCTGACCAGAAGCACCTCCGTTTTGTGATGGGCAATCTGTAGCTTGACCCCAGTCATCCATCTTTCAACAGTGGACATTGATTCCGTCGCCAGCATTTCAACTTCTTCAAGAGTCTCTCCCATTACCGTCAACACGACGTCGTCTGCGAAGCCCACAATGACGACTCCTTTGGGAAGTTTTAACGACAGTACGCCGTTGTACATGGCATTCCAGAGTGTTGGGCCTAGTATGGACCCTTGTGGAACACCTGCCGTTACTTCTATAGACCTCTGCCCTTCGTTGGTCTCGTACACCAGTACCCTGTTCTGGAAGTAGCTCCGTAAAATCTGGCACAGATAATCGGGAACCCGCATACTGTGTAGCGCTACGGCGATAGCCTCCCAGCTGGCACTATTAAACGCATTTTTGACGTCTATCGTTACCACAGCGCAGAATCGATCACCTCTCCGTTTTTTCTTGGACGCCTTCTGGGCATTCTCGATGACTACCCGAATCGCATCCACCGTCGATTTTCCCTTACGGAATCCGAATTGCATCGCTGACAGTCCCCTCTCACTTTCGACGTATTCTGTCAACCTGTTAAGGATGACCTTCTCTAACAGTTTTCCTAGGGTATCCAGCAGGCAGATCGGTCTATACGATCCTGGGTCCCCCGGCGGCTTTCCTGGTTTCGGTAGAAGCACCAACTTTTGAACCTTCCAACCGTTTGGGAAGTAGCCTTCATCCAGGCATTTTTGGAGCACCATCCTGATCATGTCCGGAAACGCCAATATCGCCGTTCTAACTGCTACGTTCGGGATCCCATCCGGACCGGGAGCTTTCCCGATCTTGAGCCCCTTCGCAATTACCAGCAACTCTGCATTGGATATCCGAGCACCTTCGTTGGGTTCTTCTGCATTCTCTGCGTATGGTGTGGGAGGCCAAAACGTTGGGCCATGGTGCGGAAAAAGACCTTCCACGATCCTCCTTAGTTTGTCCGGGCACATTTCCACGGGTACTGCTGGACCTTTGAGCTTCGATACCACGATTCGGTACGCGTTGCCCCAGGGGTTGGCGTCGGCTTCTCGACACAACTCTTTGTAGCAGTTCGACTTACTCAGCCTTATCTCGCGTTTAAGAGCGGCTCGAGCTCCCCGAAAAACGGTTCGCCTTGCTTCTCTCTCAGCTTCATTTCTGGCCCTCTGGAAGCGTCTCCTAGCACGGAGGCAAGCAGCACGGAGGCAAGCAGCACGGAGGGTACTGATCGTCGCGTTCCACCAATACGCTGGCCGTCTTCTGTTTCTGGGCTCTATCTTCCTCGGCATTGCTATGCCGCATGCCGTAACAATCGCTTCCGTTAGTTCACCTGCATCAAGGGTTGCACCGCCGTATGGCCGCAGCGCCTCGACAAAGACTTCCTTGTCGAACTCTTTTGTCTTCCACCTTCGTTCGCATGTTCGCGTTCTCCTCGTCGAAGTAGAGGCTCGCCGGCCAATACTGTAGAGGATCGCCTGGTGATCACTGTTGGAATATTCCTCGCTGACTCTCCAGTTCATGTCTTCCGTAAGCGACGGACTACAGAACGTAACATCGATGATGGATTCACGGCCGTCTCTGCGGAATGTGCTGGCCATACCATCGTTGCAAAGCCTCACATCCAGCTTCGCCAGGGCTTCCAGTAGGCTGTACTCCCTAGCATTGGTGAGCCTACTACCCCATTCCACGGCCCAGGCGTTGAAATCTCCTCCGATGACTACCGGCTTCCGCCCGACCAGCGTGTCCGTGAGTGCATCCAACATCCTGTTGTACTCTTCATCTGACCACCTTGGAGGTGCATAGCAACTGCAAACGAAGACTCCATTAATTTTGGCAACCACAAAGCCTTCGTACGAACACTCGATCACTTCTTCAATGGGGAATCTACCCATCACCTGTATGGCCGCTATCTGGGATCTGTCCGTCACCCAATTGCCGTTCTCAGGGGGCACCCGATACGGCTCTGCGATGATTGCAACATCGCACTTAGTCTCTGTTGTCGACTGCCACAACAGTTGCTGTGCGACGTCGCAGTGATTGAGGTTGATTTGGGTTATCTCAATCATTGTTGACCTGCCATCGCCTTTTTATAGGCCGGGCACTTAAAGCCTCCCGTCTTATGGTCGTTTCCGTCCTCCGGCTTACACAGCATGCACTTGGGTTGGCTCGTGCAGTCCCGAGCAACGTGGCCGTTTCCACCGCAACTCCAGCATCATCCGGACCTGTCGGGGCCCTTGCAATTTCTCGCCTGATGACCAAATTCCATGCATTTAAAGCATCGCTCCATTTGTTTGGTGGCTCGGGGAGCCAGTCGCAACGAGCACTCCGCCCATCGAATTTTTACCTTGCCAGTTGCTACCAGCTTATTGGCAATATCCACAGGCAATCGGATTGCCGCCGTCTGAGTGCCTCCATACGACTTCCTTATCCGAATCACCATCGGTCCTTCGACGTTGCACTGCTCCTTCAATGCGCGTTTCAGATCATCTTCTGTCGTGATCTCGTCCAGATCCATGACTTCAACCACCGCCTCCTGTGATAAGGCTCTCACATTGGCCTCGTTCTCCAGGGATTTGGCAACGAGCTCCCTGAACGCCGAGCTCTTAACCGTCGGATCCTTCTTGAGCTCGAACAGCATCTCTCCTTTTTGGGTGCGTCTGGTCTTCACTACGTTTTCGCCCAACACCTTCAACTCCGGGTCCTCCTGCAGTTTCCTAAGCAGAGCAGCGTACGTCGTCTTGTCCTTCGCCTCAACGATCAATGCATCGCCCTTCTTCCTCTCCCTAGGAGGCCGCTGGGTTTCTTTCTTCTTCTGTTCCTTCTTCTTTTCTTCCTTCTTCTTATCTTCTTTCTCCTTTCGCTTTTTCTTCTTCTTCGCCTGCTGGTTCTCCACAGTGCGCCATCCATCATCACTCCGATTGCTGGCACGCTCCCGTTCGCTTCTCTGTTTCTTCGGGACTTCCTCTTCTCCTGGCGTGTCCCTGCCTCGTTTCTCTGAGCGAGTACTCCGGTGGCTCCTCGGCGTCTCCATGTTTTCAGCCGTAGGTCTATCCGTGGCTTCCGCCAGAGACTTCTCGGCTGTTTCCACTCTCAGCTTGAGCGCCTTCTGATCGCGTTCCGCAACTGTAACGGCAGACTTGATGCTCGTCACTAGTTGCTTGATCTTCAGGTGAACGTTGTGCTTGTCTTTGACAAACTCGTACAACTCGTTCACCCTTCTCCTCACTTCGAACAAGCTCGACTCTTGAGCTGTGCCGCTGTTCGAGTTCGGTGTAAGCACTCGCTGATTCAGGAATGCTAGCTCCCGTTGGCTTCCTTGAGGCTCGCTCCGTATCGCGCTACTACTCGTTCTCGCAGCAGTTTCCAGCGGCGTCACTGGTGATCGCTGCATCATTCCACTTCTTCTGAACGCGTCCGTCTCTCCAACTACTTCAGTATAATTTGATGTCTCCATTCTATTGGGTCCCCCCTCCGGGCCGCTATCTCCACCTGCTGTACGTAGTCGCTTTCGTGATCTCTTGGTTGTCTATGAATCAGGGAGGCCAAGCGAGGGTTGAACACGTACCTTCATGGGGTTCGTGTCCAGAGCCAGATCAGCGCAAGTCGGGAGTGTTACATCCGAGCCTAGTACCCATCAAAAATGATGGACAGATGAAGAACGTATCCGGAGGCCTGCCAAGGTTTTACCGGGACGGAGGCAGACGCACCATTAGCCCGCTCGCCGTTTCAAGTAGGTGTCACCCTTCCTTACTCAGGGAGCAGAATGGCACGAATGTCAGCCCATCGTCGTCATCCTATCCGTAATCCGTAGTCCGTTGTCGTTTGCGTTGACCAGTATGCCATAATCAGGATGTTACTGGCATCGATCCTGATGTGCCGGTTGGCACTCCGAGTATTTGGGCTAAGGCACTTTGGAAGCGGTACCAGGTCGCTTGTACAGAGTTGCTTGCGGATGTGTGGCTTTTTATGGAGATCCAACAGAGCCCACTGTTGAAACCCCGCCACATCCTAGGCATCCTCTGCTTGAGCTATCTGGAAACCAGAAGCTCGGTCACTCCCCGAAGGAAGAGCCAAAGGTGGTAATCCACACGGATGTGTGAACGATTTTCGCTTAGGATGAATTCCCAAGCTGCCACCCGACTCGCAGAAGGGGGGGTTCGTCAAGCCCCTGGACTCCTGTCCCTGCTGCCCCTACCTAGAAGACCTTTGTAGAAGACATAGAAGACCTAGAAGACCTAGAAGACCTAGAAGATCTAGAAGACCCAGATGACCTAGAAGACCTAGAAAACCTAGACGACCTAGAAGACCTAGAAGACCTAGAAGACCTAGAAGACCTAGAAGACCTAGAAGACCAAGAAGACCTAGAAGACCTAGAAGACCTAGAAGACCTAGAAGACCTAGAAGACCTAGAAGACCTAGAAGACCTAGAAGACCTAGAAGACCTAGAAGACCTAGAAGACCTAGAAGACCTAGAAGACCTAGAAGACCTAGAAGACCTAGAAGACCTAGAAGACCTAGAAGACCTAGAAGACCTAGAAGACCTAGAAGACCTAGAAGACCTAGAAGACCTAGAAGACCTAGAAGACCTAGAAGACCTAGAAGACCTAGAAGACCTAGAAGACCTAGAAGACCTAGAAGACCTAGAAGACCTAGAAGACCTAGAAGACCTAGAAGACCTAGAAGACCTAGAAGACCTAGAAGACCTAGAAGACCTAGAAGACCTAGAAGACCTAGAAGACCTAGAAGACCTAGAAGACCTAGAAGACCTAGAAGACCTAGAAGACCTAGAAGACCTAGAAGACCTAGAAGACCTAGAAGACCTAGAAGACCTAGAAGACCTAGAAGACCTAGAAGACCTAGAAGACCTAGAAGACCTAGAAGACCTAGAAGACCTAGAAGACCTAGAAGACCTAGAAGACCTAGAAGACCTAGAAGACCTAGAAGACCTAGAAGACCTAGAAGACCTAGAAGACCTAGAAGACCTAGAAGACCTAGAAGACCTAGAAGACCTAGAAGACCTAGAAGACCTAGAAGACCTAGAAGACCTAGAAGACCTAGAAGACCTAGAAGACCTAGAAGACCTAGAAGACCTAGAAGACCTAGAAGACCTAGAAGACCTAGAAGACCTAGAAGACCTAGAAGACCTAGAAGACCTAGAAGACCTAGAAGACCTAGAAGACCTGGAAGACCTAGAAGACCTAGAAGACCTAGAAGACCTAGAAGACCTAAAAGACCTAGAAGACCTAGAAGACCTAGAAGACCTAGAAGACCTAGAAGACCTAGAAGACCTAGAAGACCTAGAAGACCTAGGAACTCCTTCTGGAATTCCTTGTGGAATTCCTCCTGGAATTTCCCTGGAATTCCCCTGGATTTCCTCCTGGAATTCCCCTGGATTTCCTCCTGGAATTCCCCTGGAATTCCTCCTGGAATTCCCCTGGAATTCCTCCTGGAATTCCCCTGGAATTCCTCCTGGAATTCCCCTGGAATTCCTCCTGGAATTCCCCTGGAATTCCTCCTGGAATTCCCCTAGAATTCCTCCTGGAATTCCCCTGGAATTCCTCCTGGAATTCCCCTGGAATTCCTCCTGGAATTCCCCTGGAATTCCTCCTGGAATTCCCCTGGAATTCCTCCTGGAATTCCCCTGGAATTCCTCCTGGAATTCCCCTGGAATTCCTCCTGGAATTCCCCTGGAATTCCTCCTGGAATTCCCCTGGAATTCCTCCTGGAATTCCCCTGGAATTCCTCCTGGAATTCCCCTGGAATTCCTCCTGGAATTCCCCTGGAATTCCTCCTGGAATTCCCCTGGAATTCCTCCTGGAATTCCCCTGGAATTCCTCCTGGAATTCCCCTGGAATTCCTCCTGGAATTCCCCTGGAATTCCTCCTGGAATTTCCCTGGAATTCCTCCTGGAATTCCCCTGGAATTCCACGGCCCAGGCGTTGAAATCTCCTCCGATGACTACCGGCTTCCGCCCGACCAGCGTGTCCGTGAGTGCATCCAACATCCTGTTGTACTCTTCATCTGACCACCTTGGAGGTGCATAGCAACTGCAAACGAAGACTCCATTAATTTTGGCAACCACAAAGCCTTCGTACGAACACTCGATCACTTCTTCAATGGGGAATCTACCCATCACCTGTATGGCCGCTATCTGGGATCTGTCCGTCACCCAATTGCCGTTCTCAGGGGGCACCCGATACGGCTCTGCGATGATTGCAACATCGCACTTAGTCTCTGTTGTCGACTGCCACAACAGTTGCTGTGCGACGTCGCAGTGATTGAGGTTGATTTGGGTTATCTCAATCATTGTTGACCTGCCATCGCCTTTTTATAGGCCGGGCACTTAAAGCCTCCCGTCTTATGGTCGTTTCCGTCCTCCGGCTTACACAGCATGCACTTGGGTTGGCTCGTGCAGTCCCGAGCAACGTGGCCGTTTCCACCGCAACTCCAGCATCATCCGGACCTGTCGGGGCCCTTGCAATTTCTCGCCTGATGACCAAATTCCATGCATTTAAAGCATCGCTCCATTTGTTTGGTGGCTCGGGGAGCCAGTCGCAACGAGCACTCCGCCCATCGAATTTTTACCTTGCCAGTTGCTACCAGCTTATTGGCAATATCCACAGGCAATCGGATTGCCGCCGTCTGAGTGCCTCCATACGACTTCCTTATCCGAATCACCATCGGTCCTTCGACGTTGCACTGCTCCTTCAATGCGCGTTTCAGATCATCTTCTGTCGTGATCTCGTCCAGATCCATGACTTCAACCACCGCCTCCTGTGATAAGGCTCTCACATTGGCCTCGTTCTCCAGGGATTTGGCAACGAGCTCCCTGAACGCCGAGCTCTTAACCGTCGGATCCTTCTTGAGCTCGAACAGCATCTCTCCTTTTTGGGTGCGTCTGGTCTTCACTACGTTTTCGCCCAACACCTTCAACTCCGGGTCCTCCTGCAGTTTCCTAAGCAGAGCAGCGTACGTCGTCTTGTCCTTCGCCTCAACGATCAATGCATCGCCCTTCTTCCTCTCCCTAGGAGGCCGCTGGGTTTCTTTCTTCTTCTGTTCCTTCTTCTTTTCTTCCTTCTTCTTATCTTCTTTCTCCTTTCGCTTTTTCTTCTTCTTCGCCTGCTGGTTCTCCACAGTGCGCCATCCATCATCACTCCGATTGCTGGCACGCTCCCGTTCGCTTCTCTGTTTCTTCGGGACTTCCTCTTCTCCTGGCGTGTCCCTGCCTCGTTTCTCTGAGCGAGTACTCCGGTGGCTCCTCGGCGTCTCCATGTTTTCAGCCGTAGGTCTATCCGTGGCTTCCGCCAGAGACTTCTCGGCTGTTTCCACTCTCAGCTTGAGCGCCTTCTGATCGCGTTCCGCAACTGTAACGGCAGACTTGATGCTCGTCACTAGTTGCTTGATCTTCAGGTGAACGTTGTGCTTGTCTTTGACAAACTCGTACAACTCGTTCACCCTTCTCCTCACTTCGAACAAGCTCGACTCTTGAGCTGTGCCGCTGTTCGAGTTCGGTGTAAGCACTCGCTGATTCAGGAATGCTAGCTCCCGTTGGCTTCCTTGAGGCTCGCTCCGTATCGCGCTACTACTCGTTCTCGCAGCAGTTTCCAGCGGCGTCACTGGTGATCGCTGCATCATTCCACTTCTTCTGAACGCGTCCGTCTCTCCAACTACTTCAGTATAATTTGATGTCTCCATTCTATTGGGTCCCCCCTCCGGGCCGCTATCTCCACCTGCTGTACGTAGTCGCTTTCGTGATCTCTTGGTTGTCTATGAATCAGGGAGGCCAAGCGAGGGTTGAACACGTACCTTCATGGGGTTCGTGTCCAGAGCCAGATCAGCGCAAGTCGGGAGTGTTACATCCGAGCCTAGTACCCATCAAAAATGATGGACAGATGAAGAACGTATCCGGAGGCCTGCCAAGGTTTTACCGGGACGGAGGCAGACGCACCATTAGCCCGCTCGCCGTTTCAAGTAGGTGTCACCCTTCCTTACTCAGGGAGCAGAATGGCACGAATGTCAGCCCATCGTCGTCATCCTATCCGTAATCCGTAGTCCGTTGTCGTTTGCGTTGACCAGTATGCCATAATCAGGATGTTACTGGCATCGATCCTGATGTGCCGGTTGGCACTCCGAGTATTTGGGCTAAGGCACTTTGGAAGCGGTACCAGGTCGCTTGTACAGAGTTGCTTGCGGATGTGTGGCTTTTTATGGAGATCCAACAGAGCCCACTGTTGAAACCCCGCCACATCCTAGGC
The DNA here is from genome assembly GCF_035046485.1 of Aedes albopictus. Taxonomy (NCBI): domain Eukaryota; kingdom Metazoa; phylum Arthropoda; class Insecta; order Diptera; family Culicidae; genus Aedes; species Aedes albopictus. The sequence goes on from NC_085136.1 coordinate 52,445,924, forward strand.
ATCCTCTGCTTGAGCTATCTGGAAACCAGAAGCTCGGTCACTCCCCGAAGGAAGAGCCAAAGGTGGTAATCCACACGGATGTGTGAACGATTTTCGCTTAGGATGAATTCCCAAGCTGCCACCCGACTCGCAGAAGGGGGGGTTCGTCAAGCCCCTGGACTCCTGTCCCTGCTGCCCCTACCTAGAAGACCTTTGTAGAAGACATAGAAGACCTAGAAGACCTAGAAGACCTAGAAGATCTAGAAGACCCAGATGACCTAGAAGACCTAGAAAACCTAGACGACCTAGAAGACCTAGAAGACCTAGAAGACCTAGAAGACCTAGAAGACCTAGAAGACCAAGAAGACCTAGAAGACCTAGAAGACCTAGAAGACCTAGAAGACCTAGAAGACCTAGAAGACCTAGAAGACCTAGAAGACCTAGAAGACCTAGAAGACCTAGAAGACCTAGAAGACCTAGAAGACCTAGAAGACCTAGAAGACCTAGAAGACCTAGAAGACCTAGAAGACCTAGAAGACCTAGAAGACCTAGAAGACCTAGAAGACCTAGAAGACCTAGAAGACCTAGAAGACCTAGAAGACCTAGAAGACCTAGAAGACCTAGAAGACCTAGAAGACCTAGAAGACCTAGAAGACCTAGAAGACCTAGAAGACCTAGAAGACCTAGAAGACCTAGAAGACCTAGAAGACCTAGAAGACCTAGAAGACCTAGAAGACCTAGAAGACCTAGAAGACCTAGAAGACCTAGAAGACCTAGAAGACCTAGAAGACCTAGAAGACCTAGAAGACCTAGAAGACCTAGAAGACCTAGAAGACCTAGAAGACCTAGAAGACCTAGAAGACCTAGAAGACCTAGAAGACCTAGAAGACCTAGAAGACCTAGAAGACCTAGAAGACCTAGAAGACCTAGAAGACCTAGAAGACCTAGAAGACCTAGAAGACCTAGAAGACCTAGAAGACCTAGAAGACCTAGAAGACCTAGAAGACCTAGAAGACCTAGAAGACCTAGAAGACCTAGAAGACCTAGAAGACCTAGAAGACCTAGAAGACCTAGAAGACCTAGAAGACCTAGAAGACCTAGAAGACCTAGAAGACCTAGAAGACCTAGAAGACCTAGAAGACCTAGAAGACCTAGAAGACCTAGAAGACCTAGAAGACCTAGAAGACCTGGAAGACCTAGAAGACCTAGAAGACCTAGAAGACCTAGAAGACCTAAAAGACCTAGAAGACCTAGAAGACCTAGAAGACCTAGAAGACCTAGAAGACCTAGAAGACCTAGAAGACCTAGAAGACCTAGGAACTCCTTCTGGAATTCCTTGTGGAATTCCTCCTGGAATTTCCCTGGAATTCCCCTGGATTTCCTCCTGGAATTCCCCTGGATTTCCTCCTGGAATTCCCCTGGAATTCCTCCTGGAATTCCCCTGGAATTCCTCCTGGAATTCCCCTGGAATTCCTCCTGGAATTCCCCTGGAATTCCTCCTGGAATTCCCCTGGAATTCCTCCTGGAATTCCCCTAGAATTCCTCCTGGAATTCCCCTGGAATTCCTCCTGGAATTCCCCTGGAATTCCTCCTGGAATTCCCCTGGAATTCCTCCTGGAATTCCCCTGGAATTCCTCCTGGAATTCCCCTGGAATTCCTCCTGGAATTCCCCTGGAATTCCTCCTGGAATTCCCCTGGAATTCCTCCTGGAATTCCCCTGGAATTCCTCCTGGAATTCCCCTGGAATTCCTCCTGGAATTCCCCTGGAATTCCTCCTGGAATTCCCCTGGAATTCCTCCTGGAATTCCCCTGGAATTCCTCCTGGAATTCCCCTGGAATTCCTCCTGGAATTCCCCTGGAATTCCTCCTGGAATTCCCCTGGAATTCCTCCTGGAATTTCCCTGGAATTCCTCCTGGAATTCCCCTGGAATTCCTCCTGGAATTCCCCTGGAATTCCTCCTGGAATTCCCCTGGAATTCCTCCTGGAATTCCCCTGGAATTCCTCCTGGAATTCCCCTGGAATTCCTCCTGGAATTCCCCTGGAATTCCTCCTGGAATTCCCCTGGAATTCCTCCTGGAATTCCCCTGGAATTCCTCCTGGAATTCCCCTGGAATTCCTCCTGGAATTCCCCTGGAATTCCTCCTGGAATTCCCCTGGAATTCCTCCTGGAATTCCCCTGGAATTCCTCCTGGAATTCCCCTGGAATTCCTCCTGGAATTCCCCTGGAATTCCTCCTGGAATTCCCCTGGAATTCCTCCTGGAATTCCCCTGGAATTCCTCCTGGAATTCCTCTGGAATTCCTCCTGGAATTCCCCTGGAATTCCTCCTGGAATTCCCCTGGAATTCCTCCTGGAATTCCCCTGGAATTCCTCCTGGAATTCCCCTGGAATTCCTCCTGGAATTCCCCTGGAATTCCTCCTGGAATTCCCCTGGAATTCCTCCTGGAATTCCCCTGGAATTCCTCCTGGAATTCCCCTGGAATTCCTCCTGGAATTCCCCTGGAATTCCTCCTGGAATTCCCCTGGAATTCCTCCTGGAATTCCCCTGGAATTCCTCCTGGAATTCCCCTGGAATTCCTCCTGGAATTCCCCTGGAATTCCTCCTGGAATTCCCCTGGAATTCCTCCTGGAATTCCCCTGGAATTCCTCCTGGAATTCCACCTGGAATTCCACCTGGAATTCCACCTGGAATTCCTCCTGGAATTCCTCCTGTAATTCCTCCTGGAAGTCCTCCTGGAAATCCTCCTGCAATTCCTCCTGGAGATCCTTCTGGAATTCCTCCTGAAATTCCTCCTGGAATTCCTCCTGGAATTCCTCCTGTAATTCCTCCTGGAAGTCCTCCTGGAAATCCTCCTGCAATTCCTCCTGGAGATCCTCCTGCAATTCCTCCTGGAATTCCTTCTTGAATTCCTCTGGAATTCCTCCTGGAATTCCTCTGGAATTCCTCCTGGAATTCCTCCTGGAATTCCCCTGGAATTCCTCCTGGAATTCCCCTGGAATTCCTCCTGGAATTCCCCTGGAATTCCTCCTGGAATTCCCCTGGAATTCCTCCTGGAATTCCCCTGGAATTCCTCCTGGAATTCCCCTGGAATTCCTCCTGGAATTCCCCTGGAATTCCTCCTGGAATTCCCCTGGAATTCCTCCTGGAATTCCCCTGGAATTCCTCCTGGAATTCCCCTGGAATTCCTCCTGGAATTCCCCTGGAATTCCTCCTGGAATTTCCCTGGAATTCCTCCTGGAATTCCCCTGGAATTCCTCCTGGAATTCCCCTGGAATTCCTCCTGGAATTCCCCTGGAATTCCTCCTGGAATTCCCCTGGAATTCCTCCTGGAATTCCCCTGGAATTCCTCCTGGAATTCCCCTGGAATTCCTCCTGGAATTCCCCTGGAATTCCTCCTGGAATTCCCCTGGAATTCCTCCTGGAATTCCCCTGGAATTCCTCCTGGAATTCCCCTGGAATTCCTCCTGGAATTCCCCTGGAATTCCTCCTGGAATTCCCCTGGAATTCCTCCTGGAATTCCCCTGGAATTCCTCCTGGAATTCCCCTGGAATTCCTCCTGGAATTCCCCTGGAATTCCTCCTGGAATTCCCCTGGAATTCCTCCTGGAATTCCCCTGGAATTCCTCCTGGAATTCCCCTGGAATTCCTCCTGGAATTCCCCTGGAATTCCTCCTGGAATTCCCCTGGAATTCCTCCTGGAATTCCCCTGGAATTCCTCCTGGAATTCCCCTGGAATTCCTCCTGGAATTCCCCTGGAATTCCTCCTGGAATTCCCCTGGAATTCCTCCTGGAATTCCCCTGGAATTCCTCCTGGAATTCCCCTGGAATTCCTCCTGGAATTCTCCTGGAATTCCTCCTGGAATTCCCCTGGAATTCCTCCTGGAATTCCCCTGGAATTCCTCCTGGAATTCCCCTGGAATTCCTCCTGGAATTCCCCTGGAATTCCTCCTGGAATTCCCCTGGAATTCCTCCTGGAATTCCCCTGGAATTCCTCCTGGAATTCCCCTGGAATTCCTCCTGGAATTCCCCTGGAATTCCTCCTGGAATTCCCCTGGAATTCCTCCTGGAATTCCCCTGGAATTCCTCCTGGAATTCCCCTGGAATTCCTCCTGGAATTCCCCTGGAATTCCTCCTGGAATTCCCCTGGAATTCCTCCTGGAATTCCCCTGGAATTCCTCCTGGAATTCCCCTGGAATTCCTCCTGGAATTCCCCTGGAATTCCTCCTGGAATTCCCCTGGAATTCCTCCTGGAATTCCCCTGGAATTCCTCCTGGAATTCCCCTGGAATTCCTCCTGGAATTCCCCTGGAATTCCTCCTGGAATTCCCCTGGAATTCCTCCTGGAATTCCCCTGGAATTCCTCCTGGAATTCCCCTGGAATTCCTCCTGGAATTCCTCTGGAATTTCTCCTGGAATTCCTCTGGAATTCCTCCTGGAATTCCTCTGGAATTCCTCCTGGAATTCCTCTGGAATTCCTCCTGGAATTCCTCTGGAATTCCTCCTGGAATTCCTCTGGAATTCCTCCTGGAATTCCTCTGGAATTCCTCCTGGAATTCCTCTGGAATTCCTCCTGGAATTCCTCTGGAATTCCTCCTGGAATTCCTCTGGAATTCCTCCTGGAATTCCTCTGGAATTCCTCCTGGAATTCCTCTGGAATTCCTCCTGGAATTCCTCTGGAATTCCTCCTGAAATCCCTCTGGGATTCCTCCTGGAATTCCTCTGGAATTCCTCTGGAATTCCTCCTGAAATCCCTCTGGAATTCCTCTGGAATCCCTCTGGAATTCCTCTGGAATTCCTCTGGAATTCCTCCTGGAATTCCTCTGGAATTCCTCCTGGAATTCCCCTGGAATTCCTCCAGAAATTCCCCTGGAATTCCTCCAGAAATTCCCCTGGAATTCCTCCAGAAATTCCCCTGGAACTCCTCCAGAAATTCCCCTGGAAATCCTCCAGAAATTCCCCTGGAATTCCTCCAGGAATTCCCCTGGAATTCCTCCAGAAATTCCCCTGGAATTCCTCCAGAAATTCCCCTGGAATTCCTCCAGAAATTCCCCTGGAATTCCTCCAGAAATTCCCCTGGAATTCCTCCAGAAATTCCCCTGGAATTCCTCCAGAAATTCCCCTGGAATTCCTCCAAAAATTCCCCTGGAATTCCTCCAGAAATTCCCCTGGAATTCCTCCAGAAATTCTCCTGGAATTCCTCCAGGAATTCCCCTGGAATTCCTCCAGAAATTCCCCTGGAATTCCTCCAGAAATTCCCCTGGAATTCCTCCAGAAATTCCCCTGGAATTCCTCCAGAAATTCCCCTGGAATTCCTCCAGAAATTCCCCTGGAATTCCTCCAGAAATTCCCCTGGAATTCCTCCAGAAATTCCCCTGGAATTCCTCCAGAAATTCCCCTGGAATTCCTCCAGAAATTCCCCTGGAATTCCTCCAGAAATTCCCCTGGAATTCCTCCAGAAATTCCCCTGGAATTCCTCCAGAAATTCCCCTGGAATTCCTCCAGAAATTCCCCTGGAATTCCTCCAGAAATTCCCCTGGAATTCCTCCAGAAATTCCCCTGGAATTCCTCCAGAAATTCCCCTGGAATTCCTCCAGAAATTCCCCTGGAGTTCCTCCAGAAATTCCCCTGGAATTCCTCCAGAAATTCCCCTGGAATTCCTCCAGAAATTTCCCTGGAATTCCTCCAGAAATTCCCTCGGAATTCCTCCTGAAATTCCTCTGAAATTCCTCCTGGAATCCCCCTGGAATTCCTCCTGGAATTCCTTCTGGAATTCCACCTGGAATTCCTTCTGGAATTCCACCTGGAATTCCTTCTGGAATTCCACCTGGAATTCCTTCTGGAATTCCACCTGGAATTCCTTCTGGAATTCCACCTGGAATTCCTTCTGGAATTCCACCTGGAATTCTTTCTGGAATTCCACCTGGAATTCCTTCTGGAATTCCACCTGGAATTCCTTCTGGAATTCCACCTGGAATTCCTTCTGGAATTCCACCTGGAATTCCTTCTGGAATTCCTTCTGGAATTCCACCTGGAATTCCACCTGGAATTCCTTCTGGAATTCCTCCTGAAATTCCTCCTGGAATTCCTCCTGGAATTCCTCCTGTAATTCCTCCTGGAAGTCCTCCTGGAAATCCTCCTGCAATTCCTCCTGGAGATCCTCCTGCACTTCCTCCTGGAATTCCTTCTGGAATTCCTCTGGAATTCCTCCTGGAATTCCTCTGGAATTCCTCCTGGAATTCCACCTGGAATTCCACCTGGAATTCCACCTGGAATTCCTTCTGGAATTCCACCTGGAATTCCTTCTGGAATTCCACCTGGAATTCCTTCTGGAATTCCTCCTGAAATTCCTCCTGGAATTCCTCCTGGAATTCCTCCTGTAATTCCTCCTGGAAGTCCTCCTGGAAATCCTCCTGCAATTCCTCCTGGAGATCCTCCTGCAATTCCTCCTGGAATTCCTTCTGGAATTCCTCTGGAATTCCTCCTGGAATTCCTCTGGAATTCCTCCTGGAATTCCTCTGGAATTCCTCCTGGAATTCCTCCTGGAATTCCCCTGGAATTCCTCCTGGAATTCCCCTGGAATTCCTCCTGGAATTCCCCTGGAATTCCTCCTGGAATTCCCCTGGAATTCCTCCTGGAATTCCCCTGGAATTCCTCCTGGAATTCCCCTGGAATTCCTCCTGGAATTCCCCTGGAATTCCTCCTGGAATTCCCCTGGAATTCCTCCTGGAATTCCCCTGGAATTCCTCCTGGAATTCCCCTGGAATTCCTCCTGGAATTCCCCTGGAATTCCTCCTGGAATTCCCCTGGAATTCCTCCTGGAATTCCCCTGGAATTCCTCCTGGAATTCCCCTGGAATTCCTCCTGGAATTCCCCTGGAATTCCTCCTGGAATTCCCCTGGAATTCCTCCTGGAATTCCCCTGGAATTCCTCCTGGAATTCCCCTGGAATTCCTCCTGGAATTCCCCTGGAATTCCTCCTGGAATTCCCCTGGAATTCCTCCTGGAATTCCCCTGGAATTCCTCCTGGAATTCCCCTGGAATTCCTCCTGGAATTCCCCTGGAATTCCTCCTGGAATTCCCCTGGAATTCCTCCTGGAATTCCCCTGGAATTCCTCCTGGAATTCCCCTGGAATTCCTCCTGGAATTCCCCTGGAATTCCTCCTGGAATTCCCCTGGAATTCCTCCTGGAATTCCCCTGGAATTCCTCCTGGAATTCCCCTGGAATTCCTCCTGAAATTCCCCTGGAATTCCTCCTGGAATTCCCCTGGAATTCCTCCTGGAATTCCCTGGAATTCCTCCTGGAATTCCCTGGAATTCCTCCTGGAATTCCCTGGAATTCCTCCTGGAATTCCCCTGGAATTCCTCCTGGAATTCCGCTGGAATTCCTCCTGGAATTCCCCTGGAATTCCTCCTGGAATTCCCCTGGAATTCCTCCTGGAATTCCCCTGGAATTCCTCCTGGAATTCCTTCTGGAATTCCTCTGGAATTCCTCCTGGAATTCCTCTGGAATTCCTCCTGGAATTCCTCCTGGAATTCCCCTGGAATTCCTCCTGGAATTCCCCTGGAATTCCTCCTGGAATTCCCCTGGAATTCCTCCTGGAATTCCCCTGGAATTCCTCCTGGAATTCCCCTGGAATTCCTCCTGGAATTCCCCTGGAATTCCTCCTGGAATTCCCCTGGAATTCCTCCTGGAATTCCCCTGGAATTCCTCCTGGAATTCCCCTGGAATTCCTCCTGGAATTCCCCTGGAATTCCTCCTGGAATTCCCCTGGAATTCCTCCTGGAATTCCCCTGGAATTCCTCCTGGAATTCCCCTGGAATTCCTCCTGGAATTCCCCTGGAATTCCTCCTGGAATTCCCCTGGAATTCCTCCTGGAATTCCCCTGGAATTCCTCCTGGAATTCCCCTGGAATTCCTCCTGGAATTCCCCTGGAATTCCTCCTGGAATTCCCCTGGAATTCCTCCTGGAATTCCCCTGGAATTCCTCCTGGAATTCCCCTGGAATTCCTCCTGGAATTCCCCTGGAATTCCTCCTGGAATTCCCCTGGAATTCCTCCTGGAATTCCCCTGGAATTCCTCCTGGAATTCCCCTGGAATTCCTCCTGGAATTCCCCTGGAATTCCTCCTGGAATTCCCCTGGAATTCCTCCTGGAATTCCCCTGGAATTCCTCCTGGAATTCCCCTGGAATTCCTCCTGGAATTCCCCTGGAATTCCTCCTGGAATTCCCCTGGAATTCCTCCTGGAATTCCCCTGGAATTCCTCCTGGAATTCCCCTGGAATTCCTCCTGGAATTCCCCTGGAATTCCTCCTGGAATTCCCCTGGAATTCCTCCTGGAATTCCCCTGGAATTCCTCCTGGAATTCCCCTGGAATTCCTCCTGGAATTCCCCTGGAATTCCTCCTGGAATTCCCCTGGAATTCCTCCTGGAATTCCCCTGGAATTCCTCCTGGAATTCCCTGGAATTCCTCCTGGAATTCCCTGGAATTCCTCCTGGAATTCCCTGGAATTCCTCCTGGAATTCCCTGGAATTCCTCCTGGAATTCCCCTGGAATTCCTCCTGGAATTCCCCTGGAATTCCTCCTGGAATTCCCCTGGAATTCCTCCTGGAATTCCCCTGGAATTCCTCCTGGAATTCCCCTGGAATTCCTCCTGGAATTCCCCTGGAATTCCTCCTGGAATTCCCCTGGAATTCCTCCTGGAATTCCCCTGGAATTCCTCCTGGAATTCCCCTGGAATTCCTCCTGGAATTTCCCTGGAATTCCTCCTGGAATTTCCCTGGAATTCCTCCTGGAATTCCCCTGGAATTCCTCCTGGAATTCCCCTGGAATTCCTCCTGGAATTCCCCTGGAATTCCTCCTGGAATTCCCCTGGAATTCCTCCTGGAATTCCCCTGGAATTCCTCCTGGAATTCCCCTGGAATTCCTCCTGGAATTCCCCTGGAATTCCTCCTGGAATTCCCCTGGAATTCCTCCTGGAATTCCCCTGGAATTCCTCCTGGAATTCCCCTGGAATTCCTCCTGGAATTCCCCTGGAATTCCTCCTGGAATTCTCCTGGAATTCCTGGAATTCTGAAATTCCTCCTGGAATTCCTCTGGAATTCCTCCTGGAATTCCTCTGGAATTCCTCCTGGAAATCCACTGGAATTCCTCCTGGAATTCCTCTGGAATTCCTCCTGGAATTCCTCTGGAATTCCTCCTGGAATTCCTCTGGAATTCCTCCTGGAATTCCTCTGGAATTCCTCCTGGAATTCCTCTGGAATTCCTCCTGGAATTCCTCTGGAATTCCTCCTGGAATTCCTCTGGAATTCCTCCTGGAATTCCTCTGGAATTCCTCCTGGAATTCCTCTGGAATTCCTCCTGGAATTCCTCTGGAATTCCTCCTGGAATTCCTCTGGAATTCCTCCTGGAATTCCTCTGGAATTCCTCCTGGAATTCCTCTGGAATTCCTCCTGGAATTCCTCTGGAATTCCTCCTGGAATTCCTCTGGAATTCCTCCTGGAATTCCTCTGGAATTCCTCCTGGAATTCCTCTGGAATTCCTCCTGGAATTCCCCTGGAATTCCTCCTGGAATTCCCCTGGAATTCCTCCTGGAATTCCCCTGGAATTCCTCCTGGAATTCCCCTGGAATTCCTCCTGGAATTCCCCTGGAATTCCTCCTGGAATTCCCCTGGAATTCCTCCTGGAATTCCCCTGGAATTCCTCCTGGAATTCCCCTGGAATTCCTCCTGGAATTCCCCTGGAATTCCTCCTGGAATTCCCCTGGAATTCCTCCTGGAATTCCCCTGGAATTCCTCCTGGAATTCCCCTGGAATTCCTCCTGGAATTCCCCTGGAATTCCCCTGGAATTCCTCCTGGAATTCCCCTGGAATTCCTCCTGGAATTCCCCTGGAATTCCTTCTGGAATTCCACCTGGAATTCCTTCTGGAATTCCACCTGGAATTCCTTCTGGAATTCCACCTGGAATTCCTTCTGGAATTCCACCTGGAATTCCTTCTGGAATTCCACCTGGAATTCCTTCTGGAATTCCACCTGGAATTCCTTCTGGAATTCCACCTGGAATTCCACCTGGAATTCCACCTGGAATTCCTTCTGGAATTCCACCTGGAATTCCTTCTGGAATTCCACCTGGAATTCCTTCTGGAATTCCTCCTGAAATTCCTCCTGGAATTCCTCCTGGAATTCCTCCTGTAATTCCTCCTGGAAGTCCTCCTGGAAATCCTCCTGCAATTCCTCCTGGAGATCCTCCTGCAATTCCTCCTGGAATTCCTTCTGGAATTCCTCTGGAATTCCTCCTGGAATTCCGCCTGGAATTCCTCTGGAATTCCGCCTGGAATTCCTCTGGAATTCCTCCTGGAATTCCCCTGGAATTCCTCCTGGAATTCCCCTGGAATTCCTCCTGGAATTCCCCTGGAATTCCTCCTGGAATTCCCCTGGAATTCCTCCTGGAATTCCCCTGGAATTCCTCCTGGAACTCCCCTGGAATTCCTCCTGGAACTCCCCTGGAATTCCACCTGGAATTCCCCTGGAATTCCACCTGGAATTCCCCTGGAATTCCTCCTGGAATTCCCCTGGAATTCCTCCTGGAATTCCCCTGGAATTCCTCCTGGAATTCCCCTGGAATTCCTCTGGAATTCCCCTGGAATTCCTCTGGAATTCCTCCTGGAATTCCTCTGGAATTCCTCCTGGAATTCCCCTGGAATTCCTCCTGGAATTCCCCTGGAATTCCTCCTGGAATTCCCCTGGAATTCCTCCTGGAATTCCCCTGGAATTCCTCCTGGAATTCCCCTGGAATTCCTCCTGGAATTCCCCTGGAATTCCTCCTGGAATTCCCCTGGAATTCCTCCTGGAATTCCCCTGGAATTCCTCCTGGAATTCCCCTGGAATTCCTCCTGGAATTCCCCTGGAATTCCTCCTGGAATTCCCCTGGAATTCCTCCTGGAATTCCCCTGGAATTCCTCCTGGAATTCCCCTGGAATTCCACCTGGAATTCCCCTGGAATGCCACCTGGAATTCCCCTGGAATTCCACCTGGAATTCCCCTGGAATTCCTCCTGGAATTCCCCTGGAATTCCTCCTGGAATTCCCCTGGAATTCCTCTGGAATTCCCCTGGAATTCCTCTTGAATTCCTCCTGGAATTCCTCTGGAATTCCTCCTGGAATTCCTCTGGAATTCCTCCAGGAATTCCTCTGGAATTTCTCCTGGAATTCCTCTGGAATTCCTCCTGGAATTCCTTTGGAATTCCTCCTGGAATTCCTCTGGAATTCCTCTGGAATTCCTCCTGGAATTCCACTGAAATTCCTCCTGGAATTCCACTGAAATTCCTCCTGGAATTCCACTGAAATTCCTCCTGGAATTCCTCTGGAATTCCTCCTGGAATTCCTCTGGAATTCCTCCTGGAATTCCTCTAGAATTCCTCCTGGAATTCCTCTGGGATTCCTCCTGGAATTCCTCTGGAATTCCTCCTGGAATTCCTCTGGAATTCCTCCTGGAATTCCTCTGGAATTCCTCCTGGAATTCCTCTGGAATTCCTCCTGGAATTCCTCTGGAATTCCTCCTGGAATTCCTCTGGAATTCCTCCTGGAATTCCTCTGGAATTCCTCTTGGATTTCCTCTGGAATTCCTCTGGAATTCCTCCTGGAATTCCTCTGGAATTCCTCCTGGAATTCCTCTGGAATTCCTCCTGGAATTCCTCTGGAATTCCTCCTGGAATTCCTCTGGAATTCCTCCTGGAATTCCTCTGGAATTCCTCCTGGAATTCCTCTGGAATTCCTCCTGGAATTCCTCTGGAATTCCTCCTGGAATTCCTCTGGAATTCCTCCTGGAATTCCTCTGGAATTCCTCCTGGAATTCCTCTGGAATTCCTCCTGGAATTCCTCTGGAATTCCTCCTGGAATTCCTCTGGAATTCCTCCTGGAATTCCTCTGGAATTCCTCCTGGAATTCCTCTGGAATTCCTCCTGGAATTCCTCTGGAATTCCTCCTGGAATTCCTCTGGAATTCCTCCTGGAATTCCTCTGGAATTCCTCCTGGAATTCCTCTGGAATTCCTCCTGGAATTCCTCTGGAATTCCTCCTGGAATTTCTCTGGAATTCCTCCTGGAATTCCTCTGGAATTCCTCCTGGAATTCCTCTGGAATTCCTCCTGGAGTTCCTCCTGGAATTCCTCTGGAATTCTTCCTGGAATTCCTCCTGGAATTCCTCCGGAATTCCTCCTGGAATTTCTCTGGAATTCCTCCTGGAATTCCTCTGGAATTCCTCCTGGAATTCCTCTGGAATTCCTCCTGGAATTCCTCTGGAATTCCTCCTGGAATTTCTCTGGAATTCCTCTTGGAATTCCTCTGGAATTCCTCCTGGAATTCCTCCTGGAATTCCTCTGGAATTCTTCCTGAAATTCCTCTAGAATTCCTCCTGGAATTCCTCTAGAATTCCTCCTGGAATTCCTCCTGGAATTCCTCTGGAATTCCTCCTGGAATTCCTCTGGAATTCCTCCTGGAATTCCTCTGGAATTCCTCCTGGAATTCCTCTGGAATTCCTCCTGGAATTCCTCTGGAATTCCTCCTGGAATTCCTCTGGAATTCCTCCTGATTTCCTTCCTTCCAGGAGGAATTTCAGTGGAATTCCAGGAGGAATTTCAGTGGAATTCCAGGAGGAATTTCAGTGGAATTCCAGGAGGAATTCCAGAGGAATTCCAAAGGAATTCCAGGAGGAATTCCAGAGGAATTCCAGGAGAAATTCCAGAAAAATTCCAGGAGGAATTCCAGAAGAATTCCAGGAGGAATTCCAGAGGAATTCCAGGAGGAATTCCAGAGGAATTCCAGGAGGAATTCCAGAGGAATTCCAGGAGGAATTCCAGAGGAATTCCAGGAGGAATTCCAGAGGAATTCCAGGAGGAATTCCAGAGGAATTCCAGGAGGAATTCCAGAGGAATTCCAGGAGGAATTCCAGAGGAATTCCAGGAGGAATTCCAGAGGAATTCCAGGAGGAATTCCAGAGGAATTCCAGGAGGAATTCCAGAGGAATTCCAGGAGGAATTCCAGAGGAATTCCAGGAGGAATTCCAGAGGAATTCCAGGAGGAATTCCAGAGGAATTCCAGGAGGAATTCCAGAGGAATTCCAGGAGGAATTCCAGAGGAATTCCAGGAGGAATTCCAGAGGAATTCCAGGAGGAATTCCAGAGGATTTCCAGGAGGAATTCCAGAGGAATTCCAGGAGGAATTCCAGGAGGAATTCCAGAGGAATTCCAGGAGGAATTTCAGAGAAATTCCAGGAGGAATTCCAGAGGAATTCCAGGGGAATTCCAGAGGAATTCCAGGGGAATTCCAGAGGAATTCCAGGGGAATTCCAGGAGGAATTCCAGGGGAATTCCAGGAGGAATTCCAGGGGAATTCCAGGAGGAATTCCAGGGGAATTCCAGGAGGAATTCCAGGGGAATTCCAGGAGGAATTCCAGGGGAATTCCAGGTGGAATTCCAGGGGAATTCCAGGTGGAATTCCAGGGGAATTCCAGGAGGAATTCCAGGGGAATTCCAGGAGGAATTCCAGGGGAATTCCAGGAGGAATTCCAGGGGAATTCCAGGAGGAATTCCAGGGGAATTCCAGGAGGAATTCCAGCGGAATTCCAGGAGGAATTCCAGGGGAATTCCAGGAGGAATTCCAGGGAATTCCAGGAGGAATTCCAGGGAATTCCAGGAGGAATTCCAGGGAATTCCAGGAGGAATTCCAGGGGAATTCCAGGAGGAATTCCAGGGGAATTCCAGGAGGAATTCCAGGGGAATTCCAGGAGGAATTCCAGGGGAATTTCAGGAGGAATTCCAGGGGAATTCCAGGAGGAATTCCAGGGGAATTCCAGGAGGAATTCCAGGGGAATTCCAGGAGGAATTCCAGGGGAATTCCAGGAGGAATTCCAGGGGAATTCCAGGAGGAATTCCAGGGGAATTCCAGGAGGAATTCCAGGGGAATTCCAGGAGGAATTCCAGGGGAATTCCAGGAGGAATTCCAGGGGAATTCCAGGAGGAATTCCAGGGGAATTCCAGGAGGAATTCCAGGGGAATTCCAGGAGGAATTCCAGGGGAATTCCAGGAGGAATTCCAGGGGAATTCCAGGAGGAATTCCAGGGGAATTCCAGGAGGAATTCCAGGGGAATTCCAGGAGGAATTCCAGGGGAATTCCAGGAGGAATTCCAGGGGAATTCCAGGAGGAATTCCAGGGGAATTCCAGGAGGAATTCCAGGGGAATTCCAGGAGGAATTCCAGGGGAATTCCAGGAGGAATTCCAGGGGAATTCCAGGAGGAATTCCAGGGGAATTCCAGGAGGAATTCCAGGGGAATTCCAGGAGGAATTCCAGGGGAATTCCAGGAGGAATTCCAGGGGAATTCCAGGAGGAATTCCAGGGGAATTCCAGGAGGAATTCCAGGGGAATTCCAGGAGGAATTCCAGGGGAATTCCAGGAGGAATTCCAGGGGAATTCCAGGAGGAATTCCAGGGGAATTCCAGGAGGAATTCCAGGGGAATTCCAGGAGGAATTCCAGGGGAATTCCAGGAGGAATTCCAGGGGAATTCCAGGAGGAATTCCAGGGGAATTCCAGGAGGAATTCCAGGGGAATTCCAGGAGGAATTCCAGGAGGAATTCCAGAGGAATTCCAGGAGGAATTCCAGAGGAATTCCAGAAGGAATTCCAGGAGGAATTGCAGGAGGATCTCCAGGAGGAATTGCAGGAGGATTTCCAGGAGGACTTCCAGGAGGAATTACAGGAGGAATTCCAGGAGGAATTCCAGGAGGAATTTCAGGAGGAATTCCAGAAGGAATTCCAGGTGGAATTCCAGAAGGAATTCCAGGTGGAATTCCAGAAGGAATTCCAGGTGGAATTCCAGGTGGAATTCCAGGTGGAATTCCAGGTGGAATTCCAGAAGGAATTCCAGAAGGAATTCCAGGTGGAATTCCAGAAGGAATTCCAGGTGGAATTCCAGAAGGAATTCCAGGTGGAATTCCAGAAGGAATTCCAGGTGGAATTCCAGAAGGAATTCCAGGTGGAATTCCAGAAGGAATTCCAGGTGGAATTCCAGAAGGAATTCCAGGTGGAATTCCAGAAGGAATTCCAGGTGGAATTCCAGAAAGAATTCCAGGTGGAATTCCAGAAGGAATTCCAGGTGGAATTCCAGAAGGAATTCCAGGTGGAATTCCAGAAGGAATTCCAGGTGGAATTCCAGAAGGAATTCCAGGTGGAATTCCAGAAGGAATTCCAGGTGGAATTCCAGAAGGAATTCCAGGTGGAATTCCAGAAGGAATTCCAGGTGGAATTCTAGAAGGAATTCCAGGAGGAATTCCAGGGGGATTCCAGGAGGAATTTCAGAGGAATTTCAGGAGGAATTCCGAGGGAATTTCTGGAGGAATTCCAGGGGAATTTCTGGAGGAATTCCAGGGGAATTCCTCTGGAATTCCTCCTGGAATTCCTCTGGAATTCCTCCTGGAATTCCTCTGGAATTCCTCCTGGAATTCCTCTGGAATTCCTCCTGGAATTCCTCTGGAATTCCTCCTGGAATTCCTCTGGAATTCCTCCTGGAATTCCTCTGGAATTCCTCCTGGAATTCCTCTGGAATTCCTCCTGGAATTCCTCTGGAATTCCTCCTGGAATATCTCTGGAATTCCGCCTGGAATTCCTCTGGAATTCCTCCTGGAATTCCTCTGGAATTCCTCCTGGAATTCCTCTGGAATTCCTCCTGGAATTCCTCTGGAATTCCGCCTGGAATTCCGCCTGGAATTCCGCCTGGAATTCCGCTTGGAATTCCGCCTTGAATTCCTCTGGAATTCTTCTGGAATTCCGCCTGGAGTTCCTCTGGAATTCCTCTGGAATTCCTCTGGAATTCCTCTGGAATTCCTCTGGAATTCCGCCTGGAATTCCGCCTGGAATTCCGCCTTGAATTCCTCTGGAATTCCTCTGGAATTCCGCCTGGAATTCCTCTGGAATTCCTCTGGAATTCCGCCTGGAATTCCTCTGGAATTCCGCCTGGAATTCCTCTGGAATTCCGCCTGGAATTCCTCTGGAATTCCTCATTTTCCAGCCTTAAAATTAATCTGTCGTCAAAGCAAATTTAAATGATTATACTAGTCAACTGCCTTCACTTAAATTATTACCCACCACCGTCCAATAACCGTTTCGTCTAATTGAGCAATTATCATCCATTCTTGCGTCCGGTTTCCCAACGATTACAGGAAACCGTGTAATTACTGTCACAACAAACGCCTCCATAATCCGCCACAGGGATCCAAACAGCGGCAAGGTTACGCATCCGTAATAAAATCAAATGAAAATCATAATATCAATTGCTTCGTCGTTTTTACGTCCGCTAGCTGGCGCTCCCCACGCACGTGGTACACCTTTTTCACTGTGGGAGCATCTCTCGGCCGAGCTGTTACTGAAGGACGCCACCGTCGCCTCGGGCCATAACTCCTCCTGCTCTCCATGCTTGTTGGCGTGCGTCTTGCGCGTGACTTGACCTTAGATAGGATTTCACGGATTGTGCTTCTTGCTGGTGACAAGAATGACCTCCCACCTTCGATGGAAATGGTTTCGCATTTCCTTCCAGGAATATTTTCCTGGTGTGGTATTGCATTGTTGGCAGTCCTCAGTACTCTATAGAGGAATGAAGAAATAACAGGAAACTTACCGCTTCCAGAAAGTTGGCATCACTGCCTTTGCCAACGGTCACCATGTACCCTTGCAGGCGGATGTAACGGTCGCCATGTGTCGGCCTTCGGCGAGTGTCACAAAACACTGCTATTGACGTTTGCTGGAGCTGCTGCTTCTGATGCAGTCAGTTATTAATTGCTGTTTATTGTCGGCTTCGTAAAAACCCATTAATTATGTCATCATCGTTCGTTCATGCTTCTTCCATCCGGCGGGCTTGATGTCCTGAAGGTGTGACTGTTGTGAAGTCGTATGCTTGAGGCAATGCTGGACCAATTCATCTACTGTCATGGAAATGGGTTTGATTATAATGGCCAACATTGCACATGGTCAAACGACTAATAATGCCAGACGTGGCCTCGTTTTTTTTGCATCGAGATTTACCTAATTTGCATTGATTGGCTGATAATTGCTAGGGGCTTGCTACTTTTTGAGATATGAGATGTGACTAACATATACTAATCAAGTTACAGGCTCCCAATGCACAGAATTTTCCTGTTCATAAAACATGATGCCAGATATGGCAGATTCATACCCAAGATTGTAACCGCGGTCACAAAACCGGGAATCATACAAAATTCAAACGACAATCACAGCCGGCTTATGGCGCTCTCCGGCACTATTACACTGAAACATTGACGACAACTGTTGTAATGACTCTCAAATGTGCCCGCTGTCGTCGTCGATTGCCCAACTAATGACTTTTAAAATGTTCCACCATGCTTCGCTCACATGAACATCCTGAGTGAGCTTGCAATGGATAGCCGAAGTGTTGGCAGCTTACACTTGATGTGCGAATGTTTGACTCTCGACCAGAACCTCCGATGCCGAAACGGAAGACAGAAGCTACACCGTGTTCAGTTGGTTTGTTTATCGGCTTTTGCGCTAGATTAGATTAAAGCGATAAGCCTATGCCAAACACTCGGCCCAAAACACGCTCACGGTGGCGGGAGGGGAGTGAGGATAAACAGAGTAAGCTAGTGAGCGAACGAGCGAAACAGAATACTTCGATTTTATGGCTATGTATGAAGGGATCACAGTAGGCTTGAATTGCCTGGCCCCTTCCGCATTTTCACAAATCCATAGTAACAAAGTCGTTCCGAGCAGTGATTCACAATGAAATCAGAAATCAGAAATCAGAAATCAGAAATCAGAAATCAGAAATCAGAAATCAGAAATCAGAAATCAGAAATCAGAAATCAGAAATCAGAAATCAGAAATCAGAAATCAGAAATCAGAAATCAGAAATCAGAAATCAGAAATCAGAAATCAGAAATCAGAAATCAGAAATCAGAAATCAGAAATCAGAAATCAGAAATCAGAAATCAGAAATCAGAAATCAGAAATCAGAAATCAGAAATCAGAAATCAGAAATCAGAAATCAGAAATCAGAAATCAGAAATCAGAAATCAGAAATCAGAAATCAGAAATCAGAAATCAGAAATCAGAAATCAGAAATCAGAAATCAGAAATCAGAAATCAGAAATCAGAAATCAGAAATCAGAAATCAGAAATCAGAAATCAGAAATCAGAAATCAGAAATCAGAAATCAGAAATCAGAAATCAGAAATCAGAAATCAGAAATCAGAAATCAGAAATCAGAAATCAGAAATCAGAAATCAGAAATCAGAAATCAGAAATCAGAAATCAGAAATCAGAAATCAGAAATCAGAAATCAGAAATCAGAAATCAGAAATCAGAAATCAGAAATCAGAAATCAGAAATCAGAAATCAGAAATCAGAAATCAGAAATCAGAAATCAGAAATCAGAAATCAGAAATCAGAAATCAGAAATCAGAAATCAGAAATCAGAAATCAGAAATCAGAAATCAGAAATCAGAAATCAGAAATCAGAAATCAGAAATCAGAAATCAGAAATCAGAAATCAGAAATCAGAAATCAGAAATCAGAAATCAGAAATCAGAAATCAGAAATCAGAAATCAGAAATCAGAAATCAGAAATCAGAAATCAGAAATCAGAAATCAGAAATCAGAAATCAGAAATCAGAAATCAGAAATTAGAAATCAGAAATCAGAAATCAGAAATCAGAAGTAAAAATCAGAAATATGAAATCCAGCGAGCTTCTGAGAAGCTTCCAGCGAGCTTCCGGGAAGCTTCCAGCGAGCTTCCGGGAAGCTTCCAGCGAGCTTCCGGGAAGCTTCCAGCGAGCTTCCGGGAAGCTTCCAGCGAGCTTCCGGGAAGCTTCCAGCGAGCTTCCGGGAAGCTTCCAGCGAGCTTCCGGGAAGCTTCCAGCGAGCTTCCGGGAAGCTTCCAGCGAGCTTCCGGGAAGCTTCCAGCGAGCTTCCGGGAAGCTTCCAGCGAGCTTCCGGGAAGCTTCCAGCGAGCTTCCGGGAAGCTTCCAGCGAGCTTCCGGGAAGCTTCCAGCGAGCTTCCGGGAAGCTTCCAGCGAGCTTCCGGGAAGCTTCCAGCGAGCTTCCGGGAAGCTTCCAGCGAGCTTCCGGGAAGCTTCCAGCGAGCTTCCGGGAAGCTTCCAGCGAGCTTCCGGGAAGCTTCCAGCGAGCTTCCGGGAAGCTTCCAGCGAGCTTCCGGGAAGCTTCCAGCGAGCTTCCGGGAAGCTTCCAGCGAGCTTCCGGGAAGCTTCCAGCGAGCTTCCGGGAAGCTTCCAGCGAGCTTCCGGGAAGCTTCCAGCGAGCTTCCGGGAAGCTTCCAGCGAGCTTCCGGGAAGCTTCCAGCGAGCTTCCGGGAAGCTTCCAGCGAGCTTCCGGGAAGCTTCCAGCGAGCTTCCGGGAAGCTTCCAGCGAGCTTCCGGGAAGCTTCCAGCGAGCTTCCGGGAAGCTTCCAGCGAGCTTCCGGGAAGCTTCCAGCGAGCTTCCGGGAAGCTTCCAGCGAGCTTCCGGGAAGCTTCCAGCGAGCTTCCGGGAAGCTTCCAGCGAGCTTCCGGGAAGCTTCCAGCGAGCTTCCGGGAAGCTTCCAGCGAGCTTCCGGGAAGCTTCCAGCGAGCTTCCGGGAAGCTTCCAGCGAGCTTCCGGGAAGCTTCCAGCGAGCTTCCGGGAAGCTTCCAGCGAGCTTCCGGGAAGCTTCCAGCGAGCTTCCGGGAAGCTTCCAGCGAGCTTCCGGGAAGCTTCCAGCGAGCTTCCGGGAAGCTTCCAGCGAGCTTCCGGGAAGCTTCCAGCGAGCTTCCGGGAAGCTTCCAGCGAGCTTCCGGGAAGCTTCCAGCGAGCTTCTGGGAAGCTTCCAGCGAGCTTCTGGGAAGCTTCCAGCGAGCTTCTGGGAAGCTTCCAGCGAGCTTCTGGGAAGCTTCCAGCGAGCTTCTGGGAAGCTTCCAGCGAGCTTCTGGGAAGCTTCCAGCGAGCTTCTGGGAAGCTTCCAGCGAGCTTCTGGGAAGCTTCCAGCGAGCTTCTGGGAAGCTTCCAGCGAGCTTCTGGGAAGCTTCCAGCGAGCTTCTGGGAAGCTTCCAGCGAGCTTCTGGGAAGCTTCCAGCGAGCTTCTGGGAAGCTTCCAGCGAGCTTCTGGGAAGCTTCCAGCGAGCTTCTGGGAAGCTTCCAGCGAGCTTCTGGGAAGCTTCCAGCGAGCTTCTGGGAAGCTTCCAGCGAGCTTCTGGGAAGCTTCCAGCGAGCTTCTGGGAAGCTTCCAGCGAGCTTCTGGGAAGCTTCCAGCGAGCTTCTGGGAAGCTTCCAGCGAGCTTCTGGGAAGCTTCCAGCGAGCTTCTGGGAAGCTTCCAGCGAGCTTCTGGGAAGCTTCCAGCGAGCTTCTGGGAAGCTTCCAGCGAGCTTCTGGGAAGCTTCCAGCGAGCTTCTGGGAAGCTTCCAGCGAGCTTCTGGGAAGCTTCCAGCGAGCTTCTGGGAAGCTTCCAGCGAGCTTCTGGGAAGCTTCCAGCGAGCTTCTGGGAAGCTTCCAGCGAGCTTCTGGGAAGCTTCCAGCGAGCTTCTGGGAAGCTTCCAGCGAGCTTCTGGGAAGCTTCCAGCGAGCTTCTGGGAAGCTTCCAGCGAGCTTCTGGGAAGCTTCCAGCGAGCTTCTGGGAAGCTTCCAGCGAGCATCTGGGAAGCTTCCAGCGAGCTTCTGGGAAGCTTCCAGCGAGCTTCTGGGAAGCTTCCAGCGAGCTTCTGGGAAGCTTCCAGCGAGCTTCTGGGAAGCTTCCAGCGAGCTTCTGGGAAGCTTCCAGCGAGCTTCTGGGAAGCTTCCAGCGAGCTTCTGGGAAGCTTCCAGCGAGCTTCTGGGAAGCTTCCAGCGAGCTTCTGGGAAGCTTCCAGCGAGCTTCTGGGAAGCTTCCAGCGAGCTTCTGGGAAGCTTCCAGCGAGCTTCTGGGAAGCTTCCAGCGAGCTTCTGGGAAGCTTCCAGCGAGCTTCTGGGAAGCTTCCAGCGAGCTTCTGGGAAGCTTCCAGCGAGCTTCTGGGAAGCTTCCAGCGAGCTTCTGGGAAGCTTCCAGCGAGCTTCTGGGAAGCTTCCAGCGAGCTTCTGGGAAGCTTCCAGCGAGCTTCTGGGAAGCTTCCAGCGAGCTTCTGGGAAGCTTCCAGCGAGCTTCTGGGAAGCTTCCAGCGAGCTTCTGGGAAGCTTCCAGCGAGCTTCTGGGAAGCTTCCAGCGAGCTTCTGGGAAGCTTCCAGCGAGCTTCTGGGAAGCTTCCAGCGAGCTTCTGGGAAGCTTCCAGCGAGCTTCTGGGAAGCTTCCAGCGAGCTTCTGGGAAGCTTCCAGCGAGCTTCTGGGAAGCTTCCAGCGAGCTTCTGGGAAGCTTCCAGCGAGCTTCTGGGAAGCTTCCAGCGAGCTTCTGGGAAGCTTCCAGCGAGCTTCTGGGAAGCTTCCAGCGAGCTTCTGCGAAGCTTCCTGCGAGCTTCTGCGAAGCTTCCTGCGAGCTTCTGCGAAGCTTCCAGCGAGCTTCTGGGAAGCTTCCAGCGAGCTTCTGGGAAGCTTCCAGCGAGCTTCTGGGAAGCTTCCAGCGAGCTTCTGGGAAGCTTCCAGCGAGCTTCTGGGAAGCTTCCAGCGAGCATCTGGGAAGCTTCCAGCGAGCTTCTGGGAAGCTTCCAGCGAGCTTCTGGGAAGCTTCCAGCGAGCTTCTGGGAAGCTTCCAGCGAGCTTCTGGGAAGCTTCCAGCGAGCTTCTGGGAAGCTTCCAGCGAGCTTCTGGGAAGCTTCCAGCGAGCTTCTGGGAAGCTTCCAGCGAGCTTCTGGGAAGCTTCCAGCGAGCTTCTGCGAAGCTTCCTGCGAGCTTCTGCGAAGCTTCCTGCGAGCTTCTGCGAAGCTTCCAGCGAGCTTCTGCGAAGCTTCCAGCGAGCTTCTGCGAAGCTTCCAGTGAGCTTCTGCGAAGCTTCCAGCGAGCTTCTGGGAAGCTTCCAGCGAGCTTCTGGGAAGCTTTCAGCAAGTTTACGGAAAGCTTTCAGCAAGTTTCTTTGAAGCTTTCAGCAAGCTTCTTGGAAACTAGCTTGAAGCGTGCTGCTTGGAAACTAGCTTGAAGCGTGCTTCTGGCAGCTTTCAACAAGCTTCTGGGAATATTGAAGCAAGTTTCTGGGAAGCTCTCAGCAAACTTCTGGGAAGCTTAAAGCAAGCTTCTGGGAAGCATGCAGCATGCTTCTGAGAAGCTTTCAGCAAGCTTCTGGGAATCTTTCAGCAAACTTCTGGGAAGCTTTCAACAAGCTTCTGGGAAACTGTTGCGAAACTTTTGAACATACATCGGTGAAAGTTCTGAAGTAACTTCTACAGAGCTGTTGAAGAGGATTCTTTGTAGATGTTGGTCAGCATTCTGTAAAGCTTTGTTCGGAATCTTTAACTGAGATGTTCAACAAGTTTCTGTGAAGCTATATAGGCCTCTGCAAAGCTGTTGAAAAAGTTTCATCATAACTTCTATACGAAGTGGTCGAAGAGGGTTTATCTGTTTTGCCTTATTGATTTCTGTGAATTTGTTTGTTCGTCAAACTGTTTTTTTTTTTGTGGACTTCTGTCCCAAATCGTTTGAAACCCCCTGCCTCATACATTTTACATCACAACCAACCGGAAGCCAGATCGGCCAATTGTGCTTTATACGTTATGTCGTTGTCGTTCCATCCACTTTGATCAAGGGTTGTTTCGCTGCCTGCTGCGGGCTGTTTTCCTGGCGAAAGGTATCCGAGACGGCTCTATTCTACCACCTGCTGCCAGTTCTCCTTCTACCCTCGCCCATACGCCCCCCGACTACAACCCCAAGCACAAAGCCGAAACGAATAGGATTACTGACACATTGTTGTATATTTAGATGTTTGCTACACATAATTGCCATTCTGCTCTCTGCAGGTAGATTAAGCGATTGTATCTCGGAAGCGAGAGTCTGGCCAGATTGGCTGCGGGATGGACCTACAACGATCAAAGCTGAGCCAGTTTTGGGGAAATCTATTCCTATTGTCATAGACGTGGATGCGTGGATGATGAACTGATTCTAATCACGGCCCCCTTCTTTCTCGATTCTCTTTCACAGTCGTCAATGCCGGTTACCACGAGAAACGCCTCCTGCATAATCTGCTCGATAACTACAACGTGCTGGAGCGTCCGGTCGTCAACGAATCGGATCCACTGCAGCTGAGCTTCGGGCTGACGCTGATGCAGATCATCGATGTGGTAAGTTTCGTTTTCCCGTGCAGATTTATTGGATTTGACACCCAACTTAAAGTGACAATAAATGGCTCGCGGGGTATTATACTTCCGCGAAGAATGGGACAACTTTTCCCGCTGCGACATCTCGCTGCCAGTAAATTTACTTCCGAAGAAATGCAATTCAAATGCACTCACAACCGCACCCCCTCGTCACCGCGTCCCGCCCTCTAACTATAGGGGGTAAATGGATGGAAGAAATCGACTTTTGCCGAAACCGCCAAAGGAGCAACTTCCTCCGAGTCGCTTAAGTTGGGAAATTCGCTGGAAGTTACGGCAGGGAAGTTGCAAAAAATGCGGCGAGAATGAGCTTAAGGCGGCAGCGAAGGAAAGTTTTCCTGGCTGCTGTGAGCAACAACTGGATGTGCTCCCAATGCAGTCAATACACGGTGGTCCAAAATGAACGGGAAAATTGAAAATATCTCGGAGGCATCCGTTTTACTGTGTTCTGTACTATTTTGCACCGTTTGCACCATTTTGGTGCAAAATTTGTAGTCGTAAATGTAGTAGTTCAAGTTGTTCTTTTTTCAGTAAGGAATCGTTGCCTATTGTGGACGATTCCGAGAATGTCAGTGACGTTGTGAGAAGAATTTCAATGAAGGGCAATACAAGGGAGGTTGTGGAAATTTGGATCAATAATCGGTTAAAGCCCTGATGATCATTTTTGAGCTAGACATGATAAAATGATTTCAGCAATACTTTCTTGAATTCAATCGAAAATATGGAGCAAATTTGCAAGTTATTCTCGAACGATTTCTGTATAAGATTTAAAAGATTCTGTTGTAATTGTTCTTCTAAGTTGCCATTTGTACTTTGGTTTGCACCACTTTGTTGCCTTATGCACCATATTGGTGCAAAAATTACTCAAAATCTAAACAAGTACATAAGGTAAACATAGTACCATAACTTTATCACTTTTTAATGAATTCATTAGATGTTATTGACGGTTGGGCGAAAGTTTCAGTGACTTGGCAATCAAAGTCAAAGAGTGCTTCCAACAGTTCTGCCATATTTTAAAAATGGTTCATCGAATAACTACTTCAACATAGAAGAGCTGCTGGAAGAATTCTTAGAGAAACTATTGGTAAATTTCTGAGAATTTCATGGCAGGATTCTCGGAGACTCTCGTGAACGAAACCTTCAACAAACTTCTAAGCAGATTCCTAAAGAAAATTGTGCAGGAATTTTTAGGTCAACTTCTGGAAAAACTATCGAAAGAATTTCAGTAAGAATATCAGAAAAAAAAACCAAACACAGTGGAACTCTTTTCTCCATGCGAAACTCATGGAATGTGGAGTGACTCATGGAGTTCCAATTGCAAATTCCGTCAAGAGTTCCCTCGAGAACCCTTACAGGAGTTCGGAAAACTCAATAGGAGTACTTCCAGGAACACTGCACTGAGGACTTCGTCAAGATTTTTGTAAAAAGTTTTCCAAATAACCCTTGCAGCTGTTCAGCCTCCAATTATTTAGAAATTCCTCCAAAAACTATTCTGCGAACTCATGCTACAGTTTCTCCTGGAGTTTCACAGAAAATTTTTCCAGAAATTTGTCCGAAAATTCTGGTGAAGCTTTTTTCGAGCAAACTTCCAGGAGTTCGTCCGACGTATGTATCAAATTTCTCACTGAGAATTCTTACAGGAGTTGTTCTGAGAATTCTGACAATATTCCTCATAGATAATTCTGCGGAAATTCTTTCCGGGTCATGTCCTGAAATCTGCTCCATGTGGTTTGGAAACTTCGTACAGATATTCCCTCGGTTTTTTGCAGGAGTTATCCTGAGAATTTATTCAGCAGTTCTTTCTTTAGTTATTTCAGTAGTTGCTCGACGAACTAATCCTCCGAGAATTTCCTAGGATAGCTCCAGGATTTTTTTTCAGGGATTTCTAGGCAAATTCTTAGAGAATGTACACTCTAAGAATTCCACCGGAAGCTCCTCTGACAATTTTCACTGGTAAGCTTTTGAAAATTCTTCCAGGATGCTACCGAAAACTCTTCATTGAATTACTCAGAGAACTCTAGAGCACAGGATTTCTTCCAAAATTTCTTTCAGAAGTTCGTCTGGATTTGTTTCAGAAATAACATTTGAGGATTTTTCCAACAATTCCTCTCTAAAGTATAAATCCTCCGGGAATCATCCCAGGAGTTTCTTCTGGAAATCCTCCATGAGCTCCAGTGAGAAATTCCTGAGGGATTTCTTTGTTTTTTTTTCAGTTGTCTTACAAGAAGTTCTTCAGGAGTTCCTGCATCAATCTTTCCAGTAGCTCTTCCGGAAATCATTTCATGAGCTCCTCCAGGATTTTATCTGTGAATTATGCAGAGGATTTTTCCAGGAGCTCCCACGAGCTTTTTATGCGATGTTTCCATTCCAGTACTTTTTCCTCTAACAGTTCCATCGGGGATACAGGGGATACAGGGGATACAGGGATTCTCCGGGAATTCTTCCACGAGTGCCTCCAGGCAGAAATTTCTCTGAATATCCTCCAAGCAGTTGCTCATTATTTTGTTCCAATGGTTTTTCCGAGAATTTCGACTTGTAAACATGCAGTGATTTTTCCCAGAATGTTTTTTAGGGTTTCTCTGAGAAGGTTTCCAGGGGTTCCCACGAGTTTTGTATGAATTTCCTCTAAGATTTTTTTTCTGATATTCTTCCAGGAATTTCAGTGGGATTTTTTCCCGGAGTTCATTCGATTTTTTTTTTTCAGAAGCTACTCTGGGTGCTACCAAGATTTTTACTGGGAATTCTTCAAGAACCACATGTTTGATTTTCCAGAAGTTTCTTCCGGGAATGCGTATGTTACAAGAGATCTACGTTCAAGAGCTGTATAACAATGTGTTATTTTTGAAAAGAATATTCCATGACGCTCTTTTCAGATTTTTTTCCAGAATTTTTATTTTTAATTTCTTACAAAATTGGTGTAGTAATCACTCACATTTTAGTAACATTTTATCCTTGGGAAATTTCCTAGAGAGCTTTGCGATTATTTTCCAGAAGGGTTTTAGAAGAATTCATCCAGTATCCATTATCCAGTATTTTTTCTTTAGACCTCCGTAAAATCTCATGGAAAAATTTGGAGAAAATTCCTGAATCAAACTTTTGTGAGATTCGTGAAGTGATACATATTTAGAGTTGTCGTTTTGGATACATCACAGAAAGTATTTCTATCCCCTGGGTTCATGGGATTTACAAAGAAGAACTCAGAAATCAGAAATAAAAAAAAAACCAGAAATCCAAAAATCCATAATTCTAGAAATCCGGAAATACAGAAATACAGAAATACAAAAATACAGAAATACAGAATACAGAATACAGAAATACATTAATCTTTGAAAATAACTTATCTATAGAACCGTGCTACATAAATCTGTATGCAGTGTTACACCGTATAAGTAATGTAATAGCAATTGATTAATTACGCTAGTAGATACAGGCCTGTACTTGCGGAAGTTCTGGATGACCTAGAACACGATAACGGAATCTTACGCCAAGGACCTGTAGGATGTTTCACCGCATCAGTTATGTAACAACATTTCATTTTGATACGTGTAGACCTTAAGGCTTTTACTTGCAGAAGTTCTTGGATGATCTAGATAGTTTTTGGATAGTAGATCTCTACAGAACCATGCTTCATAGACCTATAGGATGTAACACGGCATCAGTAATGCAACAATTACCAATGGATTTTGTTTATAGATCTTGAGGCCTTTACTCGCAGAAGTTCTTGGATGGTCTAGATCATCTTTGAAAATAACTTCTCTGCAGAACCATGCTTCATAGACCTGTGAGATGTTACACCGTATTAAAAATGTAAAAAAGTCCATCAATTACGCTTGTAGATATTAAATTCTGCACTCGTGGAAATTCTGGATGACCTAGAACATCTTTGGAAAAAAGTTCTCTACAGAACTATGCTTCATGGACTTGCGGGATGTTGTACCGCATCAGTAATCTTCCAATAATCTATTGATTATGTTTGATTATGATCTTGAGGCCTTATCTCGTGGAAGTTCTTGGATGGCCTAGAACAACTTTGCAAATGACATCTCCGTGTTCCATAAATCTGTATGATTTTACACCGTATCAGTAATGTAACAACAATTGATTGAATACGCTAGTAGATCTTCAGGCCTATACTCGCGGTAGTTTTTGGAGGTCCTAGAATATCTTGGAAAAGTACGACTCTACAGAACTATGCTCTAAAGACCTGTAGGATGTTGCACCGTATCAGTAATGTAACTACAATCCATCGATAGCGCTTGTAGATCTTAAGGCCACTACTCGCCTTAGTTCTTGGATGCCCTAGAATAATCTTTAAAACAACATCTCTTCAGAGCTATGTTCCATGGACCTGTGGGATGTTACACCGTATCAGTAATGTAACTAAAATCCATCGATTACGCTTGTAGATCTTAAGGCCACTACTCGCGGAAGTTCTTGGTTTCCCTAGAATATCCTTGAAAATAACTTCTCTTCAGAACTATGATCCATGGACCTGTAGGATGTTACACCGTATCAGTAATGTAACAAAAATCCATTTATTACGCTTGTAGATATTCGCGGAAACTCTTGGATGACCTAGAGCATATTTGGGAAGTTTATTTTCTACAGAACTATGCTCCATGGATCTGCAGGATGTTACACCGCATCAATAATATAGCAAAAAATAATTGATTACGCTCGTAGATTTCCAGGCCTGTACTCTCGGAAGTTCTTGGAGGTCCTAGAATATCTTTGAAAACTACGTCTCTACAGAACAATGCTCTAAGGATCCATTACGCTTGTTGATCTTAAGGCCTTTATTCGTGGAGTTCTTGGATGCTCTAGAATATCTTTGAAAACAACATCTCTTCAGAACTATGCTCCATGGACCTGTAGGATGTTCCACCGTATCAGTAATGTAACAAAAATCCATTTGTTACGCTTGTAGATCTTGAATTCTTTATTCGCGGACATTCTTGGATGACCTAGAACATATTTAGTAAGTAGTTTTCTACAGAACCATGCTCCATGGATCTGCAGGATGTTACACCGCATCAATAATATAGCAAAAATTAATTGACTACGCTCGTAGATTTTCAGGCCTGTACTCTCGGAAGTTCTTGGAGGTCCTAGAACATCTTTGAAAACTACGTCTCTACAGAACTATGCTCTAAGGATCTGTAGGATGTTGCACCGTATCAGTCATGTAACTACAATCCATCGATTACGCTTGTAGATGTTAAGGCCACTGCTCGCGGAAGTTCTTGGATGCCCAAGAATATCCTTGAAAATAACATCTCTTCAGAAGTATGCTCCATGGACCTGTAGGATGTTACACCGTATCAGTAATGTAATATAAATCCATTTGTTACGCTTGTAGATCTTGAATTCTTTATTCGCGGATATTCTTGGATGACCTACAACATATTTAGTAAGTACTTTTCTACAGAACCATGCTCCATGGATCTGTAGGATGTTATATCAATAATATAGCAAACATTAATTGAGTATGCTCGTAGATTTTGGCCTGTACTCTCGGAAGTTTTTGGAGGTCCTAGAATACCTTTGAGAACTACGTCTCAACAGAACTATGCTCTAAGGACTTGTAGGATGTGGTACCGTATCAGTAATGTGACTACAATCCATTGATAACGCTTGTACTTCTAGGATGCCCTAGAATATCCTAGAAAATTATTTCTCTTCAGAACTATGCCCCATGGACCTGTAGGACGCGTAACCATACTCCAGAAATCACCTTTGGGAAACTCCCATTTAATCCCTTCTAGCCCCCCATATATTAACCCCCCCCCCCCTTCAACAAACAGACCGCCCCCCCCCCTCTCCACACATACCTTTCCGACAGACCTCTTACGTCATCATCCGCCTCCACCTAATACCACTTTCAACTCCCATGCAACCCTTTCCCATAAATCCCCTTTCTTCGTTTTAGTTCCATTTTAGAGTTTAGAGTTCCATTCTAGACACTTAGGCGCGAGAAAGTTGAAAACCCCGTGTTAATTCGTGAATCTGTGTAAAAAAACGAAGCAAGAAAAGAAACAAGAAAAAAACAGAAATACAGAAATCGGCACCATCATTTCAAAAGGGCGTAACTGCTTTTTCAACCAATGCCTTCTCACAGAGCTGTGGGTCGTATTTCATTCATCTCACGCAATTCACATCCATTAATCGAAAGAGGAGGATTTTATCTTTCTATTTGTGCTAGTGGATTGCTCGAGAGGGATGGGATACGCTCCACAGCTTTGTGAGAAGGCATTGGTTGTAAATGCAGTTACGCCCTTTTGAAATGTTGGTGCCGAAATACAGAAATACAGAAATACAGAAATACAGAAATACAGAAATACAGAAATACAGAAATACAGAAATACAGAAATACAGAAATACAGAAATACAGAAATACAGAAATACAGAAATACAGAAATACAGAAATACAGAAATACAGAAATACAGAAATACAGAAATACAGAAATACAGAAATACAGAAATACAGAAATACAGAAATACAGAAATACAGAAATACAGAAATACAGAAATACAGAAATACAGAAATACAGAAATACAGAAATACAGAAATACAGAAATACAGAAATACAGAAATACAGAAATACAGAAATACAGAAATACAGAAATACAGAAATACAGAAATACAGAAATACAGAAATACAGAAATACAGAAATACAGAAATACAGAAATACAGAAATACAGAAATACAGAAATACAGAAATACAGAAATACAGAAATACAGAAATACAGAAATACAGAAATACAGAAATACAGAAATACAGAAATACAGAAATACAGAAATACAGAAATACAGAAATACAGAAATACAGAAGTACAGAAGTACAGAAATACAGAAATACAGAAATACAGAAATACAGAAATACAGAAATACAGAAATACAGAAATACAGAAATACAGAAATACAGAAATACAGAAATACAGAAATACACAAATACAGAAATGCAGAAATACAGAAATACAGAAATACAGAAATACAGAAATACAGAAATACAGAAATACAGAAATACAGAAATACAGAAATACAGAAATACAGAAATACAGAAATACAGAAATACAGAAATACAGAAATACAGAAATACAGAAATACAGAAATACAGAAATACAGAAATACAGAAATACAGAAATACAGAAATACAGAAATACAGAAATACAGAAATACAGAAATACAGAAATACAGAAATACAGAAATACAGAAATACAGAAATACAGAAATACAGAAATACAGAAATACAGAAATACAGAAATACAGAAATACAGAAATACAGAAATACAGAAATACAGAAATACAGAAATACAGAAATACAGAAATACAGAAATACAGAAATACAGAAATACAGAAATACAGAAATACAGAAATACAGAAATACAGAAATACAGAAATACAGAAATACAGAAATACAGAAATACAGAAATACAGAAATACAGAAATACAGAAATACAGAAATACAGAAATACAGAAATACAGAAATACAGAAATACAGAAATACAGAAATACAGAAATACAGAAATACAGAAATACAGAAATACAGAAATACAGAAATACAGAAATACAGAAATACAGAAATACAGAAATACAGAAATACAGAAATACAGAAATACAGAAATACAGAAATACAGAAATACAGAAATACAGAAATACAGAAATACAGAAATACAGAAATACAGAAATACAGAAATACAGAAATACAGAAATACAGAAATACAGAAATACAGAAATACAGAAATACAGAAATACAGAAATACAGAAATACAGAAATACAGAAATACAGAAATACAGAAATACAGAAATACAGAAATACAGAAATACAGAAATACAGAAATACAGAAATACAGAAATACAGAAATACAGAAATACAGAAATACAGAAATACAGAAATACAGAAATACAGAAATACAGAAATACAGAAATACAGAAATACAGAAATACAGAAATACAGAAATACAGAAATACAGAAATACAGAAATACAGAAATACAGAAATACAGAAATACAGAAATACAGAAATACAGAAATACAGAAATACAGAAATACAGAAATACAGAAATACAGAAATACAGAAATACAGAAATACAGAAATACAGAAATACAGAAATACAGAAATACAGAAATACAGAAATACAGAAATACAGAAATACAGAAATACAGAAATACAGAAATACAGAAATACAGAAATACAGAAATACAGAGATACAGAAATACAGAAATACAGAAATACAGAAATACAGAAATACAGAAATACAGAAATACAGAAATACAGAAATACAGAAATACAGAAATACAGAAAAACAGAAATACATTAATCTTTGAAAATATCTAATCTATAGAACCGTGCTACATAAATCTGTATGCAGTGTTACACCGTATAAGTAATGTAAAAGCAATTGATTAATTACGCTAGTAGATTCAGGCCTTTACTGGCGGAAGTTCTGGATGACCTAGAACACGTTAACGGAATCTTACGCCAAGGACCTGTAGGATATTTAACCGCATCAGTTATGTAATGACATTTCATTTTGATACGTGTAGACCTTAAGGCTTTTACTTGCAGAAGTTCTTGAATGATCTAGATAGTTTTTGGATAGTAGATCTCTACAGAACCATGCTTCATAGACCTATAGGATATTGCACGGCACCAATAATGCAACAATTACCGATGGATTTTGTTTATAGATCTTGAGGCCTTCACTCGCAGAAGTTCTTGGATGCTCAAGATCATGTTCGAAAATAACTTCTCTGCAGAACCATGCTCCATGGACCTGTAAGATGTTACACCGTATTTAAAATGTAAAAAAAGTCCATCAATTATGCTTGTAGATATTAAACTCTGCACTCGTGGAAATTCTGGATGACCTAGAACATCTTTGGAGAAAAGTTCTCTACAGAACTATGCTCCATGGACTTGCGGGATGTTGTACCGCATCAGTAATCTTCCAATAATCTATTGATTATATTTGATTATGATCTTTAGGCCTTATCTCGTGAAAGTTCTTGGATGGCCTAGAACATCTTTGCAAATGACATCTCCGTGTTCCATAAATCTGTATGACTTTACATCGTATCAGTAATGTAACAACAATTGATTGAATACGCTAGTAGATCTTCAGGCCTATACTCGCGGAAGTTCTTGAAGATCCTAGAATATCTTGGAAAAGTACGACTCTACAGAACTATGCTCTAAAGACCTGTAGGATGTTGCACCGTATCAGTAATGTAACTACAATTCATCTATAACGTTTGTAGATCTTAAGGCCATTACTCGCCTTAGTTCTTGGATGCCCTAGAATAACCTTGAAAACAACATCTCTTCAGAGCTATGTTCCATGGACCTGTGGGATGTTACACCGTATCAGTAATGTAACTAAAATCCATCGATTACGCTTGTAGATCTTAAGGCCACTACTCGCGGATGTTCTTGGTTTCGCTAGAATATCCTTGAAAATAACTTCTCTTCAGAACTATGCTCCACGGACCTGTAGGATGTTACACCGTATCAGTAATGTAACAAAAATCCATTTAATACGCTTGTAGATATTCGCGGAAATTCATGGATGACCTAGAGCATATTTGGGAAGTTTCTTTTCTACAGAACTATGCTCCATGGATCTGCAGGATGTTACACTGCATCAATATTATAGCAAAAATTAATTGATTACGCTCGTAGATTTTCAGGCCTGTACTCTCGGAAGTTCTTGGAGGTCCTAGAATATCTTTGAAAACTACGTCTCTACAGAACTATGTTCTAAGGATCCATTACGCTTGTAGATCTTAAGGTCTTTATTCGCGGAGTTCTTGTATGCCCTAGAATATCCTTGAAAACAACATCTCTTCAGAACTATGCTCCATGGACATGTAGGATGTTACACCGTATCAGTCATGTAACTACAATCCATCGATTACGCTTGTAGATCTTAAATTCTTTATTCGCGGATATTCTTGGATGACCTACAACATTTTTAGTAAGTAGTTTTCTAC
The DNA here is from genome assembly GCF_035046485.1 of Aedes albopictus. NCBI lineage: Eukaryota > Metazoa > Arthropoda > Insecta > Diptera > Culicidae > Aedes > Aedes albopictus. The sequence continues at coordinate 52,479,150 of NC_085136.1, forward strand.
AGAACCATGCTCCATGGATCTGTAGGATGTTATACTGCATCAATAATATAGCAAAAATTAATTGAGTACGCTCGTAGATTTACAGGCCTGTACTCTCGGAAGTTTTTGGAGGTCTTAGAATACCTTTGAGAACTACGTCTCAACAGAACTATGCTCTAAGGACTTGTAGGATGTGGTACCGTATCAGTAATGTGACTACAATCCATCGATAACGCTTGTACTTCTAGGATGCCCTAGAATATCCTAGAAAATTATTTCTTTTCAGAACTATGCTCCATGGACCTGTAGGACGCTAAACCATACTCCAGAAATCACCTTTGGGAAACTCCCATTTAACCCCTCCTAGCCCCCCATATACTAACCCCCCCCCCCCCCCCCCTTCAACAAACAGACCGCCCCCCCCCCTCCACACATCCCTTTCCGACAGACCTCTTACGTCATCATCCGCGTCTACCTCATACCACTTTTCAACTCCCTTGCAACCCTTTCCCATAAAACCCCTTTCTTCCTTTTAGTAAGAGTTCCCTTCTAGACACTTAGGCGCGAGAAAGTTGAAAACCCCGTGTTAATTCGCGAATCTGTGTAAAAAAAAGAAGCAAGAAAAGAAACAAGAAAAAAACAGAAATACAGAAAAACAGAAATACAGAAATACAGAAATACAGAAATACAGAAATACAGAAATACAGAAATACAGAAATACAGAAATACAGAAATACAGAAATACCGAAATACAGAAATACAGAAATACAGAAATACAGAAATACAGAAATACAGAAATACAGAAATACAGAAATACAGAAATACAGAAATACAGAAATACAGAAATACAGAAATACAGAAATACAGAAATACAGAAATACAGAAATACAGAAATACAGAAATACAGAAATACAGAAATACAGAAATACAGAAATACAGAAATACAGAAATACAGAAATACAGAAATACAGAAATACAGAAATACAGAAATACAGAAATACAGAAATACAGAAATACAGAAATACAGAAATACAGAAATACAGAAATACAGCCATTCCATAGAAAAACGATATAGTGCATCTTCGATTGTCGTGAAACTTGGTGGGCTTGTAGTTCTTCGGAAATAATTAGACCCGTATTTTTTTTTTATTTCGTCATTAGGGTGACCAATTTTCATATAGGGTGGTCCAAAAAATCAAAGTTTTTCAAAACTAAAAATTTTCAAAAAATCGTAACTTTTGAACCATTTGACCGATTTAAAACTTTTTTTTGTTTGAACGCTATTGAACTGTAGTTTTCAGGAAAAATACGTTAAAGGGGCTAAAATGTAAAGAGTACTATAAAATATGCAAATATATTAGTTTTTTCACGTTTTCATGGTCTCGGGACCAAAGAGGTACCCTGGTTTTATATTTTTATCAAAAAATTCAGGAAATTTGGCGTAACATATCAAAAAAATCAGAAATGTATGTTGTTTTGTTTTTGAGATATGATTTTTTTTTAATATAGAGAGTCATATATTTTAGTATTACTCTAAAATTGCTTGAAATTGCAAATTCTCATAAAACTATGCATAGTACTGCTTTTAAAGTGAATTCTGGTGGTTTTGGTATCCATAATATTATAAGGAATCAAAATATAATCAAATTTAAAAAAGTGTCTAGTATGGGAAAATTTGACCTTTTATTTTCAAAAAATTATATCTCAAAAACTAAAAAAACATACATTTCCGATTTTTTGATAAGTTACGCTAAATTTCCTGAATTTTCGGATAAAAATATAAAACCAGGGTACCACTTTGGTCCTGAGACCATGAAAACGTAAAAAAACTAATATATTTGCATATTTTATAGTACTCTTTACATTTAGCCCCTTTAACGTATTTTTCCTGAAAACTAGAATTCAATAGCTTTCAAACAAAACAAAAAAAAAGAAGCTTAAAATCGGTCAACTGGTTCAAAAGTTACGATTTTTTGAAAAATTTTAGTTTTGAAAAACCTTAATTTTTTGGACCACCCTATATGAAAATTGGTCACCCTAATGACGAAATAAAAAAAAAGGTCTAATTATTTCCGAAGAACTACAAGCCCACCAAGTTTCACGACAATCGGAGATGCACTATATCGTTTTTCTATGGAATGGCTGAATACAGAACGGGTCTCCAGTTAGCCAGTGGTTAAGGCTATGGATCGCCAATCCGGAGACGGCGGGTTCGATTCCCGTTCCGGTTGGGAAAATTTTCTCGACTCCCTGGGCATAGTGTATCATTGTACTTGCCACACAATGTACAAATTCATGCAATGGCAGGCAAAGACAGCCCTTCAATTAATAACTGTGGAAGTGCTCAAAGAACACTAAGTTGAAGCGAGGCAGGCCAAGTCCCAGTGGGGACGTCGAGTCATAAAGAAGAAGAAGAAGAAGAAGAAGAAGAAGAAGAAGAAGAAGAAGAAGAAGAAGAAGAAGAAGAAGAAGAAGAAGAAGTAATACAGTAATACAGAAATACAGAAATACAGAAATACAGAAATACAGAAATACAATAATACAAAAATACAGAAAAAAAACTGAAAAACAGATATGCAGAATTACAGAAAAACATAAAAACGGAAAAACACAAATGCAGAAATGCATAAATACAGAAATACAGATTTTCAGAATTCAGCAGTACAGAAATACAGAAGTACAGAAAAAACAAAAATACAAAAATCCAGAAATCTAGAAATTTACAAATACAGAGTTTCAGAAATCCAGAGAACCAGAAATCTAGAAATTCAGAAATCCAGGAATCCAACATAGACATTTTTTGGAGAAACCACAGAAAGTAGTTCCACAGAAAGCAGAGTCTCACCGGAGTATGCAGATTTCTTTTCATAATTTCAAATCTCAATTTGTTCATCGAGCACATGTTCTGTTGTGCACATGGATGTCAAAGCATTTCCAACAGTGCACAGAAAGTATTCCTAATGGTACCCCTGAGTTCGTTCATCGGATTTTCGAACCACCTAAATAATTGTTTGGAATAAATTTTACGATAAGCTTCTGGAGAAATTCCAAAAGAACTTTTGAATGAATTCACACAGGATCATTTGTAGGTAGTTTTGGAGGAATTCTCGCAGGTATTCGTAGTGAAATTCTCGGTCATATTAACTTCTGAAAGAACTCTCCAGGCAACTTCCAAGAGAATTACCGGAGGATTATTTTCAAGAATTTTAAGAGGATTTTCCGAAAAAGAGTACTTCTCGACACGAATTACACTGCGAATTTTAAGATAAGCACTCACTCTGCTGAATATTTGCTGATAATCACTCAAATGCTGAAAATTTTCCGGAGAAATGTCCGGAAGAATTCTGGAAACAATTCCAGATATGGGAACTTTTAGAAACATTCCCAGATAATCGTTTTAAAGAATTTCAAGAGGAATGTTTAGGAAGAATTCTTCGGAATTTTTCATAGTAAACCCAAGGAAACATCGAGTTGATTTACTGGTATAAATTCTTTCACTATTCTCGGAGGATTTTCTAGAAGGATTTCTTGGTCAGCTTCCAAACGGTTACTTCCAGGAGAATTTCCATAGGATAATATTTACGAATTTTAAGAGGAATTTTCAAAAAAGGCACTTCCGGACAGATAACGAATTATCAGAAAGTTCTTCACACCGTGGTAGCCTAACTTTTGTGCTGAATTCCTGGGCAATATTCCTGGAAGCGCTTAGATGGGTGTTTCTATCTGAATTCCCAAAGAAGATGCTAGAAGATTTCCCGGGGAAATTTTCAAAAGATTTCTGGAAGGAACTTCCGATATGGGAACTTTCAGAAAGGAGATCTTCTTCAAGAATTTCAAGAGGAAAATTCGAAAGGACTTTCGGAAAAATTTCGAGAGAATCTTACGTAAAAAAACCAGGGATACATCGAGATGATTTCCCGGTGGAAATTCCAGAATTTTTAACGGAAAAGATTCTGTCACATTTCACGGAGGAACTTCTGAAAAAAAAAAATACTGTGAAACTTCCGGTAAATGGGAGTAACTTCCAATTATTTGCCGAGCATAGATTTATCGGAGGGAAGATTTTTTTGGAACTTCTGGTAAGAATTTCATATGATACTACAAGAGGAAATTCTAGTGAAGCTCCGCTAATAATCATAGAGGAATTCCCAGTAGAAATCCTGGAAGAATTCTCAAAGGGGCTTTTAGAGGAATTCGCATTGGGCTTTCTACTGGAAAAGCCTTGGGGAATTTCCAGGTGAACTTCTTTTCAATAAAGATTTTTTGCAGGATTTTTTTTTTGTTTTTCCAAGGAATTCATCTAGAATTTCTCCAAAATGTTCCTCCAAGCGTTTCTTTAAATATTCCTCCATTTATTCCTTCACAAATTCAATTCCTGTTAAATATCCTGAATAGATTGAAAAAGAGTTCCTCTAGCGATTCCTTAACAAGTTTCATCAAAGATTCCTCCAGTTATTTTTTCAGCATTTCCTCAAGAGATTCTTGCAGGAAGTTCTTCAGAAGTTCCTCCGCGGTTCATCGCGAGATTCTTTAATCGATTTCTTCAGAATTTCAGTTTTTTTACAAAAATACTTTCTGAAATTATTGTTGGAATCCCTCGCAGGGTCCCTTCAGTAATTTATCTGTATATTTCTCCAGGGGTCTTTTCAGAACATCCGCCGTGAATTATATCAGGCATTTCCGGAGAAAATTCCTCCAGAAAATTCTCAAAAGATTCCACATAAAGTTCCTCCAGAGGTTTTCCCAAAAGTTTACCAGATAATTGCCTCATGAACTTCTTGGGATTTATTGAGACCTTTTTCCAGAGATTTTTTTCAGATTTTTTCCGGGGATACTTCAGAAATTCTTCTTGGCATTACTGCAAAACATTCTCCAATTTTCAAGACAAAGATTTCTTAAAAAAAAAAACAATTTCTTTAGAAATTGTTTTGGTGATTAATGACGATTTTTTTGTCTTAAATTTCTGCTGCTAATTTTCCTCCGAAAATTCCTCTAAGGATTACTTTAGAATTTGCCTTGGAGGTTTTTGTCCACTGGTTTGAAGAAAACTATTTATTTAGGAATTTATTCAATAATTTCTCCAGTGCTTTTATCTTCAATTACCACACGGATTCCCAAAGATTTATTTTTTCAAGGAATCAAGAAATTTCGGGGTTTTCTCTGAAATTCCTCCAGGATTTTTTTCTTCAATTCCTCCAAAGTTTTTCCTAAATCTTTTAGGAATTCCCCCAGTGCCACCCCGAAGTGTTCCTCCAGGTATTTCTCAAGAATTTCTCCAAAGATTACTTGAGAAACTGCTTCAGAGAATTTTGTTCAGGAATTTCTTCAAGAAATTTTCAAAATTTTCTTCTCAGAACCTCCAAACGCATGTATATTCCTGCAGGGTTCTTTTCAGAACATTTTTTTTTTTTTTATTATCTTTATTAAAGAGACTTTCAGCCCGTGGCTGGTTCATCTCTGTTTTCAGAACATCCTCCATGGATTATCTCAGATTATCTTAGAAAATTCCTTCAGAAAATTCTTCTTGAAGTTCCTCCAGGGGGTTTCCTAGAAGATTCTCACATATTCCTCCACGGGTTGGGATTTATTGAGATTTACTGTTCAGAGATTCTTCAAGATTTTTTCCGGGGACTCGAGAATTCCGCGAATCTTTCATAAATTTCTTCAGAACTCTCTTTAGCATTTATCTCTTGGCGTTTCTCCCGGAATATCTCAAAACAAAAAAAAAATTCTACTTGGAATTACTGCAACACATTCTCCAGTTTTCCAGGCAGAGGTTCCTTAAAAGATCATTTTCTTTAGAAATCTGTTTTGGTGGTTCCATCGAAATTTTTTTCCAGATTTATTTTAAATTTTCTACCGAAAATTCCTCTATGGATTACTTCAAAAAACTGCAACAGGGGTTTTTCAAGAAATTTGAAGAAATTTTGAAGAAATTACTTCAAGGTTTGATTCGAAAGCTCCTGAAGGGTGTTTTCTCAGAAACTCTTCCAGGATTTTTTTCTTCAATTCTCGCGCTCAGTATCATACGGGCGTATCTACAATGATCGATTTCTCTTCATCGATTTTCTCTTTGGTTCATAACTTGGCCGGCAAACCATTTTTGGTTGTTTTTGTTGTTTTAGATGCTAGCCCTAGTCGTCCTTCACCGAAATACACCGAGAGATCATCCGAATATTGGTCGTATTTTCCGGAATAATCCGAAGAGAAAATCGACGAAGAGAAATCGATCATTGTAGATACGCCTGTATGATACTAAACGCAAGAATTCCTTCAAAAGTTTTTCCTTAATCTTCTAGGAATTCCTCCAGAGCCATCTCGAAGAGTTCCTCCAGGTATTTTTCAAGATTTCCTGCAGGAACTTCTCCAAAGATTACTTGAGATAGTGCTTCAGAGCATTTTGTTGAGGTATTTCTACAAGAAATTTTCTGAATTTTCGTCTCGGAACCTCCAGACGCATGTATATTCCTCCAGGGTTCTTTTCAGTCATCCTCCGTGGATTATCTAAGATTATCATAGAAAATATATTCAGAATTTTTTTTTTCTAAAAGTTCGATATTATTCTCTCCGGAAATTTCATTGAGAGTTTCCCCAGGAATTCCTCCATGAGTGCCTCCAGGAATTCCTCCATGAACTTCTCCGGGAATTCATTCAGGCATTCCTCCGGGATGTTCTATAGGAATTCCTACAATAATTTCTCTAGGAATTTCTACAGGAATTTTTCCAGGACTTTCTCTAGGAATATATCCGGGAATTTTCTAAGGAAATCAGCGTTTTTTCGAGAAAATCCTTTGGGATTTTTTTCAGAATTCTCTTCCGGAAGTCTTCCGTGATTTTTTTTTTCACAAAACCCTCGAGAATTTCTCCCGGAATTCCTCTAGGACTTCCTTTAAAACTACCTCCGGAAATTTATCCTGTTATTCCTCCGGAAATTTCTCCAGGAATTCCTCCGAGAATTTCTCCAGGAATTCCTCCGAGAATGTGTCCGGGAATTCCTCCTAGATTTTTTCTGGGAATTTCTTCTGGAAATCTTCCAGAAAATTCTCCAGGATCCTTTGTAGGTAGTGTTGGAGGAATTCCCGCAGGTATTCGTAGTGAAATTCTCGGTCAGAATTACTGGATTATGGAGTTGAAGGAAGATTTCTCGGAGAAATTTCCAGAAGAATTCTCGAAGGAAATTCTGAAAAGTTCTCCTGAGAACTTTCGGAAGCATTCCCAGAGAATTGTCTTCAAGAGTTTCAAGAGAAATTTCCATGGAAAGGATTTCCGAAAGAATTTCTTGAGAATCTTCCGTAGCAAATCCCAGGGAAACATTGATTTGATTTCCCGGAGTAAAATCGTAAAGATTTAACAAAAGATATGCAGTCACTATTCTCGAAGGAACTTGTAGAAAGATTTCTTGATCAGCTTCTGAAAGAACTCTTCAGGGAACTTCCAAGAGAATTCCCGAAGGATTATTTTCAAGAATTTTAAGAGGATTTTTCGAAAGAGAGTACTATTGGAGACGAATTGTACTGCAAATTTTCAGATAGTTACTCACTCTGCTGTAGCTTTAGAGTGCTCTCTGTGTGCCAAATTTCTGGACTGCATTCCTGGGAGCACTTAGAGAGCTGTGCAATCTCCAGAGGAGATGCTGAAAGCCAGAGAAAATTCCGGAAGAATTCTGGAAACAATTCCAGATATGGGAACTTTTAGAAACATTCCCAAATAATCAATTTAAAGAATTTCAAGGGGAATTTCTAGGAAAAATTCTTCGGAATATTCCATAGTAAACCCAGGGAAACACCGAGATAATTTCCTGGTATAAATTCTTTCACTATTCTCGGAGGAACTTCTAGAAGGGTTTCTTGGTCAGCTTCCAAACGGATACTGCCAGGAGAATTCCCAGAGGATTATCTTTAAGAATGTTAAGAGGAATTTTCAAAAAAGGCACTTCCGGACAGATAACGAATTATCAGAAAGTTCTTCACACCGTGGTAGCCTAACTTGTGTGCTGAATTCCTGGGCAATATTCCTGGAAGCGCTTAGAGGGGTGTTTCTATCTGAATTCCCAAAGAAGATGCTAGAAGATTTCCCGGGGAAATTTACAAAAGATTTCTGGAAGGAACTTTAGATATGGGAACTTTCAGAAATGTTCTCAGAAGATCTTATTCAAGACTTTCAAGAGGAAATTTCGAAAGGACTTCCGGAAAAATTTCGAGAGAATCTTACGTAAAAAAAAAACAGGGATACATCGAGATGATTTCCCGGATGAAAAGATTCTGTCACATTTCATGGAGGAACTTCTGAAACAAAAAAAAAAATATTGTGAAACTTCTGGTAAATGGGAGTAACTGCTAATTATTTCCCGAGCGTAGATTTTTCGGAGGGAAGAATTTTTTGGAACTTCTGGTAAGAATTTCATGTGGTACTACAAGAGGAAATTCTAGTGGAGCTCCACTAATAATAATAGATTAATTCCCAGTGGAAATCCTGGAAGAATTCTCAGAGGGGCTTTTGGAGGAATTCGCATTGGGCTTTCTACTGGAAAAGCAGATGGATGAACTTTTGGAACTCACGCTTGAACACTCGCAGGAATTTTTAGTGAAAATCCTAGAATTCCCAGTCGAAATCCTTGGGGAATTTCCGGGTGGAACTTCTAGAGAAATTTTCTATAAAGATTTCTTCATGAAATGTCTTATATAGCTTCTGGGAACATTTCAAAATTTGATCTCTGTTTCAAGTTTTCAATACGATTCGTTTTTGGAATTATTGCAGGAACTGTTTTGATGAGATCGCCAAGAATTTCTTCTGAGATACCTCCAGGATTTTTTTTTGTTTTTTCCAAGGAATTTATCTAAAAGTTTCTCAAAATGTTCCTCCAAGCGTTTCTTTGGATATTTTCCCATCTATTCCTTCGCAAATTCAATTCCTTGTAGCGATTGCTTCATAAGTTTCATCAAGGATTCCTCCAGTTATTTTTTCAGCATTTCCTCAGGAGATCTTGCAGGAAGTTCTCCAGAGGTTTCTGTGGGTATTCGTCACGAGGTTCTTTAATCGATTTCTTCAGAATTTCAGTTTTTTTACAGGAATGATTTCTGAAATTATTGTTGAAATCCCTCGAAGGGTTCCTTCAGTAATTTATCTTTATATTCCTCCTTTTCAGAACATCCTCCGTGAATTATATCAGGCATTTCCGGAGAAAATTCCTCCAGAAAATTCTCAAAAGATTCCACATAAAGTTCCTCCAGAGGTTTTCCCAAAAGTTTCCCAGATAATTGCCTCATGAACTTCTCTTGGGATTTATTGAGACCTTTTTCCAGAGATTTTTTTCAGATTTTTTCCGGGGATACTTCAGAATTTCTTCTTGGCATTACTGCAAAACATTCTCCAATTTTCAAGACAAAGATTTCTTAAAAAAAAAAACAATTTCTTTAGAAATTGTTTTGGTGATTAATGACGATTTTTTCCCCAGATTTGTCTTAAATTTCTGCTGCTAATTTTCCTCCGAAAATTCCTCTAAGGATTACTTTAGAATTTGCCTTGGGGGTTTTTGTTCACTGGTTTGAAGAAAACTATTTATTTAGGAATTTATTCAAGAATTTCTCCAGTGCTTTTATCTTCAATTACCACACGGATTCCCAAAGATTTATTTTTTCAAGGAATCAAGAAATTTCGGGGTTTTCTCTGAAATTCCTCCAGGATTTTTTTCTTCAATTCCTCCAAAAGTTTTTCCTAAATCTTCTAGGAATTCCCCCAGTGCCATCCCGAAGTGTTCCTCCAGGTATTTCTCAAGAATTTCTCCAAAGATTACTTGAGAAACTGCTTCAGAGAATTTTGTTCAGGAATTTCTTCAAGAAATTTTCAAAATTTTCTTCTCAGAACCTCCAAACGCATGTATATTCCTGCAGGGTTCTTTTCAGAACATTTTTTTTTATTATCTTTATTAAAGAGACTTTCAGCCCGTGGCTGGTTCATCTCTGTTTTCAGAACATCCTCCATGGATTATCTCAGATTATCTTAGAAAATTCCTTCAGAAAATTCTTCTTGAAGTTCCTCCAGGGGGTTTCCTAGAAGATTCTCACATATTCCTCCACGGGTTGGGATTTATTGAGATTTACTGTTCAGAGATTCTTCAAGATTTTTTCCGGGGACTCGAGAATTCCGCGAATCTTTCATAAATTTCTTCAGAACTCTCTTTAGCATTTATCTCTTGGCGTTTCTCCCGGAATATCTCAAAACAAAAAAAAATTCTACTTGGAATTACTGCAACACATTCTCCAGTTTTCCAGGCAGAGGTTCCTTAAAAGATCATTTTCTTTAGAAATCTGTTTTGGTGGTTCCATCGAAATTTTTTTCCAGATTTATTTTAAATTTTCTACCGAAAATTCCTCTATGGATTACTTCAAAAAACTGCAACAGGGGTTTTTCAAGAAATTTGAAGAAATTTTGAAGAAATTACTTCAAGGTTTGATTCGAAAGCTCCTGAAGGGTGTTTTCTCAGAAACTCTTCCAGGATTTTTTTCTTCAATTCTCGCGCTCAGTATCATACGGGCGTATCTACAATGATCGATTTCTCTTCATCGATTTTCTCTTTGGTTCATAACTTGGCCGGCAAACCATTTTTGGTTGTTTTTGTTGTTTTAGATGCTAGCCCTAGTCGTCCTTCACCGAAATACACCGAGAGATCATCCGAATATTGGTCGTATTTTCCGGAATAATCCGAAGAGAAAATCGACGAAGAGAAATCGATCATTGTAGATACGCCTGTATGATACTAAACGCGAGAATTCCTTCAAAAGTTTTTCCTTAATCTTCTAGGGATTCCTCCAGAGCCATCTCGAAGAGTTCCTCCAGGTATTTTTCAAGATTTCCTGCAGGAACTTCTCCAAAGATTACTTGAGATAGTGCTTCAGAGCATTTTGTTGAGGTATTTCTACAAGAAATTTTCTGAATTTTCGTCTCGGAACCTCCAGACGCATGTATATTCCTCCAGGGTTCTTTTCAGTCATCCTCCGTGGATTATCTAAGATTATCATAGAAAATATATTCAGAATTTTTTTTTTTTCTAAAAGTTCGATATTATTCTCTCCGGAAATTTCATTGAGAGTTTCCCCAGGAATTCCTCCATGAGTGCCTCCAGGAATTCCTCCATGAACTTCTCCGGGAATTCATTCAGGCATTCCTCCGGGATGTTCTATAGGAATTCCTACAATAATTTCTCTAGGAATTTCTACAGGAATTTTTCCAGGAGTTTCTCTAGGAATATATCCGGGAATTTTCTAAGGAAATCAGCGTTTTTTCGAGAAAATCCTTTGGGAATTTCTTCGGGGATTCCTTGGGAATTCCTTCGGGGATTCCCCGAAGGAAATTCCTGGAACAATATTTTAAGGAATCCCCTGAGAGATTTCCTGGAGTAAACCCCGGGAGAATTCCTGGATAATTACCCGAAAGAATTACTGGAACTAATCCCGGAAAAAGTTCTGGAGAAATTACTTAAGGAATCACCGTAGGAATTGCTAATGGGAGTATTAGAAGAATTCCCGGAGAATTTCCTGGAGGGAATCGTAAAGAAATTCCTAGTGAAATTCCAAGAAAAATTTTGGAAGGATTTCCTGGAGAAATGCCTAGTGGATCTTCTGGAGAAATCCAGGGAAAAATTCTGGAGAATTTCCAGAGAGAATTTCCAGAGACATTCCCGGAGGAATTCCCGGAGAAATTCCCGGCGGAATTCATGGAGAAAACAAAGGAGGAATTCGTAGAGAAATTCCCAGAGGAGTTCCTGGAGAAATTTCCAGAGCAATTCCTGGAGAAATTCTCAGAGGGTTTTCTGAAAAAAAAAAGTCATAGGAGATATCCTGGAGTAATTTCCAGTGGATTTTTTTCTGAAAACAAAAAACCGGAAGTTTTCCTGAAGAAATTCCCGGAGGAACTCCTGGAAGAATTTCTGCAGGATTTCACGGATAATTTGTTGAAGAAATTTCTTGAAAATTCTTGAAAGAATTCCTGAGGAAAATCCCAGAACAATTCATGGAGAAATTCCCGGAGGAACTCCTGGGGAAATTCTCTGAGGAATTCCGGAGGAACTCCTGGAGACCTGGAGAATTTCCCAGAAGAATTCCTGCGGAAATTACCGAAGGAATTCCTGAAGGAATCTCCGCAGGAGATCCTGAATTGGGTTCTAGAGGAAATCCTGGAAAAATTTCCGGAAGAATTCTCGGAGACATTTCCAGAGGAACTCCTAAAGAAATTCCCGGAGAAATTTCTGAAGATCGACGATTTCTTTCTGGCTACAGCGGAGGCTCAACATGACGTTATAGTTCTAACTGAGACGTGGTTAAACGAGCAGATTGTATCCTCTCAGCTATTCGGAGACTTGTACAATGTGTACCGTGTGGATCGAAGTGCAGCAACCTCAAATAAGGAGAGGGGAGGCGGAGTGCTTATAGCAGTCGCTCGCAGACTGAGTTCTCATGAGTGGCGCCAACAAATCAGTGAAGAAATCGAGCAACTTTGGGTTTGCATTGCTGCTTCTAGTCGAAATATCTGCTTAGGTGTGGTTTATCTGAGCCCGGATAATGCTACCGACGTCGAATGTATAAACAAACACATTGATTCTGTGAGTGCCATTGTGGACTCTCTTGGTCCGCACGATTTCCATATGCTGTTCGGAGACTTCAACCAACCATTTCTCAACTGGAAGAGGAGTGCAGCGCTGCATATGTACCCCGACCCACTGCTCTCTACGTTCTCCAGATCTAGTTCAACTCTCCTTGATGGAATGTCTCTACTCGATATGAAGCAAATGAATGCCATAACAAATACCAGGACTCGTTTACTAGACCTTGTATTTGTTAACGACAGGGCTGTTCCGGATTGCGTCGTGACCGAAGCCTTAGAAGCACTAGTTGAACCTGATGACTTTCATCCTGCTTTGCTCGTTACTCTGAAGTGCCCTGTCCCTATTACCTTTGTGGACCTGGTTGAAAACAATCAGCTCAACTTTCGGAAAACTGACTTCAGCTCGTTGGACCGCTCTCTCCAGCTGATTGATTGGTCACCATTATACGATGCGCCTGACGTCGATGAGGCTGTGGAATTCCTAGTGAACACAATGAGGATGCTTTTCCTAGTGCATGTTCCTGCGCAACGAGCCTCAGTGAACCCCCCTTGGTCTAACCGTCTGCTACGAGATTTGAAACGAGAACGCGCTAAATCGCTTCGTAGATATAAAGCCAATCGAAATGCCAACAACAAACGTGCTTTTGTTGAGGCAAGTAATACGTACAAGAGCTACAATCGCCAACTCTACTTGCTGTATGTGCAAAAAAACAGAAAACGACCTGAAGCGCAATCCGAAGCATTTCTGGTCCTATGACAACAGTAAGAGGAAGGAATCTGGAATACCTTCCAGCATGTTCCTGCAGGATGATGTTTGCAACAGTCCACAAGCACTAAGTAACCTATTTGCTCGTCACTTTTCAAGCGTTTTCAACAGTGAGTCGATATCGAATGATCAAATCTCGGACGCACTTCGCGATGTTCCAGAAAATGTGCTCGGAATGCGCAATACTACTTTCTTAGTTGAACAAGTCAAAGCCGCTATTGGAAAGCTGAAATCGTCCTGGCGGATGGGTCCCGATGGTATCCCTCCCACGATTCTGAAAAAGTGTTCGGATGCTCTTTGTGGTCCGCTACTCTCGATTTGCAACAAATCTATGACGCAGTGTAAATTCCCAAGCATATGGAAAAGGAGTGTTATGTTTCCGGTTTTCAAAAAAGGAGATAAACGTGACGTCACCAACTATCGCGGGATTACATCACTTTGCGCTGGATCGAAGCTTTCAGAAGTACTCGTTGGAAATGTATTGTTCAACGAGGCTGTAGGCGCGGAGTCTTTGGCGGTTTTCGGAATCACGAACAGTTCACAACGCGGCGGAATTTGTGGCAAGAACGAACACTTTTATTCCGGTTGACTTTCGTTTAATTCACACTCTTTCTACTATCGCGGTAGGTAGTACGATCGACGTGTACGTTTGCTAGGTTTATTGCAACTGATATGTTCTGTTTCGTGTATGGTGATATATGCGAATTCAGGCAGGTACAATATTAATAAAGGCCTATTGGGAGATAGCTCTCTTCTCTCGATAGCTGACGGCTAACGACAAGGAATGAGAATGTAATACTACTTCATCATGGGTGATCGAGAGATCGCTATTGGTCTTACATACTAATGGGGCTTATAGATAGGGTTTGCGGTAACATATGCCGGCCCCCGTTGAAAGGTTAAGCCTTTCAACCAACACTCTTACATTTACTCACGAGAGGCTCTCATCAATATCGATCGTTCGTTTGCTCTCCGTGGACAGACTACTCTCCTCGTCGTTTGTTTTGGATATCCTTCTATACAAAAGGTCATCGACACTCGTACCGTCTGATCATCGAGGACTCCTCTCGTCGCTGCTCCGGTCGTTGAACTTGGTCATTCGCTTGGTTGATGCTGGTGACGTCATCGCTCTTCGTTGGCTCAAACCGGTCGAACACCAGTTAGACATCGGGATTGGGCGCACTCGAACCGGGATGGAGTCGCCGTCGACGGATCCAGGGTACATGCAGGAGGACGAAAAATTCTTGAGCTTTTTGCAATTTCAATAAAAAACAATACTTACAGGGCTCGGAGGCCCGCAGGCCTCCGATCGTTGCGCAGTATCGAAATACCGCGATCGTGGAGTTCAGTGGTCATCGAGATCTTGAGCGATCCCACCGGTCGTTCCTGTGCGTACAGGGAGTACACACACCTTGGAGATGGCTCGTCGATACTCTCCGTCGGAGGTCTTCACGTCGACCACTCTGATGTTGCCGTCAGGTCCTCGGATGATTCGAGCGATTCTGCCATATCTCCACCTTAGCGGAGGGAGGTTATCTTCCTTGAGGAGCACCATGGTCCCCACGTCGATATTGTTCCGGAGCTGTGTCCACTTCGTGCGCGGATGCAGCCCGGACAAGTAGTCCGTAGACCAGCGCTTCCATACTCGTCGAAGGAGCTCTTGATTCTCCTGCCAACGATCGAGACGATTCCGAGGGACTTCCGATAGCTCAGGCTCAGGGAAGGATGTGAGGGGACGGTGAACCAAAAAATGACCCGGAGTCAACACTTCCAGGTCGTTCGGGTCTGTTGAGATTGGGGTGAGTGGTCTGGAGTTCAAGCAGGCTTCGATGCGGGCTAGCAGCGTAACGAACTCGTCCTGCGACAGAACGGAATTGCCAACGGTCGCACGGAAATGCTGCTTGAATGATTTCACCGCTGCTTCCCACAGCCCACCGAAGTTTGGACTGCGGGGAGGGATGAATTTGAAGAGGATTCCATCGTTTGCGCAGTTGTTCACAACCGCCGCCTGATGCTGCTGCGACCGAAATTGCTTGGCCAGTTCAGCCAATTCTCGAGCAGCTCCCTTGAAGTTTTGGGCGTTGTCGCAATGGATAGTGTTGGGCTTACCCCTGCGAGCGACGAAGCGATGTAGAGCCGCAATGAAGGCGGCTGTTGAAAGATCGTAGACCATTTCTACGTGGATGGCCTTGGTTGCGAGGCATACAAAGATGGCTATGTAGCACTTCGTAGGTAGGGATTTGCGGACTTTCCGGTATTGAAACGGTCCACAAAGATCAACGCCAGTGTTGAGAAAAGGCAAGGTTGGCGTGACTCTTTCTGGAGGCAAATCTCCCATCAGTTGCTCCAGGACTGTAGGCTTGCAGCGGAAACAGTTGACGCAAGAGTGGACCACGCTCCGTGCCAAGTTACGGATGCGCAGTGGCCAGAATTTCTCCCGGACGCATGCTACCAGCAATTGTGGCCCGGCGTGTAAGTGTTTGAGGTGGTAGTGCAGCAAAATGCTGTCAGTGAGCGGATGCCGCGCGGGAAGGATCATCGGGTGCTTTCTGTCCTCCGGGATCGGAGCGTTAGTAAGACGTCCACCGACGCGCAGAATGCCATCCTTCAAAACAGGGTGCAGATTTTTCAATGGGGAGTTCGGTTTCACCTGACCCCCGGAACTTAGCGCAGCAACGTCATTCGGGAACGCTTCGGATTGAGCTAGTCGCACCAAAGTCGAAATAGACTGATTCAGTTCGGTAGTCTGTAGAAATCCAGATTTACGGTTCGCACGGTTTGCTGGCTTGATGTTGTGCGCGAAACGTTGGATCAAAGCTATGAGACGAACTATCGAAACGAAGGATGAACGCAAGCGAAAGATTTCGTTTGGTTCCTGGACCCGGATGGGTAGCGATACTGATCGTTCCTCTAGAGCTTCGGCGGGAATCTCTGGCGGGTGAGCTTGGATTACAGGAGGCCAGAAACGTGACGGCTGCTTCAACCATGAAGGTCCGCTCCACCAGTTCGAGTTCTCTAGCTGGCTCGGTTCCATCCCACGAGAGATTATATCCGCGGGGTTTTCCAAGCCCGAAACATGAGCCCAGACACCAGCAGCAGTCAGGTGTTGAACTTCGGAAACCCGATTCGCAACAAAAGTTTTCCATCTTGAAGGAACCGAGTTGATCCAGTGGAGCGTTATCGTGGAATCCGACCAGAAGAATGGTCGAGTGTTCAGAGAGATGCTAGTGTTGACCTTGTGGTAAAGGTGGCCCAAGAGTAGAGCCGCTGATAGTTCCAGACGTGGTAGGCTGACCTTTTTCTGCCTTTTCGAATCTCCGAGCGGGGCAACCTTCGATTTGGCAGTCAAGAGGCGAACAGAGATGCTACCGTCACTGGAGACGGTTCTGATATAGAGGCACGCACCGTAGGCACGGTTCGACGCATCGCAGAAACCATGCAGTTCCACGTTCACCGGCGCGTTGGCGAATGCTGCCCAACGAGGAATGGAAATTGACGACAGCGCTTCCAGACTGCTGCGGAATGCCAGCCAGTACTCCTGTTGGCTGTCGTTGAGAGGATCGTCCCAAGAGCTCGAAGTTCGCCAGAGAGATTGCACGAAGATTTTCGCCATGACCACCACAGGACCAATCAACCCTAGAGGGTCGAAGAGTTTTGCCGTGTCCGATAACACGGTACGCCTCGTAATACCGTCCGTTTGCGACCATTTTGGAACGGAATAGTGGAGCAGATCCGTGGATGGTTCCCAGATCAGTCCTAGAGTTTTGATGGTTGACGGTGTCTCCAAGCACAGCTTCGAACGTTCATCTCGTAGTTCCGGCGGAATGACCGACAAAATGGCTTCGGAGTTGGATGCCCATTTTCGCAAACTGAAGCCGCCAGAGTGTAACAGCTTCCGAAGTTGGATGCAGAGTTCTGCTCCATCGCTTTCGTCGTCGACACTTGTAAGCATGTCGTCGATATAGAAGTCCTCGGCCAAAACCTCCGCAGCTCGAGGGAAATCGTTTGCTCCTTGCTTGGACAACTCGAGGAGGCATCTGGTGGCCAAGTACGGCGCCGAAGCCGTACCATAAGTAACGGTGGTGAGCTCGAACGTTTTGAGAGGCTCCAAGGAGGACTTCCGCCAAAGAATACGGTGCAACGGGTAATCGGATGGATGCAGACGAATCTGCCGATGCATTTTTTCCGCATCGGCAACGATGGCGTGTTGACGCATTCGGAAGCGAAGCGATATTGCGTACAAATCGTCTTGTACGACAGGTCCCACCATCAGCGCTTGGTTCAACGACACGCCAGAGTCCGTCCGGCAGGAGGCATCAAAGACTACCCTTAATTTGGTAGTCGTACTGTCTAACTTTTCCACACCATGATGCGGAAGGTAGTAGGATAGGGTACAGTCATCGGTGTCTTCAATTTCCCGCATATGGTTGAGTTGTAGATACTCCGAAATGAAGGCAGAATAGGCCTCCTTGAGGTTTGGGTTGGAATCGAGGCGACGTTCGAGGGCGTGGAATCTGCGAACAGCTATTTCCTTGGAGCGGCCGAGCTGATCCAGAACATCAGGGCGCTTTGGAAGAGTAACTACGAATCGGCCTGATTCGTCACGAAATGTGGTGGCTACAAAGTGTTCTTCGCAGGAAGTTTCTTCCGGCGATTTAGTGCTGGGTGACCAGCAAGATTCCAGTTCCCAGAAACGAGAGATCGAGTCTTCGGCATCCCCTGTGCTGCAAACATGTGCAACCTTCCGCTGGTTTCGATGAGGCTGGATTCCTACCCTTCCTGCAGCTACCCAGCCAAAAACGGTGTTTTGAAGAATCGGTTGTTCGGGACCAAGCTTTATGAATCCCTCCAGAAGTAATTCGTAGTAAAGTTCCATCCCCAGCAGCAAATCTATCGCACCTGGTTCGTGGAACTTTGGGTCAGCTAGGGTAATACCAGGCGGGATCTTCCACTGGGAGGAATCAACTGCATTGGCTGGGAGTTCACGAGTGATTTTCTTCAGGATGTGACAGGGTTCTACGACCGCGTACTCGGTGCAGTGTGACCCTAAGCGAACATCCACAGCGTGGTACGAGACGACAAGTGTGTTTTCTACCCCACCGATCTCCTGTCGACTGGGAGAGCGTTGCAGTTTCAGCTTCTGAACCATGTTCTCGGTGATCAACGATAGCTGTGATGCAGGATCCAACAGTGCTCTGGCCCATAGAGTGTTTCCATCGGAGCCGAAAACCTTGATGATGGCGGTTTGCAGCAGAACTGTAGCAGGAACTCTTCGACTACTACCGACGAGAGTGGTGGAAACGAGACTGGAAATTGGGGCAGAGGCGGCTGGTGGTTGGGTTTCAGACGACGAGGAGGACCGAGCTGGCGAGGAAGACTGATTCGAGGAGTGTGGCTGATTCGCCGATTGCGAACTCAAACCTTCAACAGAGGGTGTGTTTGCTTTCTGTTGGGAGGACGAGCGATCGCTAGGAGGTTGGTGGAGCATAGTATGGTGCTTCTGGTTGCAGACTCGACATCCGCTGGACGAGCAACCTCTGAGAAGGTGCGAGGAGGAGAGGCAGTTTATACACAGGTTCTTTTTCTTCACTTGGTCAAAGCGTTGGGACACGGCCATCTTCAGGAACGTATCGCATTTGAATGGTGAGTGTGGATTCTTCGAACAGAACGGGCAGGAACCAGGCGTCGAATTTGTTACGGTGTGGACTGTATTGATTTTCGAAAATTTCGACGGTCGGTTTGGTTCCGATTTGTAAGAATCGGACGAACGAGATTTCGAAGGCACCAACGACTGTAGAACCATCAGATGCGTACGCAGGAATTCGATGAGATCCTTGTATTGAGGAACTTCGGTAGACTTGTGGTGGGCTTCCCATTGCCTGAGGGTGAACGGATCGAGACGGCTGCAGACCATGTGAGCAAGAAGCACACTCCAGTTATCTGTTTGGATGCCCAATTTGTTGATTAGGCATAAGTTGCGCTCAAAATCGTCAATGAGACGCATAAGGGATTCGTAGCATTCCCTTTTCATCGGTTCGATGGAGAAGATCGAATCGATGTAAGTTTTAACGACCAACTTTTTGTTGTCGAATCGTTTCTCCAGAAGCTGCCACGCAACAGCATAGTTTGCTTCAGTAAGCTCAATCGATTCTATTACCTTCCTAGCATCTTTGGTAAGCGATGCTACGAGGTACGAAAATTTATCAATTTGCGATAATTGCGTGTTCGAGTCAATCAGAGATTTGTATGTGTCTCTGAATGTAATCCATTCGGAAATGGATCCATCAAAAGTGGGAAGCTTCACTTCAGGGAGTTTGATTCGTGACTGAGGGGGGTTTGGAGCACCCGCTGCTGCAACGGTTTGAGTGGAAGACCGAGGAAGGGCAGTTAACTCTCGAATTTTAGTGGTGAGGAAACTATAGGCGCAAATGTAGTCGTGTTCAAATTTCTGTCGTACGACACGATTGGACTTCTCCGCATCCCGTTGTTCTTCGACTGAGGTTTCCTCATTCGTATCCTCGAACAGCAGTTCAAGGCTCAGGCGATTAATCTGAAATTCCTTATAAACCGTTTCTATCCGTTGCTTCCATCCCTCCAGTTGGTGCTTATCCCGATCGGCGTCAAACCGTTCCATAAACTGCTTCATGTTGGTCATCGTATCCACATAAAACCGCTCTTGGTGTATCAGTTCACGAAGCTTCGTCATCTCTACTATCAATCAGTTAACCACCAGCGATACGAAAAAAGTGACCAACCTGAGCAACCAGAGCACACTACGCACCTCAACTAGCAAGGGATGAAAGCAAGCGAATGGAACTAAAAAATGTCAGCACCAGAACGAATGCAAATAAAACTACAAATCCCTTTTTATTTCGCAAATTATCTCGTCATCACTCGACGCTTCAACTCGCATGCGGTACTTACAGGAGATCTTCCACACTTACGATGGCGGCGGTGCAACGTCCCTGGGTGAATGCCGTATTGTCCTATTGTGAGGTGGTACACAAAGAACCCAAGCCAAGCCACGGTTGGCGTCACCACGCGCTTGCAGGGTCTAATTTGCCGCGCTCCACACTGACCAGCTATCTCCGGCAATCACTAGATCTTCCGAGATCACTTCTTAGGATCTTTCGCGCACTTTAGTCAATCTCCCACTTCGCTTTGATCCACAGGCCCTTGGTTTAGGTGCACTGTGATCGAACACTGACGCCGACGACGTATGGTATTGGCGTGGCGCACGTTTTCCCCCGAAAAGACTCGCGACGGATAGCGAAAATCACCGCGATTTTTGACACTACTCGCGGTTGATCCGGTTCGAAGGACCAAAAAATGTAGGCGCGGAGTCTTTGGCGGTTTTCGGAATCACGAACAGTTCACAACGCGGCGGAATTTGTGGCAAGAACGAACACTTTTATTCCGGTTGACTTTCGTTTAATTCACACTCTTTCTACTATCGCGGTAGGTAGTACGATCGACGTGTACGTTTGCTAGGTTTATTGCAACTGATATGTTCTGTTTCGTGTATGGTGATATATGCGAATTCAGGCAGGTACAATATTAATAAAGGCCTATTGGGAGATAGCTCTCTTCTCTCGATAGCTGACGGCTAACGACAAGGAATGAGAATGTAATACTACTTCATCATGGGTGATCGAGAGATCGCTATTGGTCTTACATACTAATGGGGCTTATAGATAGGGTTTGCGGTAACAGAGGCCAAGCAGTACATTTCGAATGACCAGCACGGTTTTTATTCGGGAAGATCAACTTCAACCAGCCTGACCGAATTTACATCCTTCTGCCTCAGGAACATGGAACGTGGACACCAAGTAGATACCATATATACGGATCTAAAAGCTGCCTTTGACCGCGTGGACCATCGTTTGCTTCTAGAGAAAATAAGACGCATGGGTGCCGTGAATAGTTTTGTTCTCTGGTTGGAGTCATACTTGACAGATCGTCGTCTGTCCGTGAAGCTAGGTGGCACCGAATCGTACAGTTTTTGCAACCAATCTGGTGTTCCTCAAGGGAGCAATTTAGGGCCCCTCCTTTTTTCGCTGTTCTTTAATGATGTATGTCTCGTGCTGCCTTCAGGTTGTAGGATTCTCTACGCTGATGATCTAAAACTCTTTTTGGTAATCAAAACTCTAGAAGACTGCCTAAAACTTCAGAGGATGTCAGATATGTTTGCAAATTGGTGCTGTAGAAATCGACTTCTTATAAGTGTTAAAAAATGCGCGGTTATTTGCTTCACACGTAAGAAAAGTACCACTAACTGGGACTATTCTTTATGCGGAGAGTTGTTAGAGAGAGTTACTTCTGTGAAGGATCTCGGTGTACTGTTAGATTCAGGCTTAACATTCAGAGATCACTATTCAGCGATTATTGCTAAAGCAAACAGGAATTTAGGATTTCTCATTAGATTTTCTAAAGAATTTCGCGATCCGTATAGCCTAAGAAATTTGTATTTTGCGCTAGTACGACCGGGCTTAGAATATGCTTCCGTAATATGGAGTCCATACACTGAAATTTGGAAATCTAGGATAGAGGCGGTGCAATCTAAGTTCATCAGATATGCTTTAAGACTTCTCCCATGGAATAACTCTGCTGAACTTCCTCCCTATGAGGATCGTTGTAGACTCTTAGGAATTGATACCCTTGCTTACAGAAGAAAATTACATCGAGTATTGTTTGTTGCAAAGATCTTCAAAGGAGAAATTGACTCACCGAGCATTTTAGGACAACTCAACATTAATGTTCCTCCTCGCCCTCTGCGTAGAACTGACTTTTCATATCTTGACTGTAGACGCACCGATTATGGCAAGAATGATCCAATTTATGCTATGTGTAATCTGTTCAACTCTGTGTATTGTGTATTTGATTTCTCAATTTCAATCGAAACGTTCAAAACACGTATTTTAGGTTCAGATTTATTGTAAGTAAGCTAGATATTCATTAAGACTGTAATGTCAGATGGATCAAATATAATAATAATTTAATAATAATAAATTAGAGTATCGAGATAAACGTGTTTGAAAATTCAAACACAATGCGCCACCTAGCGGATAAATCCTAAACCAAAGACTTTACTATCAGATAGTTCTGAGCTTGCTGAAGAATTTTGCCGAAGACAGCATCATTCTATCTTATCAGGTTTCTGAGATATGAGGGTTTGAACATTGTGGTAACGACCTAAGATCAAGATTAATATCACACGCGCTGCGGAGGACTATGAACTGCACGCGTGCATGGTAACAGAGAGACTCCAGGAATGCGTAACAAAGTGGATAAGACGAGAACAATCGGGTGCGCGCGAAGTGTGTACGAATATTCATCGAGACTCTACCACATCCCCTTTTCCCTATAAAAAGTTAATTAAAGAAAAGTTTAAATTTGAAGCTTTTTTTTTACTCCAAAGTTTAGCCTAACGATTTTCAAGGACTTAATTAGCATTTAACTGAAACTTTATTTGCCAACAAATGAAAACATGTTTAAACTGTTTACTGTTCACAACACCTCACATATCGGTAAACTTTTCAATATAAGAACGCAGTCGATATCAGTTTACTTTATGGTGTAGCTTTATACCCTTATGAATATATTCTGCACGAATGTTCGTTTTATCTGGTGACAACCCTATCATATTAAAATTGATATGCTTACACGACAATTCATTCAATGTCGCATAAAGACATGACTATATCCTTCCCTTATTCTTCAATTCAAAGCATCTAAATTTTATAATTTACTAGCTGTCCCGGCAAACTTTGTCTTGCCGTCTTGTAGTAGTTTGACAACTTTTGAGTTCTAAATAGCACCGCACTCTAGATTGGTTTCATTTCGCTCGTGTTGATTTCCTTCCCAGCTCATGGAAAATCAGTTCTTTATCAATTTTGTTACTTTTCTAGATGGTTTTCGTAACTTTTTGTACATATAAACACAGCCACCGCGAATACGAACCGAACCGTGCAAGAGTCATGCTGATCGGTTCATCCGTTCTTGAGTTTTGTTGCCTCAAAGGAACTTCAAACTCATTTTTATATATATAGATAGATAGATAGATAGATAGATAGATAGTATATTTTCTGGGATACCATAATTGAAAACACAATCAAATTCTGACTGTTTGGTTTGTGTAAACTTAGATGAAGCAAAACTATTAAGGACAAACGTCTTGAAATTCCACTTCAACAGTGCATCAGAACTTCTGACGCACAAATTTCAAATCTTGAGAAGATGCCGAAGTCGTCCATTGTGGTGGCCATTTTGGGATTCTAACAAGTTTATCCTAAACTTTATTTAAGATCTTTTAGTTATTAAAAGTAACAATATTCTAGATCTTCAAAGTATTTTGTATTTTTTTTTTTTGACGACGTTCAATGAAATGAATATAAACTCCCAATCAGAGGTTTTATACGAATACTTAGTTGCACTATAATGGAGTCAAAAACATAAATTGTAATGTGAGGTCTAAAATATCTCTCAGTAGACAACATTTTAGCTATGTAGCTATGTATCGATGTCAGCCTCAATGAATCTAAGGTCCAATATAAATGACATCAAATATGTTAAGTTGAACAGCAGCGAATTAATTAAAGATCGCTTTCCAAATTACAGTACGAAACTAATTCCGAATTTCACGATCACCATGCAATATAGTAAAAGGCCTATCCTCAGATGACAGCTAGATTTGTATCACCCAAACAATATGGAGTTGCTTTTCAATACAAAATTTCAAATGTGTTGAACTTCTGGATTTCTGATTCTGAGACACACTAGATCTCTCTCTCTCTCTCTCTCTTCTTGACGTAACGTCCTCACTGGGACAAAGCCTGCTTCTCAGCTTAGTATTCTATGAGCACTTCCACAGTTTTTTAACTGAGAGCTTCCTCTGCCAATGACCATTTTGCATGTGTATATCGTGTGGCAGGCACGAAGATACTCTATGCCCAAGGAAGTCAAGGAAATTTCCTTTACGAAAAGATGCTGGACCGACCGGGAATCGAACCCGTCACCCTCAGCATGGTCATGCGGAATACCCGTGCGTTTACCGCCTCGGCTATATGGACACTAGATCAATTCGATATCATCAATAGGACAGATCGGTGAAGTACTAGATTTGTAGTAATGAGCTAAATTTTAGTATGGTGAGAAGGTCAATTCCCCGTTTCTGCAATGAAATGGTGCAAAAACGTGGGTATTATGATTGCTTGCTTAATTTGATGCTGTTTGAGCAAAACTTTTGGCAACAGTGTTGTTGTTTTCTCCATTTCTTGCAACATAAACAACATAGTTATCCAAAGTTTTGCTCAAACAGCATCAAATTAGGCAAGGAATCATAATACCCACGCTTTTTGCACCATTTCATTGCAGAAACGGAGAATTGACCTTCTCACCATACTAAAATTCAGCTCATTACTACAAATCTAGTACTACACCGAACGTGCCCCATTATATGTACTTACTACCCTCGTTAGTGAACTATTCTGCAATAGTTTAAGGACACAATCCACTTACATAAAGGGAAATGTATTTCCACTCTAATAACGGCCCGTTAGCTGCTTTCGTATTTCTATTGATGACAGTTTTTTTTCAAAAACTAAACAACCGATAAACTACAGTTGTCTTGATAATGGGTGAAGGTTGATCCCTTTCCATGACCATTTTTATTTTTATGATAATACTTTATCAACGACACTTTACCATTGATATTGGTATTAGTTAAAGTTAAAGAAGGCTTCGTCGTCGCACAGTTAGCAACGTTAGCCGTCCAGACATACAGAAGACCTCGAAGTGTGGGATCAATTCCCGCTCCAGTGGCGGAAAATTTTCCTTCAGACGGCCACTGGGTGTTATGTGTGTTACCTGTTTTCTTGTGTTAGTAAATATTGAATGTGTGCGACTTCCTGGCTGAAGTCGGCACCTTGTCTTCTGTTTCACGGTACCAGTGAAAGAAGAGCTATGAAATGCTTATACATTTATTTCAGGATCCTTTTTTTATTCTAAAGAATACAAACTCCGATCATGATAAACTTTTTAGCCTTTAATTTGTTTATGTATCAATACTGCAATACATACAACATTTAAGAGCGATGAGTAAACTTTTCGTATCTCCCAAGAACGAGAAACTTTTCATTGATTCGTTTCAATGAATATAATGATATTTGTTTTTGATGAAGTTGAACACGTTTACTCGCATGACCCAAAAACCGTCAATCCAGCAGTCTTTTAGGTTTTGAGGGTCTTAGCACAATCATTTTTCAATTGACACTACCACATTCATTTATCCAACAGTACTGATTCTCGCATAATCTGGAACCGGTAGCTCATCAGATCATAACATCGCATCATTGAAGAGCGATAATGCATGAGACTATATTATAGCAACATTAAGGGGTGAGCATTCACGCATCGTCCATGAGCAATAATTTACTGGCACATTTTCGCAATATTTAAGAGCGATAACTTATGAATTCACAATCTTGCATCATTAAAGAGCAATCACTATCGCATCATCCAAGAGCGAGTACTCATGAGAACATTTTTCTTGTATCAGCTAAAAGTAAACACTACCGCATCATCCAAGAGCGATTATTTATGAAAATATGTTCGCCTCATTTAAGAGCTATGACTGTCGCATCATCCAAGAGCGAGTATTCATGAGATCATATTCTCGCATCAGTTAAGAGTGAACACCATCGCATCATCCAAGAGCGACCATTTATGAGAATATTTTCGCATCATTTAAGAGCAATGATCCACGTGATTAAACTCTCGCACAATTTTCGCATCATTTAAGAGCATTCCTACTTGCATCATCTAAAAGCGGTTACTCATGAGATTACACCTAAACCTTATTTTACGTCCACTATTGGCTTAGCGAAAAAAATTTCTACCGGCAAAATAATGATCAAAATACACATTTTTATATTTTTGTACACTTTTCCTAATCACGAAGATGTTTTAAAAAATATAAAACTGTTGAGTTTGCTCATTGTCTTGACGGTAGAATTTTTTGTCGCTCAACCAAGCATGGACGTAAAAGAGGACGAGGTGTATTTTCTCTTGTCATTCGGAATCGAACACTATCGCATCATCCAAGAGCGATCATTTAGGAGAATAGTCTTGCATCATTTAAGAGCCAAGTTCAAGAAATCACATTCTCGCATTATTTAAGAACAAACATCCTCGCAGCATCCAAGAGCGATAACTCATGAGATCACTTTTTCACAACATTTAATACCTAATACTATCGCATCATCCAAGAGCGCGAATTTATGAAAATACTTTCGCATCATTCAAGTGCAAACGCCCTCGCATCATTTTATCTTCCGTCAGTCGCACAGTCGATCACCACTGTCAGCATCACGCTAATGCTAATAGGTGAGGTTGTTTTAACGTACCGTCGATGGGGGTGACAATGGGTCTGGGGGGTGAGATTGGGTCAAAACGGAGAAACATAAGATTTGAAATAGCTCATCAACCATCGCTAATTTATATTAAAAACTTTATATTATTTCAAATAGGAGATGTTTTGCCTTTCTCGTACACTAAGTGTACTGGAAAGGCTATATGTTCACTCCAAAAATGACTTTTTGATAGAAGGCCCGGAGGGTCGAGTCACATATACCAATCAACTCAGCTCGACGAATTGAGGTGATGTCTGTGTGTGTGTATGTGTGTGTATGTGTGTATGTGTACAAAAAAACTCACATCACTTTTTGGCAGTAAACCTCAATCGATTTTAATGACCGACGGTTCATTCGACGCGGAATCTGGTCCCATTGTTTCCTATTGAAAATGGTTCGGATCGGTCCAGCCGTTCCGGAGTTATGGCCATTTGGGTGTTCCGGACCGGTACCCCTGGACTGGGCCCTTCATGAAAATGCAACAAACCCATGCATGCGACCCATCCAACCACGGCATTTGCTATTATCTGATGAATGGTAAGCAGGAAAATAGTCTCAGGCCATATCTGAACCGGAAGTGTTCCGGAACCGGTTCTGGGTGTCCCAAAGTGGCCAAATATAAAATTGAAAATAACCCATTCATGCGACACATCAAACACCGGCATTTTCGGTAGCCTGATGAACGGTTTGCAAGAAAATTGTATAAGACCATATCTGAACCACTTGTGTTTCGGAACCGGTTCCGGATGTCCAGCCGGAAGTGGCCAAATATAAAAGAGAACCAAACTCATGCATGCGACACATCAAACAGCGGCATTTTCGATAACCTGATGAACGTTTAGCAGGAAAACAGTATCAGACCATATCTGAACCGGTAGTGTTCCGGAACCGGCTCCGGGGGTCCCGACGGAAGTGGACAAATATAAAGGGAACCAAACCTATGCATGCGACACATCAAATCACGGCTTCTCCTATAACCTGATGGCCGGTTATAAAGGAAGTAGGCTCAGACCACATTGGGGACTGCCGGTTGTATTCCGGAACCAGTTCCGGGTATCTCCCCGGAAATGGAATTATATAAAAGTGAACCAAACCCATGCATGCCGCACATCAAACAGCGGTTTTTTCGATAACCTGATGAAAGGTTAGCATGAAAATAGTCTCAGACCATACCTGAACCGGTCTAGTTCCAAAACCGTTTCCGGGTGCCCCACCGGAAATGGCCTAATATAAAAGATAGTTAATCCCATGAATGCGATACAACAAATAACGGGTTTTCCGATAACCTGATGACTGGTTATCAAGGAAATAGGCTAAGACCACATTAGGGACTTCCGGTAGTGTCGAAATTAGTTCCGGGTGTCCCTCCGAAAGCGGCCAAATATAAAATTGAACCAAACCTATGCATGCGACAGCAAAGCGCGGCTTTTTTTTGATAATCTTACGAACGTTGGCAAGCAAATAGGTTCAGACTATACAGGGTGTTAGGTTCGTGAATGCAAACTTTTAAAGGTGTGATAGAGAATCATAAATGGCGAAAACAAAATGTCTACGCATATGGTCAAATCTCAACCGTTACGTAGTAATTGAACTTTATATGTTTTTTGACTTTGCTTGCCTCCAGTCTTGTTAGAGATCACAGTCATTGACACCTTTTCGTCGATATTCGGCTGCCTTTGTCTCCGATATTCGCAACACAAGCAATCACACTACCGTACGAAACAAAAATGTCAAACGAATGCACTTGACCACGATTGCGCCTTCGGGAAACTGTTCGGCTTTCGTTATTCTTGTCTTCCTCCACAATGTGTTGTCCATATGTGTGTCGTATTAAAATCAACAAGCAAGAATAAACTAATATTAACATTCATAATCGAAATTGGCTGAAATCTATGCGATACGCTAGAATTGGACAAATGTCATCGTGTCAGACGACATTGATTTGACCCTCTTTTATATTCATTGATCTTCGTCCTACCACTCGTGTTGTGTGTGAGAGGTAACGGTAGCGCATGAATTTAACAAAGCAAGCTGACACCCGACTGCGGCACCGAAATGAAGGTAGTGAAAAGTGTCGAATGTTTACAAGACTGCTTGCCTCAAACTGGCTATAACTTGAAAATGGGCAAGCTTAGCGCAGCATTTTAACCCTCATTCAAAAGATTATTTAATTTTCTACCAAAAAGATCTTTGAATCTATTGGTTTAGTTAATTAAGGAGGTCAAATTTTACATGAATCGTATTAAGCGTATATGTGTTCATAGGATCAGCTAATGTCGACGTAAAGATTATGAATACATATTCGACGAGAAAGGCACTACCACCACTAGGTGGATTAATCTGGGTTTTTACACGTCATGATGCGGAATAAGATGTTTAACAATAACCGTTTCTTGTTAAATTTGTGGCTAAACTTATATGATAAAACTACTAGTAAATCACTCTGAAAAAAATTCTCCTTCGTAATGTTTCACACATGTACCTAACCATAAATTTTCTTATAAGTGGTTAGCTGTAGGTATAACCTGGTTCATGCAACGAAAAAAGTGGACAGTCAATGCATTTTTTTTATTTAAAAATTCAATATTTTCGACCCTATGTCTAAATATTAAGAATAGGGGTGAGATTGGGTCAAGCAAGTTATCGAGTGCACACAACCTTAACTAAAAATTCAACTTATTATCCAGTCTCCATTTGGCGTGAGAGTGATGCCATGTTTACCGTTTCTTCATAAAAGCCGTCTTTTTTTTAGAAAATATGTTGAAGAAGTGTCAAGCGAGGATCATTCTTAAAATACATAAAAATACTAAAGAAAGAAGAATAAGTCTATCGTTGTGCTAGGACTCATACAAAATTTATTTAAAAATCTGTTTGAATGTTTTTGCGGAAGAGGGTCTAGTAATGTGAAACGTTGTGTAACATAATATTTGAACGACCCTCTATCTTGAGATGGAATGATTTGCTGTGGCAAAATAGAGGTCCATGATCATGTCCATAAGAGTTTATAAATGAGGGTTTGGTTAAACATTTCTTATGCATACTAAAAATAAATTGTTTTTTTTTTAAATCGATCTTTCAATGCGCCCCTCCCGCATTGTAATCCCCCTCCTCTCATGGAGGTTGGAGCTTTAAATGAGGATGATTATGGTGGCTAAAAATGGCGATACAACATACAAACGTTATTTTATCACATTTCAACCATTTTTTCGGTTATATTGGCCCTTTTAGGTGGATTTATCATCTTTTAAAATTACCTAAGTTTTTTTTCGGCATGGTTTTATTGTATTTTAAGTAGATTTACTGGATATGATCAATAAAATTAACTTATATTCTTAGATAGGCGACTTCGAATACTTTGACCCATTCTCACCCCCTCTAAGGGGTGAGATTGGGTCATTTTTCATTGTTGTGCAGTTTAGTAAGCAATACACATATTGTGATGCTTTCTTGCTCAACTATCATTACTACATAGAAGAGTATACACACCAAATAAAAAGTTATTCCGACTTCAATTGCATTAGTTATATGATAAACTATCTTTGAGTATCCTTTTTTGACCCATTCTCACCCCCAACGACGGTACTGTACAATATACAACAGCACGAAGGAATAAGCACTATCTTCCAATAAACTATGGCATGTATTAATTAATCCTCCAAGATTACTCACACTTATTTTCCTCTTTAAAATAGTGTGGCTGAGATCCGTTTATTAAAATCATGAGTAGCTAAAACCTGCAATATCAAACCTTTTCAGCTTTATGGGTTAAAAGGTCTGAGCTAGAGAGAGAGAGAAAATCTTTTCAGCGTTCTTTATTTTGCAAAGCCTTGTTTTTACAATTATGCTTACGGTTCAAAATCCATTTTCCGTTTTATTCCCAAACTGTATGTTTAACGCATTTACTCACAAGTACCCTTTTTATATAAACCAATAGTTGTCTATTGCTACACAACCATGTATCAAAATCTCATGATATATAGCTTTGCTTTGACGCGAAAACCTTAATTTTATACGTCTCCTTTAAAATTACATCATCATGAGCGTATGTAGTGCTACTCTGGCATAAGGCCAGACACTTGAAAGTCACTACACAATTTTTTTAATATAAATAAATCGATCAATCAAGTATAACCACAGATAACAGACATTCATGCTAACATACGTTTGTAGACCCTTTCTATCGTCATTTCAATAAGAAAACCTATCTAGCAACTATTTAGAGATGGCGCAGCGAACGTATTCACATCGTTTGCGTGCAAATGACAAACGAAAATAACCTCTAATAGATAGCAATTACTTCTTGCAATTAGTAGATGGCAGAACTAAGCAACGTATATGGTTTTTACAATGATTACACAGGTTTTGAGTTAAGTTTTGTTCTTCGATAAACATTTGTTATCTGTGGTATAACTTTACATCGTATCGCACCAGTACACTTTTGTTACTTTTTCATAAAACGAAGCACATTAGGCATGACTATATTTCCGGAAACGTAAGCACCGTGCTTCTGTTAGATATTTTGTTCGAGACGATGCACCACGTAAGTTATGCGATAGTTTGCATTTGTTAAAATCTGCTGCACATTGTAATATAGACTCACCATGAATACTGTTAATTCACAAATGTTATTTGTCAAGTGAATACCACGGTTAGTCTTTTTTTTTGTATGTCAGTCCAACGCATTGAACGCAGCGATCCCATATTTGTGGATCACACCATTAATTAATAATAGACAAAGATCAAACCAAAACCGATTAATGAATTTATAAAGAACCTCAACATGCTTTTCTAAATGATTTTTTATTTAATAATTCACCCCAACTTTTCAAAGCAAATCAAAATATATTTGAACTTGCCTACGATTCATTAAATGCATTGACTGAGCATTTGCAAAAGCAATATGCCGCAGAAGTGTCATACTTGCGCTACACTATTCACGCACTTTACATAATATTTGCACATGAGCAACAAGCTTTCTCCCTCAAGGACACAACAAAAGAATCGAACGACCTACCTGCTTTCTCGCGCTCATTCAATAGCGTGACCTTGAACGGCTGATAGTTTCACCGTCAGCGCCAACTTAAACAATGCACAATGAAACGGATGCAAAAATTACTGTGCCGATGTAATCATTCCCTTCGCATGGCGGGCCGTTTGGTTTGCAAAACATACATCAACTGCAAGCCGTTCACACGTATTTGATAACTATTTTTTTTTTTTTCAAAGGAACACTTTCGTCCTTTCAAATTAACACATTTGTATTAATCACGCCAGAGCATCACATTGTTCACTTTTCCAGCATTCCCCCACGCAAGCACATCTCCACACCATTTCTTTTTTATTTTCGCTTCTATTTTTTTTTTCACTCAATAATGTTGCACATCACAAGGATTCTATATCCTCGTCGCCATCTTGTGGTAACGACCTAAGATCAAGATTAATATCACACGCGCTGCGGAGGACTATGAACTGCACGCGTGCATGGTAACAGAGAGACTCCAGGAATGCGCAACAAAGTGGATAAGACGAGAACAATCGGGTGCGCGCGAAGTGTGTACGAATATTCAGCCTAGCGGCTGAATCGTGAACCAAAGTCACCGTTGCCAGTTAGTTCTTAACCTGCTGAACAAATTCGCCGAAGACACTATACTTCTACCTCATCGGGATCTTGAGATATACGTTGCGCAAAGTATGTGGCCAATTTTGGTACCCTAAGACACTCCGGAAGACCTCCGGAACCATGTGGACCAGATACCCATGTCCCCGGCATCATAAACTAGAAGAGTTTTTCGGGAAGTTGTGAAAATTTCAACAAAATCCATCGAAAAACAAAAATGTTATGACCATTTTTGTGCATTTCCGAAAGTGGAAAATGTATGTTGGCTGGATGAAGGTTAAGCATGGACGGTTTTCTGCAGTAATTCTTATTGAAATTTCTGGAGGTTCCTCTTGTGGAATTTCTGAAGGTAATTCTGGAGAAGTTTCTGAAGAAATGCATGCAAGTTTTTTGGAGGAATCTTAGTAAAACTTCTGAAAAATTCCCGAAAAACGTATCGGGATCGAGATAAGAATCATCAGTCATCGGATAAGCAATTCAAAGCCTTAATCATTAGGCTAACTGAAGTTCAACTGGGAATCTGCTGAGGGAATTTTGAAGAAGTCACGAAAAAAAGACGGAAATCCTCCAAGAATGACATACGCACTTCCGTCGCACTGGTAATCGTCCGGATCACTAGAATGACCATAACCCCGAAACGCCTGGACCGATCCAAACAATTTTCCATGGCAAACAATGGGGCAAAACTCCTGTTCGATTCGTGCTATAATGTTTCAAATCGGCTAATGGGAAGTGCCTTAAAAGTGGGTGCCCATCGTTGTGCACAGACATACATACACACATACATACATACATACATACATACATACATACATACATACATACATACATACATACATACATACATACATACATACATACATACACACACACACACACATACAGACAAAATATCAATTCATCGAAATGAGTTGATTGATATAGATGTCTCGATCCTCCAAGCCTTCTACTTAAAATTCGTTTTTTTGGTGAACATGTGGCCTTTGGTATACGAGATTTCTTTTTTTTAACAAGGTATTTATCCCTTTGGCCCACTGCACTGATCACTAACTCCATCCTTGTTGGTATCCTGCGATGATGCGGCAGTGCTAAATAACTTCATCGTTCTTCGCCTACTTGGTTGTGCGGTGCGGCGCGTGAATAAACGATTACCAACGGGGTACCTACAGTGGTTAAGGGGGAACGAGGTGACTTGTTTAGTTTGCACCATGTTTTATTTTGGATGGAAGTCAATATTTCCCGGTTGAGTTCGTTTTTCTCACGAGAATAGGCAGCAAAAAATGTCATGAGAGTTTTTGGTCTTTGAAGAAGAGTTCTTCTGTTGATCAAATCATAGTTTGTTTACTGAAGTTTCAAGTGGTCGAACTAAATTGGAATCATTTTTTAATCAACCAACTACTTTCTTTATTTGCCCGACGTTTCGACATGGAGTTTGTGCCTTTCTTTTCCGAGAAACTTTGACTACCTACAAATTTGGGGTAAAGTTTTCCGTCCAACAAAATTTAAAAAAAAGGTGTTCCTAATGAGACACTAAGTTATCATCCAGAAGCAGTTAAAACAACCACAATGCAAAAAACGGTGCTAAGAAAACAAAGCTGCGGCTCACTGACAACAAATAATGGAGCGAACGTGACGGTCGCCATGTGATAATGTTCCTCCTCAACCCCCAACACCGGAATGCAGGCAAACTTTCCCGTTCCCCCTATCTCCATCAGTTTGGGTTGGGAAAATTTTCCGTAAATCCGCATTAATTCCTTCCTTTTTTTTATCGTCACCGATCCAGAGAGCAAACTCGCGGTTCCTGACCCCTTGCCTGTCTGCTGCAGCAAGCCCACGTGAGATACGAAGTTCGCACGTTTCCAACGACGCTAGCTAGCGTCATCGACCGGTCGTCGTCGGTAGTCCTGCCTGCTAGTGTCTGCACCATAGGAAGAGGGTTTATGAATAAATTTATTAATATTTATTATCATTTTTAAGACCAAATGAAAAGTTTTATCACGACTGCGGCGATTCGTTTCGCACGGATTGAGGGTGAGGTGCGATGACCGACCACCGATCGCATCGGCATTGCTGTCTGGTCTGGGCTACTGGAAGAAAGCAGGTTTTAATATTCTGCTGGGGGAAGGGAAAAGTTATGATCTTAGATGAATTGGAAAATTGAACACAGTCTTTAAAAGAATAACGTAAAGTTAGTGTTATTAGTGGAGATTTCAACATCATAGATAACGACCTTGTTGCATTAAAAAGGTAATCTTGTTCTTTTGTAACTGGCGAAGATAAGATAGCATCAATGCTTTCTCTGAAGACCACACTGCCAATAATCAAGATTACACACTGAAACGCATTGAAACACCTTATAAACTCGCTGAGATCTTTCTAAAGCTCACAAAAGAAATCTGAAGTCCCCTGGAACTCCATGCAACTTTACTGAGAATCCCGCTGAAAAGCTTTGAAACCCCCCCCCCTGAAGTTCTCTTAATTTCCCCTTATTCAGGAAGCTGCAGAAGGCCCCTGGAACTTTCAGAAACCACGCTAACCACTCCCCTTAAACAACTTTATAACATTGAAATCTGGATTGGAGGAGTCGATGAAACGAATGGTTCAAAGAAGAGTGTAGAGCGATTTTGGAGGAGAAGAACGCAGCACGGGCGGTAATGCTGCAGCAAGGAGCCCGGCAGAACGTTACAAACAGAAGCGAAAACAGCAAACCCGCCTCTTTCGGAAGAAAAAGCGCCGCCTGGAAGAAGTGGAGTGCGAGGAAATGTATGTCTGTCTGTCTGGCTGTCTGTCTGTTTGTCTGCCTAGGGTTATTCGGCATGATCCTCGCCAATGCCGTGATCATCTTTGCTGCTTTCCCGCATGCATACTCGACGTGGCTGTTGAAGTTTAGCCGGTCGTCGATAATTACGTCGAGATGCTTCAACTCCCGCTTAGAGACTATGGCATGTTCCCCGACTGTGATGGCAGCCTTCTGCACCACCTTGCAGTTACTGATCTGCACCAGCCCCATTTTCTGGTGGGCTATAGATAGTTTCTTCCCCTGCATCCAGTACTCAACAGCGTCTACCGCCTCCGTTGCGAGTATCTCCACTGCTTCTAAAGACTCGCCAACTACCACCAACGTGATGTCGTCCGCAAATCCAACGATTTTGACGCCTGTCGGTAGCTCCAGTGTCAGTACCCCGTTGTACATTGCGTTCCACAACGTCGGACCAAGGATAGACCCCTGTGGAATGCCCGCACATATCGTAACGTTCTTCTGACCTGCACTTGTATGGTAGCACAGGGTTCGGTTGTCAAAGTAGTCGCTGAGAATCCTACAGAGGTAGTCCGGGACCTTCATCTCGTGCAGCGCTGCTGCGATGGCTTCCCAGTTTGCGCTGTTGAATGCATTTTTTCACATCAACTGTGACGATGGGACAGAAGCGGTTACCCCGTCGTTTTTTCGTCCTCGCTTTGTCGGCTGTAGCAACAACTGTCTGGATGGCATCTGGTTTCGGTAGCAGTACCAATTTTTGTCTCTTCCACTGAGACGGAAAACGTCCCTCATCCAAACAGATCTACAGAGATGTCCGGAACATGTCTGGGTTGGCCTCGACAGCAGTTCTCAGCGCTATGTTGGGAATACCATCCGGGCCAGGCGCCTTTTTGACCTTCATCTTCTTAGCCGCTGCTATGAGCTCGTCATTGGTGATACTCACTCTCTCTTCTCCTGCATGGCCGTAAGGTGTCGGTGGCCAAACCGTAGGTTCGTGTTGAGGAAACAACCCTTCGACGATCACTCTTAGCTTCTCTGGACATGTTTCAGGGGGCACCGCTGGGCCACTGATTTTGGCCATCGCCACTCCACATGCGTTTCCCCAAGGGTTTGCATTCGCATCACGGCACAACTCCATGAAGCTCTTTTTCTTGCTCCGCTTGATCTCTTCCTTCAAAGCGGCTTTCGCAGCTCGCAGCACTACTCTTCGCGCTTCTCTCTCGTCGTCGGTTCTGGTTCTTTGCATTCGCCTCCTGGCTTTGAGGCATTTTTTCCGGAGATCGTGGATCGCTTCATTCCACCAGGGCGACGTCTGTGGCTCGGCTCGACCTTCCTAGGCATGGTTGTGTCACATGCGAGCACTAGCGCTGCCGTTAACTCCTCGGGCCTCAAATCCGATCCCAGATCTTCTCTTCTGAGAGCTTCGATGAAGAGATCCTTGTTGAACTGCTTCGTCTTCCACATTCGATCGCGAGGTTGCCACCCTGTCCATGTACTCCGTGACCGCACTCCAATCCTATACCGGACCTCCTGGTGGTCGCTGTTAGTGTATCCGTCGCAATCCCTCCAGTTCATGGTTCCCGCGAGCACGGGGCTACAGAAGGTGACGTCGATAATCGATTCTCGACCATCCCTTCGATAGGTGCTGATGCTTCCTTCGTTAGCCAAGTCTACGTCGAGTTTTGCTAGTGCTTCTAGCAGAGCACGCCCTCTTGGGTTGGTGAAGCGGCTACCCCACTCAACGGCCCAGGCGTTAAAGTCGCCGGCAATCACGACCGGTCTCCGATCGGCTAGCTCGTCGGTTAGCTCATCCAGCATCTGGTTGAACTGTTCTACTGTCCATCGAGGGGGTGCGTAGCAGCTACAAACAAAAAATCCATTGATGATCGTGATGATGATCACGAAGCCTTCGTTTGCCTGGTACACTACTTCCTGGATGGGATACTTTCCCGTCGTCCAAATAGCAGCTGTCTTCGCCTTATCCGCGATCCAGTTGCCGTCTCCAGCTGGTATACGATACGGCTCAGAAAGAATAGCCACATCGCACTTCGACTCTGATACGGATTGCCACAGCAATTGCTGTGCTGTGTCGCAGTGATTGAGGTTTAGTTGAGTTACCTCCACTGCGGTTTAGTACCTGTCGTCTGCTTGAAGGCCGGGCATCTGGGGCCTCCCGTCGCGTGTCTGTTGCGACTTTTGTCGACACAAAACAGACATCTCTGTTCGTTGTTGCAGTCTTGCGCCTTGTGACCTTACTGACCGCACCACCTTCACAGCTTACTTCCGTCGATTCCTTTGCAGTTCCGCGCCAGGTGGCCGTATTCTAGACACCTGTAGCACCCTTTCGGTCGCTTGGAGAATCTCAGTGGGCATACTGAACAACCGACTTTGATTTTTCCGATTGTCATCGCTTTGTTGGCTGCGTCAACTGGGAGCTTTATCGAGGCTGCCTGCGTTTCAAACGGTCCCCTTCTCAGGCGTACAGTCATGTCCACGCCTTTCAAGTCGCATTGCTCTTTCATGGCGAGTCTCACTTCCTCCTCGGTGGTGATCTCGTCCAAATCCTTGCATTGGAGCGTCGCTTCGGGACACATGGCTTTCACGTGCACCTTTTCGCCCATTACTCTCTCTGTAAGCTCTTTATACGCTGAGCTTCTGTTTTTCGAGTCTCTTTTCAGCTCGAAGATCATGTCTCCTGCCTGGGTTCGTCTGATCTTCTGGACGTCATCACCAAACTCCTTGAGTTGCGGATCCGTTCTCATGGCCCGCAAGACGTCGGCGTACGTGTCTTCGCTGGTTTTTACGATGACCGCTTCACCTTTCTTCCTCCTCCTGATAGGTTTTTGTGTTTTAATGCTATCCTTTTTGTTTCTATCCTTCCTGTTCTGGACCTCGCGCCAGGGGGCAATCACCCTTTCCGCCGCTAATCACTTCGTTCGTCGGTCTTGCATCCGCATTCTTTTGTTATTTGGGTGCTGCGAGCCTTTCATCTCCAGGTGATGATCTGGTTCTCTTTGGGGTGAATGCTGGTGTGCTATGCATCCCCAATGGCTTTCCTTTCGTATTGGTACCTCTACCGGGGGCTGTTCCGGTTTTCGCCTGTTGTAGTACCGCTGCTGCCAGGGCGTTCTTAGTCGCCGCCAACTCGGTTTCAGCAACTTCCGCTCTCTGCATCAGCCTTCTCCAGTCTTTGATGGCTGACCCAAGGCTACCTTGGATCCTTGCAACGAGGTCCTTGATATCCTTGTGCACGTTGTGCCTTTTGTCAACGAACTCACGGAGTTCGTCCGCTACAGTTTTCGCAGCTTCCACCTTTGATTGTTTTGGAAGCACATTCCATGCGCTTCGCAGCTGCCGTTGCTGCTGCTTCTCGTTCTGTTCTTGTTCGCGCTACTGTTGGTCACACAGCTCCTGCTCTCGCTTCTGCTGCTCGTTCAGCTCTTGTTCCCGCTCCTGTTGCTCCAGCTGCTGTTGTTGCATCTGCTGGTTCTGTTCTGTCGGCGACCTCGGCCTCTTGCGAACGGATTCTCCGCACCTTTGCCGTTGATGTTGTTGTTGTCGTTATCTTTATCCATGCTTTTCGGGTCCCCCCTCCGAGCCGCTATCTCCACTCGTCGTAAGTAGTCGTCTATTGATCTCATGGTTGTCTATGTAACAGGGAGGCCATGATAAGGTTTTCACGGTCCTTCATGGGGTACCGTGATCAGAGCCGATCGACGCTAGTCAGGAATCTTCAACTGAGCCTACTTTCCACCAGCTAAGGTGGCGAGTTTTGAACGTACTAGGAGGCCTGCCACGGTTTTAACGGGACGGGGGCAAACGTACCATTAGCCCAAATGCCGTTTCAGAACGGTGTCACCCATTCTTAGTAAGGAAGTGGAATAATACGTAAACCAGCTCCATAGCGTCGTGTTGATTAAATCCTTGGGAAATCCTAGTCTTTGCAGCCAGTATACCGTAATTAGGACCTAACTGGTATCGGTCCTAATGTGCTCAGCGGCACGCCTTCTTTTGAGCCACCTATGGAGTTAGGCGCTCGGTCACTTTTCCACCTCCTAGAGGGTGTAGGGGGCAGAGAAAGTGCCAACTGGTGGTTTTTCATTGGCGCTAGGGAACAAGCCCCTAGCTCCCACCTCCTGTCTGTTTTTTTTTTTTTTTTTTTTTTTTTTTTTATTCTAGGAGTCCAAAAATCTTCTAAAGACGCTGTGTGGGATTCGAATGTGCGCCTACCCACTAA
Source organism: Aedes albopictus (assembly GCF_035046485.1). NCBI lineage: Eukaryota > Metazoa > Arthropoda > Insecta > Diptera > Culicidae > Aedes > Aedes albopictus. Next base: position 52,518,516 of record NC_085136.1, read on the forward strand.
AAACACTCTCCTAGTTCACCTCCACCTTAAATTCCCCTCCGGTACCACCATGCAGTATTTCTTCGGAGGGGAGGCGTTTTGTGCCTTGTGCACCATCACCAATTTGTTATTCTACGCTTTTGTTGTTCTACTTTCCTAAGCTCTTTCGCTACCTTCATGCTGAGCCATTTAGCTCTTGCTATTAATTTGTTTAATTTCTAGCGTTTCACCGATCAGCGTGCAACATGCGTCGTGCTGAGCCATTTAGCTCATGTTAGTGAATTTGTTATTTTCCTACTTTTGTCGCCATTCAGCGACACTTCAACTCCAGTCAGTGCACATTACAATTTGTTAATTTGTTAATTTGCAATTTGTTAATCTTCTACGTTTTTTCGCCATTAAGCGACTTACTTCGGCTCCTGTTAGTCCAAAACTATCAGTTCACCACGGTCGCTCGCTACTCGGATAGCCCCCGGCGGTGGACCCATCCTACTCCGACGAAGAGTTCCCCGGCGATGGAAGTTCTTCCGAACCGATCTTCCCGGGTCGGCGTCAAGGTCAGTCCTGAGATTCCGGTTGGAGACTGGCTTCCGGTTCAAAGGCGCCCCAACGACCGTTCCCCGGTGCTTTTCACGGCCTACTCTGTCTAGTCCCCGGCGGTGGACCTAGCCTACTCCGACGGAGAAAATCCCCGGCGACGGAAGTTCTCCCGAACGCGCAGTTCAATCACGACCAGCCAGGTGCCGAGGTCGACCCAGCGATTCCGGTTGGAGGTTGGCTTCCGGTTCACTGGCGCCCCGACGACCACAAACCAGTGCTACGTCACGGTCTACTCGGTCTTGTCCCCGACGGTGGATCAAGCCTACTCCGATCGCGGTCAGAGATCCTCTGGTCTTCACGCCATTTCCTTTGCAGCTCGGACAGTATTCGCCTTACTACGCGGTCGACAGCGTTCCATTTCTCTTCTTCGCGGCACATTTCGCGGACGACATTGTCAGCTGTCATACCAGGCAAATCCCTGCGCGCTTCGTCGAATCTGGGACATTCGAAGACGACGTGTTCTGGTGTCTCTTCTTCGTTTCCGCACTCTGGACAGAGAGGCGAAGGTGCGTGACCAAACCGATGCAGATATTTCCGAAAGCAGCCGTGCCCGGACAGGAACTGCGTCAGATGAAAGTTCACCTCTCCATGCTTCCTGTTCACCCACTCAGATACATTCGGGATGAGCCGATGGGTCCACCTTCCATTTCCCGCATTGTCCCACTCTTGCTGCCACTTAGACAACGAATCCGTTCTAACGATGCTCCGCACGTTCCTTGTATTCCTTCGCTGATAGCATTCCACGTCCTCGGCCAGGGTAATGCAAATGGGCATCATCCCAGCGATAACGCATACTGCCTCCGATGAAATCGTACGATAGGCGCTTGCGACCCGCATGGCCATTAGTCGGAACACTCTGTTCAGCTTCCCTCGGTTACACTGTGTTTTCAGCGCTGCGGCCCAGGCCGGAACTGCATATCTCAGGGTTGAGGTTGCAACGCTAGCCAGAAGGCGTCTCTTGCTGCTTCTCAGTCCGCCGACGTTTGGCATAATCGTAGCAATCGCGTTGACAGCCTTCGACGCCCTTTCGCAGGCGTAATCGACGTGTGCGTTAAAATTTAAACGGTCGTCGACCATCACCCCCAGGTGCTTCAGCGCACGCTTCGACGCAATTTCGTATTCTCCGACGTTGATGTTTACTGATTGAACGGCTTTCCGGTTGCTCACTAGCACTACTTCCGTTTTATGATGAGCCAACTGTAGTTTAGCTCCCGTCATCCACGCTTCAACGGTGTCCAACGCCTCCGCCGTCAACATCTCGACCTCTTCTAGCGTCTCGCCGGTTACCGTAAGAACGACATCGTCCGCGAATCCAACGATTTCAACTCCACTGGGCAGCTGCAATGTTAGTACTCCATCGTACATCGCGTTCCAGAGCGTAGGACCTAGAATAGAACCTTGTGGCACCCCTGCCGTAATCGTGGTTGATTTTTGGCCCAACTCCGTTTCGTACACCAGCACTCTGTTCTGGAAGTAACTTTTCAGTATTCTGCACAAGTAACTAGGAACACGCATCCTGTGTAGTGCTACGGCGATAGCCTCCCAGCTAGCACTATTGAAAGCGTTTTTCACGTCGATTGTTACTACCGCGCAAAACCGTTTTCCTCTCCTCTTTTGCGTGGCTGCCTTCTCTGCACTATGCACGACTGTCCGGATTGCATCCACCGTTGAGATTCCCTTTCGGAACCCGAATTGCTTCCTCGATAGACCATTCTCGCTCTCCGTGCAATGTGTGAGCCTGTTAAGGATTATCCTTTCCAATAGCTTCCCGTCTGTCTGTCTGTCTGTCTGTCTGTCTGTCTGTCTGTCTGTCTGTCTGTCTGTCTGTCTGTCTGTCTGTCTGTCTGTCTGTCTGTCTGTCTGTCTGTCTGTCTGTCTGTCTGTCTGTCTGTCTGTCTGTCTGTCTGTCTGTCTGTCTGTCTGTCTGTCTGTCTGTCTGTCTGTCTGTCTGTCTGTCTGTCTGTCTGTCTGTCTGTCTGTCTGTCTGTCTGTCTGTCTGTCTGTCTGTCTGTCTGTCTGTCTGTCTGTCTGTCTGTCTGTCTGTCTGTCTGTCTGTCTGTCTGTCTGTCTGTCTGTCTGTCTGTCTGTCTGTCTGTCTGTCTGTCTGTCTGTCTGTCTGTCTGTCTGTCTGTCTGTCTGTCTGTCTGTCTGTCTGTCTGTCTGTCTGTCTGTCTGTCTGTCTGTCTGTCTGTCTGTCTGTCTGTCTGTCTGTCTGTCTGTCTGTCTGTCTGTCTGTCTGTCTGTCTGTCTGTCTGTCTGTCTGTCTGTCTGTCTGTCTGTCTGTCTGTCTGTCTGTCTGTCTGTCTGTCTGTCTGTCTGTCTGTCTGTCTGTCTGTCTGTCTGTCTGTCTGTCTGTCTGTCTGTCTGTCTGTCTGTCTGTCTGTCTGTCTGTCTGTCTGTCTGTCTGTCTGTCTGTCTGTCTGTCTGTCTGTCTGTCTGTCTGTCTGTCTGTCTGTCTGTCTGTCTGTCTGTCTGTCTGTCTGTCTGTCTGTCTGTCTGTCTGTCTGTCTGTCTGTCTGTCTGTCTGTCTGTCTGTCTGTCTGTCTGTCTGTCTGTCTGTCTGTCTGTCTGTCTGTCTGTCTGTCTGTCTGTCTGTCTGTCTGTCTGTCTGTCTGTCTGTCTGTCTGTCTGTCTGTCTGTCTGTCTGTCTGTCTGTCTGTCTGTCTGTCTGTCTGTCTGTCTGTCTGTCTGTCTGTCTGTCTGTCTGTCTGTCTGTCTGTCTGTCTGTCTGTCTGTCTGTCTGTCTGTCTGTCTGTCTGTCTGTCTGTCTGTCTGTCTGTCTGTCTGTCTGTCTGTCTGTCTGTCTGTCTGTCTGTCTGTCTGTCTGTCTGTCTGTCTGTCTGTCTGTCTGTCTGTCTGTCTGTCTGTCTGTCTGTCTGTCTGTCTGTCTGTCTGTCTGTCTGTCTGTCTGTCTGTCTGTCTGTCTGTCTGTCTGTCTGTCTGTCTGTCTGTCTGTCTGTCTGTCTGTCTGTCTGTCTGTCTGTCTGTCTGTCTGTCTGTCTGTCTGTCTGTCTGTCTGTCTGTCTGTCTGTCTGTCTGTCTGTCTGTCTGTCTGTCTGTCTGTCTGTCTGTCTGTCTGTCTGTCTGTCTGTCTGTCTGTCTGTCTGTCTGTCTGTCTGTCTGTCTGTCTGTCTGTCTGTCTGTCTGTCTGTCTGTCTGTCTGTCTGTCTGTCTGTCTGTCTGTCTGTCTGTCTGTCTGTCTGTCTGTCTGTCTGTCTGTCTGTCTGTCTGTCTGTCTGTCTGTCTGTCTGTCTGTCTGTCTGTCTGTCTGTCTGTCTGTCTGTCTGTCTGTCTGTCTGTCTGTCTGTCTGTCTGTCTGTCTGTCTGTCTGTCTGTCTGTCTGTCTGTCTGTCTGTCTGTCTGTCTGTCTGTCTGTCTGTCTGTCTGTCTGTCTGTCTGTCTGTCTGTCTGTCTGTCTGTCTGTCTGTCTGTCTGTCTGTCTGTCTGTCTGTCTGTCTGTCTGTCTGTCTGTCTGTCTGTCTGTCTGTCTGTCTGTCTGTCTGTCTGTCTGTCTGTCTGTCTGTCTGTCTGTCTGTCTGTCTGTCTGTCTGTCTGTCTGTCTGTCTGTCTGTCTGTCTGTCTGTCTGTCTGTCTGTCTGTCTGTCTGTCTGTCTGTCTGTCTGTCTGTCTGTCTGTCTGTCTGTCTGTCTGTCTGTCTGTCTGTCTGTCTGTCTGTCTGTCTGTCTGTCTGTCTGTCTGTCTGTCTGTCTGTCTGTCTGTCTGTCTGTCTGTCTGTCTGTCTGTCTGTCTGTCTGTCTGTCTGTCTGTCTGTCTGTCTGTCTGTCTGTCTGTCTGTCTGTCTGTCTGTCTGTCTGTCTGTCTGTCTGTCTGTCTGTCTGTCTGTCTGTCTGTCTGTCTGTCTGTCTGTCTGTCTGTCTGTCTGTCTGTCTGTCTGTCTGTCTGTCTGTCTGTCTGTCTGTCTGTCTGTCTGTCTGTCTGTCTGTCTGTCTGTCTGTCTGTCTGTCTGTCTGTCTGTCTGTCTGTCTGTCTGTCTGTCTGTCTGTCTGTCTGTCTGTCTGTCTGTCTGTCTGTCTGTCTGTCTGTCTGTCTGTCTGTCTGTCTGTCTGTCTGTCTGTCTGTCTGTCTGTCTGTCTGTCTGTCTGTCTGTCTGTCTGTCTGTCTGTCTGTCTGTCTGTCTGTCTGTCTGTCTGTCTGTCTGTCTGTCTGTCTGTCTGTCTGTCTGTCTGTCTGTCTGTCTGTCTGTCTGTCTGTCTGTCTGTCTGTCTGTCTGTCTGTCTGTCTGTCTGTCTGTCTGTCTGTCTGTCTGTCTGTCTGTCTACACAGTAGGCAAGCAGTACGACGTTTACTCGGATAGCTTATCTTGAATAAAAATAATAATATGAAAAGAAAATGAAAAAGCACTAAAGGAGAAGATGAAGAAACGTGAATTAAAGTTCTAGAGGGACATACAGTCTTTGTTTTTGTGTTTTTTGTGTTTTGATGAGGAAACATATCCCACATCTACAATTTTTCACTACTAAGAGAGCGAATTTATGCCTTCAGGAATAAATCGTCAAGTTGACTGTCGCCATAAATCACCTCAAATCTCCATTGATCCGCCATTCCGGAGTGACAACTTCTGTTCATATATGTGTTAGTTTCCCTCGCTATCTCCGCCAAATCGATAGACCGCTTCGCATGCATTTTTCTGTAAACTTTTTTTGTCATACTTCATCCACGTCAATCGCAGTTCTAGTCGACGATTGCCTAAACATAAATCCTCGTCATCGCTTCTTTCACATCGAAGCCGAGTTGAAACAGTGTTCTTGTTGGAATCTGGTCTCAGTCAGTCAGTGAAGGGGTCGACCTATTCGCTATATCCCATCCACAATCCGTCGTCGTCCACCAGGCATCATCGTCGTTACGCAATCCAAGCAAATCCATCTGACCCCAGAACTGTGTTCTTTTCGGTGTCTTCTGTCTGTCTGTCTGTCTGTCTGTCTGTCTGTCTGTCTGTCTGTCTGTCTGTCTGTCTGTCTGTCTGTCTGTCTGTCTGTCTGTCTGTCTGTCTGTCTGTCTGTCTGTCTGTCTGTCTGTCTGTCTGTCTGTCTGTCTGTCTGTCTGTCTGTCTGTCTGTCTGTCTGTCTGTCTGTCTGTCTGTCTGTCTGTCTGTCTGTCTGTCTGTCTGTCTGTCTGTCTGTCTGTCTGTCTGTCTGTCTGTCTGTCTGTCTGTCTGTCTGTCTGTCTGTCTGTCTGTCTGTCTGTCTGTCTGTCTGTCTGTCTGTCTGTCTGTCTGTCTGTCTGTCTGTCTGTCTGTCTGTCTGTCTGTCTGTCTGTCTGTCTGTCTGTCTGTCTGTCTGTCTGTCTGTCTGTCTGTCTGTCTGTCTGTCTGTCTGTCTGTCTGTCTGTCTGTCTGTCTGTCTGTCTGTCTGTCTGTCTGTCTGTCTGTCTGTCTGTCTGTCTGTCTGTCTGTCTGTCTGTCTGTCTGTCTGTCTGTCTGTCTGTCTGTCTGTCTGTCTGTCTGTCT